>NC_133665.1:109006693-109363705 GCF_037893015.1 Macrotis lagotis
ATATTCATGTCACTGTTTCGAATAAATAATTTAGATGAATTCAGCCTGTCTCATACACAGTCTATATAGTAATTAAACCTTTGCATGTCTGTGAGAGAGAGAACTTGGGGGATAGGTTTGTATAGCCTAGCTACAAAATAATAGAGATAGCTGTGATCTGGATAGATTATATAATTTTCCTTGGTAGAATCTTCAAAATTGGGTTAGACATCCATGAGGAAGCAGTGCAGGCAAGCTGGTGTGTCTTTATTTTCTATCTGCTTGTTGTTCATTTTCTTGTCATTGATCTTGGTCTCCTCACTCAGACCTAATCCCGTCCAGAATGAGCACAAATGAGACCTAGTCAACAAAGAGTATTCTGGGAATGAACTGAGGGGAAGGGAAGGACATCCAGCTCTTAAGACCACACATGCACATAGAAGACCTAGGGCCTCAAGTCAACCCTCTGTGATGGTTTGATCTCATGCTATTGTTTCTTATTGAATATGGAATTTACAAAAATTATTTGCTCCTCATTAACTTTGGAGCTCATTAGTAAGGACTTTTGCAAAGGTATAACTTCTCATCTACTCTTTTAAATGAGATGCTTTTATTTGAGTTGTCTCCTTGGCACACTGATAGGCTGGAGAGTTTGTCTCCCCCTCTAACCATGACTGTATTACAGTTTTAACATATTGTCTAGAGTTCTGGAGTGCTAGCATTTGCGTCTCTGTTCTGTTTATCTCTTTAAGGTGGCTGGGGACTCCACAGTGCTCAGAGCACTGGCTTTGTGTTCAGAAGGCCAGAGTTCAGAGCCAGCCTCATTCACTTCATCTCTGTCAGCCTTAATCTCCTCATCTGTAAAATGGAGATCATCTCAGGGTTGTTGGGATGATCAAATGAGATATTTAGAAAGCTCTTAGCAAAGTTTAATGGAAACTTTTTCCCTTTCCTCCCCATGATTTCGTAATTTGGTTGTGAATCACCAATAGAACCCCTTGATTACAGGTTCTTTGTAGTTAACAGCAACCTTCCCAAAATCTGATGTCGAAAATAAGTCTGTCCTACTGGGTTTTTTCTTCCTTTTGTGAATTAAAAAAATGCCTCATGGCTTCTCACTTAAGAACCTCCAAAGCATTTTATTGCTAAGTCAATTGCAAAAGTACATTTAATTGTTTAAAGGTACAATTGGTGCTTTGAAGCATAAATCCACTAAACAATCCTTAGGCTTTGTGTAGCACTTTACAAATAGAAACTCTTTATTATTACTTATCAATTAATCCTTACAGCACCCATGGGAGAAAGGTGAGTGACCAAGTAATTATCATCCCTTTTATGGTTTTGTGAAATGAAACTCAAAGTGTATTCTTATGCTTGTAAATAAACACTCAAATCATTTCCCAGATGTTGGAAAAGTCAAAGACAACTTTTATTTAAACCAGACACAAGAAAACTATGTATGCACATCCAGGGAGCCTAGATAATTCTACAGACATGGACTAATTTAAGAAAACCTAAAACAAGGCATATTCATATTTATAGATCAAAAAATTAAGATGTAATTGGTTGCATTCCAAAACATTCATATGGTATATGTAAAGTATCCTTAAGGGGAGTATTATAAAACAAAGGTAGATTGAGAACCTGAGATAATTTGATTTATGGATTTTCAGGAATACATTTCATGTCAGGGGGCATATGTCTATCAACTCTAGATAGTTCTGTCATTGTTTCTGTTAAGCAATACTTCTGAGGCTACTTTAATACTTGAATAGATACATAATTTTATTGATATGGGCACTCCCTCTACAGCAGGGGGGTTTTAACCTCTTTGGTGTCAGGGATCCCTTTGACAGTGTGATAAAATGTATAGACCCCCTTCCCCAACAAATGTTTGCAAATACATAAATAAAATAGTATTATAATATATACATAGTTTCATAAAGAAAACAAGCTCTCAAAATATAGATAACAAAATATTAAAAAGAACAAGTTCATGGAACCTAGGTTAAGAGCCCCACTTTATAAGGTCAGATGAAAAAATCTTCATGCTATTCAATTGTTCAGATCTTTCTTTCTGAAATTTTTATTATAAACTTTGTCTCAAAAAATGTAAGTAAAAATAACAATTATTTACATTTTGGTAAAAGAAAATAGTATTAATTTATACAAATTAATAACTTATTTGTTTCCCCAATTACATGTAATAGTAGTATTTACAATTTTTTTCAAAGTTTTGAGTTTTACACTCTCTTTCTCCTACCCCAAAGCAATCTAATATAGACTCTACATTTATAGCCATGCTAAACATAGAGCCATATTGATCATGTGAGAAAATCAAATCCAAATGGAAGAAAATATTAGAGAGGAAAAATGTCACAATACATAAGAAAAATTGAAGATAATAAGTTTTGGTCTTCATTTAAATTCTGTATATGAATGGTATTTTCCATATGAGTCTTTTAAAATTGTCTTTGATTATTGTGCTGCTGAAATGAACAAGTCTATCATAGTTCATCATTACTCCATGTTAGTGTGTATAATGTGCACCTGAGTCTACTCATTTCACTCAGCATCAATTTATGCAAATTTTTCCAGGCTTTTCTGAAATGCTGCCCCTCATGATTTCTTGTTCTATAGTTTTTCTAATCTTCTTTATGTATGCTATAAAGTTTTGCTACTGTTATTTTTTTATCTAATTATAACCCAGTGTTTTCTGTTTTAATTCTACTTTGTATATTTCCTTTAAATTATACCATATTTCTTTGTATTCTTTAATTTTTGCAGTTAAATAATATTTAATTACATTGCTAATTACATAATTTATTCAGTAGTCTTTTTCCCTGCCACCGGACCTATTAACTGATCTAGGTTTACTGATTAGAAACAAAATAACTTGGGGCGGCTAGGTGGCGCAGTGGATAAAGCACCGGCCCTGGAGTCAGGTATATCTGGGTTCAAATCTGGTCTCAGACACTTAATAATTACCTAGCTGTGTGGCCTTGGGCAAGCCACTTAACCCCATTTGCCTTGCAAAAAACTAAAAAAAAAAGAAACAAAATAACTTGACTTTTTAGTAGCAAAAATCTAGGAAAAAAGTAGATCTGGATTGGGGAGTAGTTAAAATGTGATGCATAAATATAAAGAAATATTACTGTTACATAAGAATAAAACAAACGACTCTAGATTCAGAGAAGCATGGAAAAAATTATATGAACTGATACAAAAAAAATTACAATGGCTACAAAAAGTAAATAACCACCAAACAATTGAAAACAAATGTTGCAAAATTACAAAAAGCAAACATGACTTCAAAGAAGAAATACATAAAGGGACCTTCCATTCCTTTACAGAGATAGGAGGCACACTGGTATGGAATGTTACAAATATGTTTTCAATATAATGATTGGTTTTACTGACTTTACTAAGTGAAGGGGGAGAATATATAGTGCAGCTTTAGCAATATAACAACAAAAATTATTAATAAAAATTTTTAAAATAATAAAAGTGGCTTTGAATATTTTTGCCTGGGTAAGATCTATCTTAGGAGTATAGATTTAGAGCTGGAAATTATATTTTGAATTCATCAGGTCTATTAACTTTATTTTACTTAGCAGAAGCCCACAGGGATTAATTTACTAGGATTAAATCTCAGAGGTAGTAACTGATAGTAGCAAGATTAGAATCAAGTCATCTGACTCTAAATCTGAACCCTTTTATCTCTGTACTCTTTTTTTAAAAATTAATATTTTGTTTTCTGATTAAATACAATAGTAGTTTTTTGTAAGGTCTGAATTTTACAATTTCCCCCCCACCTTCCCTACGTCCCCTGTCTCCTACAGAAGGCAATCTGATCATCTTTATATTGTTTTCATGCTGTAATTGATCGAAATTAAATGTGTTGAGAGAGAAATCACATCCTTGAGAAAATAAAATGTTAGAGATAGCAAAATTATGTAGTACATAAGACACTTAAAAAAAATTGAAGGTAATTGATCTCTGTTTAAACTCCACAATTCTTTATCTGGATACAGATGGTATTCTCCTTCCCTGATTTTTTGCATTGATGGAGTGAGCAAGTCCATTAAGGTTGATCATCACCCCCATATTGCTGTTAGGGTGTACAATGTTCTTCTGGTTCTGCTCATCTCACTCAGCATCAGTTCATTCAAGTCTTTCCGAGCTTATCTGAAATCCCATTCCTCTTGTTTTCTAATAGAACAATAGTGTTCTATAACATACATATACCACAATTTGTTCAGCCATTCCCCAATTGATGGACATTGACTTGATTTCCAATTCTTTGCTATCACAAAAAGGGCTGCTATGATTATTTTTGTATAAGTGGTATTTTTTACCCTTTTGCATGTTCTTTTCAGGGTATAGACCCAGTAGTATTTCTGCACTATCTATTTGATAATCTCTTTTGAGTTCTGGGTATTTGAATTTTAGATCTGTTTATCTAGCTCTAATTTCTCTTTTGATCTTCAGTCTTTCATCACCAATTGCCTGCTAGTTTCCTGGAACTGAGTGTTTATCAATATCTCAAACCCAACTTGTCCAAAAACAGAATTATTTTTCTATTTTTTCAATTTAAAATTTTTCCAATTTCATGTAAAGATAATTTTCACTATTGATATTTTGTAAGATTTTGAGTTTCACAGTTTTATGTCTCCCTTCCCTCTGCCCCTCCCTACAACAGCAAGAAATTTGATATAGGCTATATCTAGATAACACAATCATGTTTAATACATTTTTCCATATTAGTCATGCTGTGAAAGAAGAATCAGAACAATAGGGAAAAACAAGAACAGAAATCCATAAAAATGATTTTAATAAATGAAACTAGTATACTTTGGTCTGCATTCAGACCCCATAGTTCTCTGTCTAGATGTGAATGGCTTTTTCCCCATCACAAGTCTTTTAGAACTGTCTTTATTCACTTGTATTGCTGAGAAGAGCCAAGTCTGTCATAGTTGACCATCTTAAAATGTTACTGTTAAGATGTACAATGTTCCCTTGGTTCTGCTTACTTCACTTAGCATCAGTTCATGCAAGTCTTTCTAGGGATTAATTATCTTTCAACCTAAACCCTGCTTCCCTCTTCCAAACTTTCCTATTATTGTCAAGGGCATTACCATTCTCCCAATTATCCAAGTTTATGACCTCAGTATCATCTTTGATGCATTGGAACTCACCCCATCCATCCATTCTGTTGTCAAGTCTTTCACCTCTATTTCACACTATTTCTCATATGCTGTCTCCCTGGTATACCACCAGGCAGTGATCACCTTACCTCTGTACTATTTCAGTAGCCTGTTGTTTGGTCTCTGTCTTAAGTTTCTTCCCATTTCAGTTGGTACTTCAATTAGTTGTCAAAACACAAGTCTGACCATGTGTCCCCCTGCCCAGTCAGCAAACTAATGGCTCCTTGTTATCTCTGAAGTCAAATAAAATCCTTAGTTTTTACAGACTTTCTTAATTTGACTCCATACTTTTTCAATCTTTTTTACTCCAGTGACATTGGCCTCCTTGCTGTTCCTCATACATGCATGACATTATCTCTCATTTTTTGCTTTTTCACTGGCTCTTCTTCATCTTGACCTCCTTCCTCCTCTTGTTTCCTTCGGAACGTAGCTCAAAGCTCATTTGATGTAGAGAGTTCTTATTTACACTGCATATATTTTATATGTACATAGTTTTTTATACATAGTTTATATGTACATAGTTTTGCATGTTGTCTCCCCTATTGGAAGGTGAGCTCAAGAACACCCTCACACACACACATACACAATTTGTATAGCTAATGCTTAGCACAGTTCTTGGAACATAATAGGTATTTAATAAATACTTGCTTGCTAACATACAAATTTAGCATTCTTTATACCATATATTCTTTTTAGGATATAGGTGGTAGGAAAACTGGTTCAAAGACATGATTGTTTTGTAGTTTTTTCCCCTTTATTTTCCAATTTGCTCTCTAATAATACTGAAACAAATTTTAATTTCAACAACAGTGCCTAGTTATATTCTTAACAAAATTGAATTTTACCATTCTTAATCCTTTTAATCTTATTTTTATTATTATATTTTGTTTTTGTATCACCTTCATTTCCAAATATATTACCTTTTCCCTCGTATTTAGTAAGCTGACTCCTAAAACCAAAATTAAAAGAGAAAAAGTTTAACAAAACCAAATCAACTGTGTCCAAAACTATACATAAAGTTCTATATTCATAATCCTCCCCATCTCAACAGAGAGGAAAATGTGTGGTTCATTTTCTCAACTCTTCTATAGAGCCAATGTTGGTTAGTATAATTATGTAGTGTTTGGTTTCCTTTTTTTTATATGCATGATTGTAGTCCAGTGTTTTACTAGTTCTGTTTATATCACTTTATATTATGTTTTCCCATGCACTTGAGTTCTTGATTATCTTTCTTTCAACTCGTATTTTTTAATTTGATTTAATTAATTCTTATTTTGTACAAATAATTTTTATACATTACTAAAACATTCTTGTTTAAGAGTAAACATAATACCCCCTCCCCCCAAGAAATATATAGACCCGCATAAGCGATAAAGGGGAGAGAAAAAAATTTAAAAAAAATAATAATAAAAATAATTGTAGGTATGGCCAGGTGGTGCAGTGGAAGGAGCACCGGCCCTGGAGCCAGGTGCACCCAAGCCCAAACCCAGCCCCAGACACCCAACAATCACCCATCTGTGTGACCCCATGCAAGCCACCCTAACCCCATTGTCCTACAAACCTCCCCCCCCAAAAAAAGACCCCAAATAAAATAAAAATAATAGTAGTAGGGGCAGTTGGGTGGCAGACAGATCACTGGCCCTTGAGCCAGGAGCACCCAGGTCCAAATCCAGCCTCAGACACCCAACAATCACCCAGCTGTGTGGCCCCAGGCAGGCCACCCAGTCTCATCCACTCTGACCGCCCCCCCCCCCCAGAAAAATAATAATAGTAAAAAATGAGTTTTAGTCTGTGTTCCAACACCACCAGCTCTGTCGTGGGTGGATCACATTCTTTAGGATAAGTCCATCACAAAAGTTACTTCCATATTTTTCCACCATTGCCATTGGTGATCTTTCCATTCATACTTCTCTACTACCATGTACTATATTTTTCTCTCCTTTCACTGACTCTGCTGTACGGTAGTTGAGTGGCACAACAGACAGATCCCCAGCCCTGGGGCCAAGAGGCCCCGAACCCACATACCACCCCTTACCCAGCATCCACCTGGCCCTATGGTCCTGGACAGGCCTTCCAATCCCAGCCCCTTGCAAGAAGTAAAAAAGAAAATGTGTTATAGCTGACCACTCTCCCCCCATGGTCCATCCTCTCCTCCTTTATTCACATCCCCAACCCTTCCCCCTGCTCCTCCCCTCCTTCTTACTCCAGATACCTATACTCTATTGAGTATATATGCTGTTTCCTCTCCTAGTCATCTCTGATGAGGGCAAAGATTCTCTCATTTCCCCCTCGCCTCCCCCCCCTTCCATATAATTGCAATAGCTCATTGTAATAAAGAAAAATCTTACTATATGAAATATCTTAGCCTATTTCTCCTCTCCTTTTTCTTTCTCCCATTATATTTCCCCTTTTATCTGTTGACTTCATTTTTATACCACAATATATCTTCAAATTCAGTTTTCTCCTGTGCTTCATTTATAAAAGCTCCTTCTACCTGCTCTATTAAATGAGAAGATTTATATGAGTATTATCAGTATCATTTTTCTATATAGGAATACATGTAGTTCATCATCATTAAGTCCCTCATATTTTCCTCTTCTCTGCTCTATGTGCTTCACCTGAGTCCTGTATTTGAAGATCAAACCTTCTGTTCAGCTCTGGCCATTCCAACAGGAACATTTGAAATTCCCCTAGTTCATTGAAAGTCCATCTTTTTCTCTGGAAGAGGATGTTCAGTTTTGCTGGGTGTAGTTCATTCTTGGTTGCATTCTAAGCTCTTTTGGCTTCTGGTATATTATATTCCAAGCCCTACAAGCTTTTAATGTTGTTGCTGCTAAGTCCTGTGCTGTGTGATCTAGACTGCAACTCCACGATATTTGAATTGTGTCCTTCTGGCTGCTTGTAATATTTTCTCTTTGACTTGGGAGTTCTGAAATTTGACTGTAATATTCCTGGGGTTTTTTTTTTTGGAATCTCTCAGGTAGATCGGTGTATTCTCTCCATTTCTATTTTGCCCTCTGCTTCTAGGATATCAGGGCAATTTTCCTGTAATAATTCTTTGAAAATGATGTCAAGGCTCTTTTCCTGATCATGACTTTAAGGTATTCCAATAATTTTTAAATGATCTTTCCTAAATCTGTTTTCCATATCAGTTGTTTTTTCAATGAGATGTTTCACATTTTCTTCTAATTTTTCATTCTTTTGGTTTTGAAGCATTGAGTTCTGATTTCTTGTAAAATCAGCAGTCTCCCGGAATTCTATTCTTTGTCTGAAGGATTTGTTTTCCCTTAGAGAGCTTTCTTATCTCCTTTTCTATCTGGCCAATTCTGCTTTTTAAAGCATTCTTCTCCTCAATAACTTTTTGAACTGTTTTATCCATTTGACCTATGCTGGTTTTTAACACATTATTTTCTTCAGCATTTTTTTGGATCTTCTTGACTAAGCTGCTGACTTCATTTTCATGTTTTTCCTGCATCTCTCTCATTTTCCCAATTTTTCCTCTCTCCCTCACTTGATTTTTCAAAGTCTTTTTTGAGCTCTGTCATGGCCTGAGACCAATTTCTATTTTTCTTGCAGTCTTTAGATGCAGGAGCTTGGTACCTCCTCATCTTCAGATTGAGTGTTTTGATCCTTCTTGGGGTCACAGGCAAAGTATTTCTCAATGGTGTTCCTCTTTTTTCTCTGCTTACTCATTTTTCCAGCCTGAGCCTGGTTTGGGGTGCTTCCTGAGCTTTTGGGACACCCCCACAAGGATCTCACTGTGTGAGGCTCTGTCTCTCTCTCCTGGTCTGTGAATGACCATAAGCACCCCCCCCCCCCTGCCACGGGACTGAGGTGGGGGGGCCCCTCCTGTTCTATGGGGGGGGCCTAGACTGCGATCAGGATCTGAATGTGGTCAGAGCCCCAGAGTCCTGTTCCAGGGGCAGAGGGCAGAGCTTGGCAATCTCTCTCTTCACTCCCCTCACCTCTGCCTGCTTCTGGTTTCTGAATCTCAGCTACTGTGGCCAAGCTGATTGCTGTGTGCTCTGAGGGCTGGGCTGCTCCGCTTGTTTGCTGTGGTAGAGATCATCCTGTCGCGCCCCTCCCCTGTTCCCCCAAGTTGTGCCTGGTGCTCCCCGGGGTGTAGGTCAGGAAACTGCCCCTGCTGCTGTGAGCTGTGGCTCCCAGCACCCAGGGGCTGCCTCCGGGAGGCTGAAGTTCCTTCACTCTGGTGAGCTACCCCTCTGGTCCTGTGGAGCCGAGCCTTTCTGCTCTTTTCCAGGTTACCCTTGGGTTGGAGAATTGCCTCACTGGATCCCTCTGTGGGTTCTGTCTCTCAAAAATGTAGTTAGAGTCCTTAGTTTATAAGTTTTGCTCCAGAGCAGCTGAGAGAAGGTCCTATCCTGTCGCCATCTTGGCTCTGCCCCCCTAACTCATAGTATTTTCAGTACTCATTTTTGAGTATTTCCAAAAACATAGTTGAACAGAAAAAAAGAGTATTGTATATGAAATTGTAGATTCCTATTATGAATAACTTGCTTTCCTTTTAAGTACAAGTTTAACATTTATGTGCTTCTTTCTGACCTTGCTTCTGTTCTCTGTATTTTTTTAAGAATGCATCATAATCACATAGCATAATTTGTTTAGCAGTTGCTTAGTTGATGGTACCTGCTTTATTTCTGATTCTTTGCTGCTAGGGAAAAAAAACCCAAAACAAACAAACCAAACCTGCTGCTATGAATATTTTATTGTATATATATTTTAGTGAATATGTTTTCTTTCTTTTTGTCTTTGATCTCATATGTGTAAATCTTGCTGAAGGTTTGTGGGTCAAAGGATGTGCATATTTGTATAAGTTTTTTTGGCACAATTCCAAATAGCTTTCCTAGATAATTGGACTAATTCATAGCTCATTAAGCAGTGTTTTGTGTTAGTATATCTTTTTGTAATCATTTCAACGTTGACTTTTTCCATTTTTTGTTGTCTTTGCAAGTTTGTCTTGTGGGAGGTGAAACCTCAAAATTCTTTTGGTTTACATATATGTTGTCAGAGTTTGAAGAAATATTTTGAGAATTATTTGCTCTTATCCTTGTACCAATTTACCATTGGGGAGTTTAAGCATATTACCTAATACATATTTTTCCTTATACCTGCTTATCTTGCTATCTACCATACCTTCAGAGGTACTGATGCAAAGATTTGTGCTCAGTAAGAAGCACTTTTTATATTAACTTCATTGTTCCTGTTCTTGCAGAAAATTGTAATAAATTATTTTATCCTTTATGATCTTGTTTATCTCTTGTTTGATTAATACATTACACCTAAACCATATTTATTTAAGTTACTTGATCTCATTTTCTTCTATTTTTTAAGGTATAACCTATTATATTCAAGTCAAATATGCATTTTAGAATATTTATTAATTATTTAAAATTTTTCAAGCTTAAACAAAAGTGAACATTCCCTTATGCACAGAAGAATAAAGAGGAATTGTATGGGATATTTAAATCTGTTATATATAGCTTTAAAAAAACCCTTAGATCCCCCCTCTTCTAAACTTTTTTTCTGTAATCTTTGTTCTTGACTTGTTTCCTATTTTCCTAAAACTGTTAGTTTATCCTGCTTTGTAGTGGCTAGGTGGCCCAGTGGATAGAGAACTGGCCCTGTGGATAGAGCACTGGCCCTGGAGTCAGGAGTACCTGGGTTCAAATCCAACCTCAGACACTTAATAATTACCTAGCTGTGTGGCCTTGGACAAGCCACTTAACCCCATTGCCTTGCAACCCCGCCCCCCAAATAGTTTTTCCCCCATATATCATAATCTTAGATTTCTCTGGATTTGTCTCTTTTATAATTTCCTACTGCAGAGTAATCTTTTACATCCTTATACCATAATTTGTCCAGTCATTCCTTAGTTAAATAGGTGTCTACTTTTTTAAAAAATTTTTATTGATGTATTTTTTTACAAAACAAGAAATTTCCCCAGGACCTCTCCTTCCTGCAGAGAGCTACCTCATAACATAAATTATTTTTAAAAACAAAGGAAAAGAAGAAAAAGAGGTAGAACTGATGAATATTTGCAAATGTCTAAAAATATGGAAATTGGATCATATTTGTGGTCATCAGACTTCTACAAAGGGATTGTATAGGGTGTTCTCAGTATCTCTTCGTTGAAGTTATGCTTGTTCTTTGTAATTTTTCAGTGTTCAATTTTTATTTTTTGTGATGTTCTTTCTATTTGCATTGTTGTAGTAATTATATTTTAACTTTTAAAAATGGAATATTATTATCCCTAAAGGAAAAGATTTGTGAAAAAATTCAGAGAAAAAAGGAAGATTTGGATAAACTTATCAGAGTGACCTAGAACCTGGAAAACAATATACCTACTAATTACAACACTGCAAATGAAATGAGTAATAAAGCAAAGCTAAATGCCATGTAACTGTAATCAATTTCTTAAAATGATAGACAGCATAGTGTAGAGTGAAGTGATAAATTATTGAAAAAACAACTCTTGTCAAGTGGCTTAACCTTTCAGTACCCTTAAATTGCAGAAAAAGATGCTGACTTGCATTAGTAGAGGAATTTCCTTAGTAGGAGGAATTAGATTTAATATCTTGTCCCCTTATTAATTTTTTAAAATTAAATTTTATTTTATTTTCAGTTCTGGATTCTTTCTTCCCTCTCAATTAAGTAATGTGTCTTTCTATAAATAGCAAGTTCCCTTAGTGCATTTAATCCTATTGGATATGATTCACATAATTTTGGTTAGCAACATATGTATTAGGGACAGCCAGGTGGTGCAGTGGATAGAGCACCAGTCCTGGAGTCAGAAGGATCTGAGTTCAAATCCAGCCTCAGACACTTAATAATGACCTAGCTGTGTGACCTTGGGCAAGTCATTTAACCCTACTGCCTTGTAAAAAAAACAAAGAGAAACAGATATTTTTTAAAATGAGGTCTATCTACCATCACTTTTCTAACTCTTCAAGTTGAAGGGATGATCTTCTATAGAAGCCATTTGCATCTATTTAATATATAGCTATTGGAAATTATTTTTCCCTACAGGATAGTTGAAGAGAACATGGTTCTGCCTTTTAGACTATAATTGTCTAGGTCTTGGTCACCTGGACCTAATTTTTTTTTACCTTTTTTTATTCGTGTGAAGGAGAGGGACTAATGATATTTTGTTTGTTATAACTAATATTAACATAATATTAAAAGAGGCATCATTTGTTTGTTATTACTAATATTAATGTAATATTAAAATAAAGAAGCATCTATGGTATAATGGAGTCAAATTTGACCTCAGACATTTAGTAGCTATATCAGCTTTAACAAGTCACTTAACCTCTTTTTGCCTGTTTCATTTCTTCAACTGTAAAATGGGGATAACAGTAGCTTATCCTTTGCAGGGCTGTTGTGAGGATCAAATAAGACATTTGTAAAAAGTGCTCAGTATAGTTCTTGGCACATAGTAAACATTACATAATGACTTTTTTTCCCCTCCCCATAATTCCCATTTTTCTTTTGTTTAGATTTCTTTAAGAGCTGCATCTATAAATTCTGACTTTTCTTACGTTTTTTTTTTTTCAAGGCAAATGGGGTTAAGTGGCTTGCCCAAGGCCACATAGCTAGGTAATTATTAAGTGTCTGAGACCAGATTTGAACCCAGGTACTCCTGACTCCAGGGGGGGGTGCTTTATCCACTACGCCACCTAGCCACCCCCTGACTTTTCTAATATTTGATCTAGGGAGAACAACTGAATGTATAATCTTAGTTGAATATATAAGTAGTAAGTTACAAAAGCAAATGATGGAATATATTTAAAGACTCCTAGCTCTGCTACACAGAGAACAGCCTAATTGTTTGGATATTTATACTGTTTTCAGAAGAGATAGAGTTGCCTTGCTAAGAATAAAGATCTAAAGACCCAGCTTAGTGAGAGAAGTCATATGTCACTTGATTGTGTTTGTTTTGTTTTTATGCTGCCTTATTTGGTCTGGATAATCAAATATTTATTAATAATAATGAAAAAACTTACTTGTACCTCTGTCTAAAAGGGGTCTTGGACTTGAGAAATTTTGAAAGCACATTTTGTTATTTGTATTGTATGTTTGCTTTGCTTGGTCACAAGATTTAAAGCTGGTAAGGGACCCTAGAACATTATCTAGGGCTAGGCTAATCCAATTCCTCCTTCAATTTTACAGATGAAACTGAGTCCCAGACAAAGTTAAGGCATTTGATCTTTTCAGCACACCAAAATGTCTCCTGAAATTAGATGATGTGAATATACAGGCTAATTAAAACTTTACTGTAAATCCTATTCCACAGTCATCTGTTCCACAATCAGCCAACATAGTTGCTCTGAAAACAAAATATTTACTTTTCCTTGATGTAATTGCTGACAAAACAAAATAATTTATTTTGTTCCAAACTTGAACCAGTTTGTAGAAAATTCTTATCGTCATATAAATACTGTAGAAACTGATTCTGTATCCAAAGCTGTTAGTATTTAATTATTTTTTCCTTTTCTGACTGCTACAAGTAGACCCCAAAACACATGATAGAATTCATGCCAAGAGTTTTTAAAATCTCTTTTGTAACTCTGGAATATAAGGGAATATAATTAATTTGTATTTATGGATGAGCTTTCATTTCTTTGCCTAAATGTATTTTACAGATGTTTTATGGAAGTAATTATTATTATATATTATTACTAAATCATTTCACAGATGTTCTTAGTTTGCTTCTTTTGAAATACTAAATAAATGATCTTTGTGGTCATACAGTTCACTCTTATATCCATAAAAATTATGCTACTTTTTATCTTTGTCTTAGGAATCCTAAGTTTATCTTTATTTTCCCTAAAATAATAACTCAAAATTGATACATCTAACTTGTTCTTATTTCTTTAATTTTTCTGAAGGAAGCTCAAATGTTATGTTTCAAATTTAATCTGAACCTAAAATATTTCAACTATATTTATTTGTTGTGATAGAAAATAATACCTTCCTTTAAAAAAAACAAAAATAGAGATTAATAAAAGAAAAAGGAGAGAAAATTTGTATGTTCAGTCAACTGTTATGATTTAAATACCAAGTTATTCTAGTATGGTTTTAATTTCTTGGCCCAGATAGCTTTATTGGGTACTAAATTTCTTAGTCTTCTCTTAAGATAGAAAACTTTACATCATTTAAGCAAATCAAGTACTATTCTGTCTAAAAATCTGGTAGAAGGGCTATTTTCTCAAGTATTAAAAAAAATCATCCATTTTCTAGATTTTATTTTATTTGTTTGTTTATTTATTTGTTTGTTTTTGTGAGGCAAGTTGGGGTTAATTGCCTAGGGTCAGATTTGAACTCAAATCCTCCTGACTCCAGGCCTGCTGCTCCATCATCATCCATTTTTTAGTCATCACTTGTGTTTAGAACATTATAAACTAAGGTCTGAGGCAGGGACCAAAATTAGATAAGGCTTAATTCCTGACCTCAAGGAACTCTTGTATTCCAGTTGCTCCTACAGTGATCAGTCTGTGGTAAGAATCAAAAGAATGGTAGTCAGAATTATAAGTGCTAAGGAAAATAGAAGACACTTAGGCCTACAGTGAATTCTCTTAGATTCATGGAAGAAATAAATAGAATTGACCAAAAGAATTGAAGGAAAGACCCCTCAGGTACAGGGAAATTAAGAGTGCAAAGACTGGAATGGGCATTATTTGTACAGCACCTTTTTACTTCAGGTAGCAATTACACTAATAATAGGAGGCTGTGAAATAATTGTTTGACTAGTAAGCCTCTCTTCAGGGAAATCTGACCCCAGGTCCTTGCTTACTCTTCTGTCCCGTCCCCCCCCCCCAAAAAAAAAACACTTCAAATTAATTGTCCAAACAGACATAATAAACTTTAGCTGGGTGAGGACATTTATATATAAGGCTTGGTATTTAAAAGGGAGTGGTAAAAAGAATGCAGTAATGCAAATGATAACACTAAAAGCAACAAAACTTGATGAATTGTAATGAATAATCTCAGTCTTGGAGAACTGATTAAAAAATTAGCCTCCTTCCTCTTAGTAGAAAGATGGGAATTATGAATATGTAATATGGAATATACTGTCAGCTATGATTGATCACAATGACTATCTTTGGAGTTTCCTTAAATGTTTTTATTTGTTACTGGGAAGTTTTCTGTTAGAGGAGAAGGGATTTTAAGAGGAAAAACAAAATATTTCAGTTGGGGTGACAGGTGTTGACAGAAAAATAAAGGGGCATGGTAGATCCTGAGATCAGAAATAGAATTTGAAGAGGAATGTAATATTTTCCCTGAATCCTCATTCTGGTGACTCATTGCCCCTGGATGAGAATATCATGATTTGTGATGCCTTGGGATTGAGAAGTCTGAATTCTTTTTTGCTTTCTTTTCTTTCTCCATAGGTCTGTCCCACTATAGACCATGAGTAGGTAATGCGCAGTGAGGACTATTGGGAGCCATGTCAGACGAGTCAATCTCAGGGAGTGATCCAGACTTGGACCCAGACTTGGAGCCGGAGGATATGGAAGAGGAAGAGGAGGAGGAGGAGGAGGAGGAAGAGGAGGAGGCAATGGAGGAGGGCAATGATGGGGATGATGAGGAAGACTTGCTTGATGAGAATGGTAAGTATTTGAGTTTCTAGCATATTTTAATCCATCAGTGCCTTTTCAATAGTGAGAGTAGAATTCCCTTGTTTTTGCATATTTAAAAAAAGATACTTCATTTCTAGAGAATTCTTGATACTGTATTTCGTGTTGGATTTCTTTTAAAATTCACAAAATGAAAGATCACATTAAAGTATTTTTTTAAACATACAAATGCAGGGATACAAAAGAAACAGACCTCATACTGCCAGTGCTTCACCATCAAATAGTTCTTGGTGATATGCTAGAAAATATGGTTACCACTTTATGGAACCATAAAGGCAGCCTGATACAGGAGAAAGAACTCTACCTTAGAAGACCTCTGACTTGATTTGTGACCTCAGACAATTACCTTTACATCTTGAGCTTCAGGTTCCTCATCTATAAAATAATGTGGTTTGTTAGATTAAATGGTTTTTCTAAGGTATCTTCTACATTTAGTGGTCTGTGATTTCTCTTTACCTTAAATTGAGCATTTTCTTTCTTTTTTCTTTTTTGCAAGGCAGTGGGGTTAAGTGAATTGCCCAAGGTCACACAGAGAGAAGTATCAGGTAATTATTAAGTGTCTGAGGCCAGATAAGAACTCTGGTCCTCCTAACTCCAGGGCTTGTAATCTATCCACTGTGCCAGCTAGCTGCCCCAAGCATTTTCTTTCTTGTAATTTTGCTGCTTCATTGTTTTAGTTCTTGAGACTCCTCTGAGGCTCAGGTGGCATTAGACCTTCTATTTACTCCATATTCCTTCATTACTGTCTCTGATGATCAGTTGACTAGAAACTTTTTTTGATCCTAGCCATAGACCTTCAATTCTATCCTTTCACAAGGTGATTAATTGTCAGCAAATAGATTGCCTGGTCATCATACTTTCAAGAGTCTTAGGACCTCCAAACTGTCAACATTCTAGGAGTGAAAGTCAAAGAGGAGCTTATTTCAGAAAAGGAACTCACTGTCTCCTCAGCCAATTTATAATGCTTTGGGACAACTCAGATTGTTTAGTAAATGTTTATTCTCAATGGAGATCTTAATTCAGGGAAGATGACTGCTTGTCAAGAATATTGAAGAAGGGGAGACTAGGTAGCATAGTGGATAAAGCACCGGCCTTGGAGTCAGGAGTACCTGGGTTCAAATCCAGTCTCAGACACTTAATAATTACCTAGCTGTGTGGCCTTGGGCAAGCCACTTAACCCCATTTGCCTTGCAAAAAAAAAAAACACCTAAAAAAAAGAATATTGAAGAAGTGATTTCTATTTAGGTATAGATTGGATTTGATGGTCATAACTGAAGGAGCTGAAAAGGCAGAGGGGGGGGAATTGTGATATTTCTTGAAGAATATTATCTAGAGAAAGGGAAGAAAAACTGAATATTACGTACTCAAACATCATCTTTTATATGAAAGCTTTCAGGATCGTGCCTTCCTCACTATGACTTATTCTTGGTGCCCTGCCTCTCAAAATTACTTATTTGTTTTGATCCTCCCAGACCTTATGAAGGAAATTACCTTTTTTAAAAAAAAAAAACAGATGAGGAAACAGAGGCTGAGAGAGGTTAAATAACTTGCTACACAAGTGCTCCCAACAAGTAAAGAGTTTGAGGCAGTATTTGAATTCAGGGCTTCGTGACTCAAAAGTTCCACTTCTGAAATGTACTGACTTTTTGACTCTGACCAAGAGTCACTCAATGTAGTGCTCCAATCCTCAGACTCTTGAGTTGCACAACAGGTACTTTATCTGCATTAGAGGTTGTTTCCATATTTGGGGGAGTTCCATATTCTGTTGTCTATAATAACAGACATCCAGGTAAAGCTATGGAGTCAGAAGATAAAATGTATAGGGAACAGCAAGTAGTTCAATTTGACTTTAGGATAAAGTGCATGATGTGGAGTAATGATTAAGAAACCAATCCTAAACAAAGGAGCTTGTGCTTTTTCCTAAAGCCAGTGGGGAATGGCCTGTCATATCTGTTCTTTAGGAAATCCAGTTATGTGGAAAATAAAATGGAGAAGTGAGCAGTAGGACTGGGAGACCAATTGGGGGCTCCATTTAAAACCATTTAAGAAATGATGAAATCTTAGACTCAGAAGGATATGTTGTAAGTAGAGAAAAGGAAATGAATGGGAACACATCAAGAGAGAGAATTGATAAGATTTTGTATCTAGTTAAATGTTGTGGCTCAGGGAGACAGAAGAGTTATGGATGCTTCCTAGGTTGCAAATTTGGGAAACTAGAGGAATAGTGGTGTTCTTTGTAGAAAGAGGGGAGCTGGGAAGAATGGTCAGGCTGAGAGAGAAAGAGCATGACTTCCCTTTGGGGCATGTTGAACTGCAGGCAACCTAAAGGACATTCAGAGGAATTAAAGGGCCTGCAGTTCTATACCTCTGGGAGACATTACACCCCAGAGAGAAGTATCAGTCAACAAGGATTTGCTTATTATTCTGTACCAGACACTATGCCAAACACTAATATACAACAAAATACATTTGAGGAGGGAGAGAATAGAATAAATGGGGAGGAGAAATGGAATGGAGGGAAATATAGTTAGGAATTGTAATGGTAACAAAAGTTTTTTTGAAGCAAATTTCTCTAATAAGGACCTAATTTCTCAAATATAGAAAACTGAATCAGATTTATAAAAATAAGAGCCATTCCCCAATGATAAATGATCAAAAGATATGAACTGAAAACTTTTGATAAACTCATCAATGCTATCTATAGGCATATTTTTAAAAATGTAATGAAACCATTCTGGATTAGTCCCTTATACCTGTAGATTGGCTACTAGAACAGAAAAGGAAAATGACAGCTGTTGGAGGGGATGTGTGGAAAAAATGAGACATTAATGGTGGCTGTGAAAGGATTCAACCATTCTGTAGGTCAATGCCCAAAGGGCTATAAAACCATACTTACCCTTTGATTGAGCAATGCTACTACTTGGTCTGGATCCCAAAAGAGATGAAAAAGAAAATGTGTATGTACAAGGATATTTATAGTAGATCTTTTCTGGTGGCAAGGAATTGGAAATTGAGGGGGATGTCCATCAGCTAGGGAATGTGTGATTATGATGGAATACTATTTTGCTATAAGAAATGATGAGCAGGGACGGCTAGGTGGCGTAGTGGATAAAGCACCGGCCTTGGAGTCAGGAGTACCTGGGTTCAAATCTGGTCTCAGACACTTAATAATTACCTAACTGTGTGGCCTTGGGTAAGCCACTTAACCCCATTTGCCTTGCAAAAACCTTAAAAAAAAGAAAAAAGAAATGATGAGCAGGATGCTTTCAGAAATACCTGAAAATATTTACATGAGCTTATGCAAAATGAAATGTGCAATATGTACAAAGTAACAATATTGTAGGATGATCAGCTGTGAATGACTTAATTTTTCTCAGCAATACAGTGACCCAAGACAACTCTGAAGGACTTATGATGAAGAATGCTTTCCATCCCCAGAAACAGAGCTGATAGTGTCTGAATACAGATTGAAGCATATTTTTTTTACTTTATTTTTCTTGAAGTTTCTTTTTTTTGGGTTGGGGTTGTCTCTTTTCTTTTGTTACATGACTATTAGGGAAATGTTTTGCATGACTATACATTTATAACTGATATCAGATTGCTTGCTTTTTTCAGTGAGAGGGAGAGATGGGAGGAAGGGAGAGAATTTGGAACTCAAAACTTATAAAGATAAATGTCAGAAATTGTTTTCACATGTAACTAGGGGAAAATAACATGCCAAAATAATTAAATAGATGAAATGAAATGCCTTTTAGAACTGAAAAGAAAAAAAGACAAAAACAGTCCCTATTTCCCCAGGGAGTTCATGTTTTGATAGGGGGAAATAATATGCAAATAACTACATATAAACCAGATACCTGGATTGTTGAGTCATTTTTAAGTTGTGTCCAATTCTTTGTGACCCTATTTGGTTTATAAAAAAAATTTTAGGATTTTTTTTAGGTTTTTTTTTTGCAAGGCAATGGGGTTAAGTGGCTTGCCCAAGGCCACACAAGCTAGGTAATTATTAAGTGTCTGAGGCCAGATTTGAACAAAGGTACTCCTGACTCCAGGGCCGGTGCTACCTAGCCACCCCACTTGGGGTTTTCCTTTTTGCCTTTTTCCTTCTCCAGCTCATTTTACAGATGAGGAACTGAGGATTGAGAAGATGCTTCTGAATTTGGGAATTGATAGCTGAAAAGTTTGGAGAGAGCAGTTTTTGTGTAATGGTATGATTGAAGGTTGTGACTTGCCTGTGGTCACAGAGTTTAGTAAGTATCTGGGGCTACATGTGAACTAATGAAAATGAGTCTTCTTGATTGCAAGCCCAGCTGCCCAAATACAGATTTTATTGGAAGTAGTCTCAGAGAGAAGGAATTAACAGTAAAAGTAGGACTTGGAAAGGTTTCTTATAAAAGGTTGACTTTTAGCTGAGACCAGAAGGAAACCAGGGAAACCAGGAGGTAGAAGTGAGGAGGGTGGAGTACAGGCATGGAGGACAGCCAGTGACTATACATGGAACAAGAAATGAATTGTCTTGAGAAAAATCAAGAGGCTAGTGTTAACTGAATCTTGGGATTCGAGGAGTCTAACAGTAGTAGCAGTAGCAGCAGCAGCAGTAGTAGATAGTAGATAGTATGAGTAGAAAAGGTATAAAGGAGTCAAGTTAAGAGGGGCTTTAAAAGCTAAACAGAAGATTTTTATACTTGGACTTGGGGGCTATAGGAAGCCTTGGGAGTTTATTGAATAAAGGAGGGAAACGGGGAGAGATTCATATGAGACATAGTTAAGATAACATTGGTAGCTGAGAAGAGAATGGACATAATGGAGTAAGACTTGAAGTAGGGAGAAATGCCAGAAAACCATTACAGTAGCCCAGGTGGAACCCTACACCCATTGTGGGGGGTGGTGGTGGTGGAGTGTGGTATAGATGATGGACAGATAAAAAAAATAGGAAAAAGGATTAGATAGGGAGGGAAAAATACCAAAAGAGTTGTCATGAAAGCCCAAGGGAGGAGTCATCAACAATGTTAAAAGATGAAGACTGAGAAAAGGGCCATTGAATTTAATAATGAATAATTGATAACAGGAGAGAGCTTTTTCTTTTTGTGGTGGGGTTGCAAAAGCTTCAGATTCTCAGGTTATCCATGAAAGAATGAAATAATATAGTATAGGGGCTTGAGGGAGCCAAGGAAAGTTTTTTTTTCCACCTTTTTTTAAGGATTGGGGAGATCAGAAGATGTTATTATACAATAGTGAAGAAGCCAGTAGTTAAAGATTTATTGAAAAATTCAGGGGCAGGAGGAATGTTCAGTGGGATTACTTTCTGCAATAAATGGGAAGGCATGGGATCAAAGATAACAGCAGAGGGGTTACTATAGGTAAGGAGAAGGGCTGCCTGATTCTCCTAGATAGGAACATAGGAAAAGAGTATGGAGAATGATGTGGAGTTGGAATATGTTTTGGGGAAAAGGAAAAAACTCATCACAGAAGCCTGAATTTTGAGAGATAAGAATTGATTGTGCAAGTGTAAGAAAGAATAAATGTTCGACAAGAGTAAGTTTGAAACTTCCATTTGGAATGAAACAATTGGTTAGATGATGAGATATGAGAAGATTTCTTGAACATAGCTCAACATATAGGAATCACAGGCTCCTTGGTGTTGTGGAAAGCCTATCTCCAACAAAAGTCAAATAAAAATATATTTGTCTGGAGTATTACAGATATAATCAAAAGGACTTTTAAATGAGAAGGAAAGGGAGGAATATATACATCTATCAAGTCAGGTTCCACAGAGAGCATTATCAACAGTGTCAAAAACTGCAGCAGAGAATTAGAATTGAGAAGATGCTTCTGAATTTGGCAGTTGATAGCTGAAAAGTTTGGAGGGAGTAGTTTTTGTGTAATGGTATGATTGAAAGTTGGATATTATGGGGTAAAGGAGAGAATGAGGGGAGAGAAAATGGAGGAATCTATTATAGGCACCCTTTCTGAGGAGTTTTTCTACAAATGGTAGAAGAATTATAGAATGATTGTTAGCTGGGATGGAATGATTAAGTGAATGTTTCTCAGTATGGGAGAGACAGGGTAGGCAATAGTGAATGAGGACTATAAAACTGTTCATGCTTTTGATCCAGCAATACTACTGTATTTGTATCTCAAAAGAGATCCAAAAACAATAAAAAAGGAAAAGGAGATACAGGAGTACTAAAATATTTATAGTAACTCTTTGTAATAGCAAAAACAAAATGGAAATTGAGAGGATGCTTATCACTTGGGAATGTCTGAACAGGTTGTAGTACATGATCATGGAATACCATTGTGCTATATGATGAGGGAAATGACTTTTAGAAAAATCTGGTAAGACATATAAACTGATGCAAAGTGGAGAGAGCAGAACCAAGATAACATTGTACATAGCAACAATATTATTGTATTACTGACCAGCATGAAAGACTTAGCAATTCCGATCAGTACAGTGATTCAAAGTAATTCCAAGGAACTAATGATAATAAATATTGCCCACCTCCTCCAAAGGGAGAGCTGATGAATTCTGAATGCAAAGTGAAGCAGATGTTTTTCACTTCTTTTATTTTTATTTGTTTTGGCAACATAGCTAATACAGTTTTGCATGATTTCACATGTAAATGGTTTGCCTTCTTAATGGGTAGGAGAGGAGCTCTAGAGATGGGGAGAATTTGGAACGAAAATTTTTTTTAATGTTAAAAATTAATATGTTTTTTAAAAAAGAAAAGTGGTATAATAGTGCTGAAAGAGGGGGCAAACTCTTGGAGGAAGATGAAATATAATGGAATCATTTAAAGAAATGTTTTGGTTAGTTTTGAGAGTAAAACCATTTTATCATGTGCGATAAATAAAGGGAGGAGATAGTTGCAGGGAGGCATCTGAGTAACATGAAATGATAAAGAAGGGAGAAGAGAGAGCTCATAGTGAATGGCCTCAATATTTTCTCTGAAATATAAGGCAAAGTTCTCTACTGATAAAATAGGGGAGTTATGAGAAGTTTGAGGAGGGATGAGAAGATCTACTGTGGAGATTGGGAGAATGAGTTGACAAGACAGTTATAGTAGATTACCTAGTTGTAGTGAGGACCCAGTTGAAGGTGTATAACAATCATTTGTAGCAGGCCCATTCTTGATTTTCTCCATCTTTGTTCACTAAGTGTTTAGGAAGGAGTGAAGGCAATTTCCAAGTCCTGGTCAGGCTTATTAATCAGTGGTGTGATAAGGAGTTGGGATTTAAAAGAGGACAATATAGAGTTGAATTGGTTCACCAAGGGATCAAGATGGAGAGAAGAGGAGAGAGTGACTAGTGTAGGGGAGAAGACCTGGGAGAGAATTGAGAGATAAGGAATTTGAGGTAATGGTTTTATAAGAGAAGACAAATTTATGACTGTCATTGTCTGCAGTTGGTGAGGGTAAGAGGAGTAGCTCCTAAGTAGTGGGTAGATTGTGAAACTGAGACTTTAGGGTGTTTTAGGAAAAGTCAGTATTTGTTGAAGTCTTCTAGTATGAGGGGGATGGGGTAGGAGTTGAGGAGGACAGAAAAACTATGAACAATATACACTAAACTCTTTGAAGAAGAGGGAGTGACCTGGGTGAGAAGGGGAGGAGTGTTTTTAGAAAAAAATAATTTTCCAAATGTAGAGTAGCTAATAGTTTCTTTTTTAAAAAAATCTTTTCAAGAATATAATTTATGCAATAGATATCCTTTAGACATTTAGGAGAATTTTCCTATAAATCTGAATTATACAATCCTTTTTGGCAACTTCAGTTTCCTTTTCTGATTTAAAAATCTCTAGATGGTCTTCTGTTAATTTGGTTACTTTGTATTTTTATATGTAATCCTCTATTTTAAACTTTCAGTTCTGCTGGCATATAATTATGTAATTATACAATAGGTCTTGATATTTCTTTTTATTCATCATTGTGATTTCATTCCTTTTTTTGGTAATTTGACTTTTTAAAAAATTTAAATTTATTTTTAATTAACAAAGATCTCTTCTTCCCTCTCCCCTTTCTCCCCTCATATTACAAACAAAACCCTTGTAACAAATAACATAAATTGCTTTTCTTCTCTTTTTAAAATTACATTAGCTAAAGTTTCATGGACTTTTTCTTGACAAAGAATCAGCTTATTGTTTTATTTATCAGTTCTGTTGTATTTCAATTTATTTCTCTTTTAATTTTCAAAATTTCTTTTTTGCTTATTTTGGGTTTGTTGATTTTCTTGCCTATAAATGCATAGTCAGTTCATCTATCCTCTCATTTTCTATTTTTGCTAATGTATATTTCTCAGTGGCATAATATTTCCTTTGTGATCAACTTTAGCTGAATATTAGGTATTTTTATATGCCATCTCATGATTATTTTCTTCCATAAAGTTTCTATGATTTTTATTTGGCCCAGTGTAATTTGAAAAAAAATTTGTTTTTTCTAATTGCATGTAAAAACAATTTTTAATCTTTTTTTTTTAAATTTTGAGTTCCAAATTCTCACTTTCCCTTCCTCCCTGAGATGGTAAGCAATATGATAGAAGTTATACATGTGTGATCATACAAAACATATTTCCATTTTAGTCATGTTGTGAAAGAAAATGATGTGGGAAATTTCTATTCTGAACGTGAATCTCTTCAAGGAGAAATTGGTTACTGAGATGGAAATGATGAACACATTAGAAGGAAATGCCTGCTCCATTTTAGAATTTGTGATGAAAAAAGAGAAGAAAACCAAGAATAGTCTTAATGACATGCATATTGGGAGATCAGATTCCAGAGAATTCAGAGAAGGAAGAAGTAGGAATTATGATGATGGTTTTTGAGTACTTTTCAGTTGTGTTCAACCCTCCATAACCGCATTTGGAGTTTTCTTTGCAAAAATACTGTAGTGGTTTTCTGTTTTCTTCTCTAGGTCATTTCAGATGAGGAACTGAGGCAAACAGGGTTAAGGTGCTTTTCCCAGGATCACATAACAACTAAGTGTCTAAGATTGGATACTCAGATACTCCTGACTCCAGGGTTGGCACTTATTCCCTGTGCTGTCTCATCCAATTCAACAAACTTTAATTTTTTTGCCACCCTAAAAAGAGTGGCTGTAAGTACAAATAGGTCCTTCCTCTCCCTCCTTCAATTTTTATCTGTTAGGTAGAGACCTAGTGATAATGTTATTTGATCAAAAATTTAGTTTTATAGCCCTTTGGACTTAGTTCCAAATTACTCTTTAGAATGATGGAATCAGTTCATAATTCCACCAACAGTGTATTAGCAACCCCAGTTTTCCCACATTCTTTGATTTTCCTTAGCCAATCTTGATAAGGGTATGGTAGTACCTCAAAATTGTTTTAATTTTCATTTCTCTAATCAGTAGTGACTTTAGAGTAATTTTTCATATAACTGTAGATAGCCTTCATTTCTTCTTCTGAAAACTTCCTAATCATATCCTTTCACTATGATGAAAAGGACAAAGAGGGAAGTAGCATTTTCAGACCTCAATCTGTATTATAAAGCAACAGTCATCAAAATCACCTGATTGGTATTCATTAAAGAACAGAGAGAGGGGCAGCTAGGTGGTGTAGTGGATAGAGCACCTGCCCTGGAGTCAGGAGTACCTAGGTTCAAATCCAGCCTCAGACACTTAATAATTACCTAGCTTTGTAGCCTTGGGCAAGCCACTTAACCCCATTTGCCTTGCAAAAAATAAAAAAAAAAGAACAGAGAGATAGAGTAACAGAATCATCTACTCAAGAGAAATTTAGGAAAAAGAACATAACTTACCTAGGAGAAGAAACTCCCTTTTTCATAAATTGCTATAAAATTTTTGGAAAACTCAAAAGCAATCTGATTGAAATTAGTCTTAGGCCAACATCACACACTCAATACAGTCTAAATGAACCTTAAGATTAAAAATCATATTGTTAAAAAAAAAATTAGGCAGCTTGATGGCAAAGTAAATAGAGTCCAGGGTTTGTAATCAGGAAGATTCATCTTCCTTGGTTCAAATACGATCTTAGGGGCGGCTGGGTGGCGCAGTGGATAGAACACCTGAAGTCAGGAGTACCTGAGTTCAAATCCAGCCTTAGACACTTAATAATTACCCACCTGTGTGGCCTTGGGCAAACCATTTAATCCCATTTGCCTTTCAAAAGCCTAAAAAAAACCCAAAAAAACTCCAAAGCAAATCTGATCTCAGACACTTACTGTGCCTACAAATCACTTAATCCCATTTGCCTCATTTCCTACTCTGTAAAAGGAGTAGAGAGGGAAATGGTTTATCACTCCAGAATCTTTGTCAAGAAAATACCAAGAAAGGATTTTGAAGTGATGGACTTGACTGAAAAACAACAACTGTAGATAAAAGACTTTTCTTAACCAAATAAGAGATAGAGGCAATTACTAAAGATAAAATAGAAAACTCTGTTTACTTGAACTTGAAAAGCTTCTGCACAGCTAATATAAATACATCTAGAATAAGAAGGAAACTGGTCAACTGGAAAAAAAATCTATCAAATTTTTCTGCTAGGGGTTTGATACTCAAGATCCATAAACTAAGTCTGTCTGTCTCTCCCCCTCTCCCTCCTTCCCATCCTCTCCTCCCATATATATGTATGCATTTACATATATACATATAGCTAATAACCATTTCCCAACATACTATGGTAAAAAAGATATGAAATTTTCAAAAAAAACTGCAAAGTATTTGCAGCCTCACGAAAGAATATTCCAAATCACTAAGTGAAATGCAAATTAAAACAACCCTGAAATTTTACTTCTTACCCTGTAAATAGGCAAAAATCTCAAGAGTCAGTATTACAAGTAGTAGTGGGAAAATAGACACACAAATACATTGTTGGTGTATGGGTAAAATATCCTTTGAATCAGAGATTCCATTACTGACCTCATACACCAAGGAAGCTGTTAATAAGGGAAAAAAATCTCCCTGTACTCTTAAGTTACTAATAGCAATACTTTTGTGATTTATTATTATTATTATTATTATTATTATTATTATTATTATCATTAAATTCGTTCATCAGTTTGGGAATGGCTAACAAATTGTGATGGTCATTGAATACCATTGTGCTGTAAGAAACGACTATAAAGACACATGCAGAGTGAAATAATCAGTGTCTACAATTAAAAGTTACTACGACAGTGTAAATGGAAAAAATGATATTTAAAAAGCCAAAAGTAAATATAACAAAAGTGTAAAGATCAAGTGTTACTTGAGTGAAGAGACATGAGAAGACATACCCAACAAACCCTTTGTGGAGTTGGGAGGAAGGTGCATGAGTTTTACACATTGCACATATTTTTATACTTTTTCAATGTGATACTGACTTTTTCTTTCCCCTCTTAAAAAATACTAGGGGTGGGGCGGCTTGGTGGTGCAGTGGATAGAGCACCAGCCCTGGAGTCAGTAACTGAGTTCAAATCTGGCCTCAGACACTTAATAATTACCTAGCTGTGTGGCCTTGGGCAAGCCACTTAACCCCATTTCCCTTAAAAAAAAAAAATACTGTCATGGAATTACTCTCAGAGAAGGGAATAAGGAGGGATACATGGGATAGTACTGTGATATAAGAAACAGAAAATACCTATAAAAACTTATTTAAAAGCTAACAAAAAGCTAAAATTTTTCACTTAATGATTAACAGATTTCTTCCAGGGTTATACCTTCAACATTCCAGTGATTCTGAACTCCCATTCTCACCTTGTAGGTCATCATTCAAAGTCCATTCCCAACTACCTGTTCCTTTATTCCCATTTCCTTTTACTCTCTCCATCTCTAGGTTCTCATCCCAAAACTACCCATGCTTTGCACTGGGCTCTCAAATGTTTGCTTCTTTGGCAGCAGATTTACTTTCATCTTAAATCTTTTCCTTTCCCTATTCTTCATTTTCTGATTCTCACTAAGATCTAACTCCCTTCTGATGATGGCAATATCTCAGGGCACCCTTTTGAGTACAGGCTACACTTTCACTTATTCTGTTCCATTTACTGGTCAAGGGGTGAAAGTTGGAATACTCCTTGTTTCTTTTTACTACTTCCTACCACAGTCACTTATCTCTCTTTGAGGTTTGCTCAATTCATATATTCTACCAAACAAAATTTTGGTAACTGTTGTCTACTGGTCAGCTGTATACTCTTCTTTCCTCACTGAGTTCACTTCATGATTCACACTCATTTTCTCCTCCTCCTCCTCCCTAAATCCTGCCCTTTTTCTAGGAGATTTGTTTTGATAGATAAGATAGAGCTAGATAGATACTCAGATACTCCCTTAAATACCTTAAATTCCCAGTTCCTCAACTTACTCTTTTCTCTTTACCTATTTCTATTTACCTACTCTATTTCTCCATCCCACCTCAACTATACACTTAGATGTTCATACTCTTGATCTTGCTTTCATCCACAAATGTTCTATTTTGATGTTCATTTTATTTTTCTTTCAAGCCATCATTCCAGTTCAGTTCTACACTGTCTACTTGTATCTCTTAGCCTTTATATCAACTTTAAATCACTCCTCCATCTGCTACCTATACATTACTACTGAATAAAGGTTGAAGAAAATCATGCAACTATATAGGTTCACTACAAATTTATGTTATATTACCTGAATATAACAGGCTCACTTCTGCTAGGTAATCCTTATACCTCCTTCATTGACTCTTTATTCTGTTCACCACAGTAACTCTACCAAACTTTGTCATCTCTCCTCAAATTTCTGGTCATTTCCCTTCTGCCTCACTCTCTCAACTGAGAACTTGGCCTTGTATTTTACCAAAAAAAAAAAAATGAGCCCATTCATAAAGAGCTCCCTATTCTCCCTTTCTGATCTCTCATCACCCAGATGCCTTCTACCATTCTATCCTTTACTCATCTCATATGAAGAGGTGACTTGTCTCCTTTTCAAGACTAAACTCTCTGTATTCACAAATAATTCCATTCCATCCTTTCTTCTTCAAGAGTTTGTCTCTTTTATCATTACCTCACTTTCACTTCTCTTAAATCTCCCTAGATCTGCTGACCTCTTTCGTGTTGACTACAAACCTTCCCATACCTCCGTCCTCAAAAAACTCACTCCATCCATTCCAGTTAATTGTTGTCCTATATCTCTTCTGCCTTTTGGGGAGGCCAGTGCCTCCATTTACTTTCCTTTCACTTTCTTAATTCTTTACAGTTTGGTTTCTGACTTTCGCCTTTAACAATATTGATCAAATTTTCTTCTCTTTGACACTCTTGTCTCAGTTGCAGTCTATATAGGTTGACTTCAGGTTCTCCTATCTCTCAAATCACACTTTTTCCAATCTCCTTTAATGGATAATTCATTCATTCAACCATTCACTCTTAATTTCACAGGGTTCTGTAATAAACCCTCTTCTCCCTCTATATAATCTCATTTGGTGATCTAATATCTATGCTATTGATTTTCACATTTTATCAAGCTCTAGCCTCTCTGCTGACTTCTGGTCAGTCTCTAAGCTCCAAATACATATTAGTCACTAGCCTATATACATTTTAAACTCAACCTATCTAAAATCAGATTCATCTTCACCACATCTTCACCATCTTCACCCTTCTGAGTTTCCTTATTTCTGTGGATGATACCACTATTGTCCAGGCTCACAACCCTAGGTATCATTCTCAACTCTTCAATCTCTCACTGCTTATATCTAATCTGTATAGAAATTGTATTATGTTATGTTATCACCACCTCTGCCCTGACCACCCATACATTAGTATAATAAGTAACCAGTACAAGATAACAAGGAAATGGGAATTAAGATTGTAAACAAAAACATAGCACTCACTTGTCCAAAACTTTTTCCTAACTTAAATTAGGCCATATCTGGTCACTATGTGCCAAATTAGGAGAAGCAGCTAATTTCCAATATTAACCTTTCTGTCTTAGTAATGGCCCTTGGGCTCAGATATTGACAAAAAGCAAGAGAAAAGTTATTCTAATCAGGCAACTTTGTGTTGAGCACTATTCTGTCTGCCACAGGTCCCGGCTACCAAGTTCTCCCAACTCTAATGAGCAGTTATATAAATGACAGTGTGCTCTTCTCCTTTCCCCATCTTTTCCATCTACCTCCCTCTCCCTCCCTAGTCCCTTTACTCTTCCTCTGTACTCTCTGCCTTATTAAAATGTGGTGCATTACTCCCTGATTGCTGCCAGCGTGATCTTTTCTTGTTGAGTATCCAAAGAACTGAGCTTATTCACTCTGACTCAAACAGGGATGCTTTTGTGAGCCCCTTCTTTAAGCCATAAACTAAGGCACCTGGCTGGGCCTGCTTGTTTATAGCTGCACTCCTTAGAAGGTGAACAAGACACCACAATTCACTAGGAGAAAGGATTAGAGAACAAGGAACTTGTATCCCTTCTCCCTATAGGGGCTTTCCCTCTTTGTAGGTTGCCCAGAACCTATTGATTTTATCTTTGTGATATCTCTTGAATATACCCCCTTCTCTCCTGTGACCCTGTTTGCTATAGCCCATTGATTGTTCTGCCTTCCTCCTGTCTGTCCCCTTCAGGACATCTTTCAGTGAGCTATCAAAATGATTTTCTTAATCACTAAATCACTGCCATGTCACTCCCCTTACTCAAAGAATGCCAGGGCTCCTTTTCCAATATCAATTATAAAGGCCTCTATTTGGCATTCATAGCCCTTCATAACCTCCCCTCACCCACCTTTCCAGTCTTCTTGGACATTACACCCCAATATTTATTCTGAAATCCAGTGACACTGGCCTAACTCTGGGCATTTCCTGGACAAGGGCTCTTCACCAGGTCTGGAATGCTTTGTCTCCAGGCTTCTACCAAAAGCCTATTCTGATCTCCCCCAGTGTTAAGAATCTTTTCTCTCCCTCAGTGTTGAGTCTTATGTTTGAGATGATTTACAGATTATCCTTTCTATATCTCTTCTACACGTCATTGTTCTCAGGTTGTTTCCACTATTACAATAGAAATTATATATAAACTTGTTGACTTAGCTTGATTTTAACTTAGAAACGGAAGAAAATTGAACAATGACATCTATGAGTAGGGAGTAAGTTCTATTGAGAGATTTTTAAGGATGGGAGAGACATGGGTATGTATTTAGGCATCAGGGAAGGAATGAAAGTGAACATAAGTGTACATTCAGATTCTGTAGTTTGTATTGTTTTCTTCATCTGGATGTGGATGATGTTGTCCATAACAGGTCTCCTAGGCTTATCTTTGATCTCTGAGCTGTTGAAAGGACCTGCATCCATCAAATGTTGTTGTTAATGTATATAATGTTCTCTTGGTTCTGCTCTCTCCTCTCAGCATCAGTTCCTGTAATTCTTTCCATGCTTTTCTATAGAGTTCAACTATCCATGGTTTTTTATAGAGCAATATTGATTCAACCATTCCTCAATTGATGGCCATCCCCTCAATTTCCAATCTTTGCCACTACAAAAAAGAGGTGCTATGAATATTTTGGAATATGTAGAATTTTCTCATTTTTTATGATTTCTTCTGGATATAGACCTAATGTTGGTATTTCTGGGTCAAAGGATATGATCAATTTTATTCCTCTTTGGGCATAGTTTCATATTGCTTTCCAGAATGGTTGGATTAATTCACAATACCACCAGCAATGCATTATTGTCCCAATCCTCCCATAACCTCCAGCATTGATCATTTTCCCTTTTTTAGCCAATCTGATAGGTGTGAGGTAGTACCTCATAGTTATTTTAATTTTCATTTCTCTAATCATTAATGGTTTGGAGCATTTTTTCTTTTTAGAAATATTTTATTTATTTTGAGTTTTTTTAATTTTCCCCCAATCTTGTTTCCCTCCCCCAACCCCCCACAGGAGGCAGTCTGTTAGTCTTTACATTGTTTCTATGGTATACATTGATCTAAGTTGAATGTGATGAGAGAGAAATCATATCCTTAAGGAAAAAAAATAAAGTATAAGAGAGCAAAATTACATAAGATAATGTTGTGTTGTTTTTTTTTTTAATTAAAGGTAATAGTCTTTGGTCTTTGTTCAAACACCACAATTCTTTATCGATAGATGGTATTCTCTATTGCAGATATCCCAAAATTGTGCCTGATTGTTTCACTGATGGAATGAGCAAGTCCATTAAGGTTGATCATCACCCTCATGTTGCTGTTAAAGAGTATAGTTTTAGATCTGATAGAGCTACATCATCTTCCTTTACAATTTTTTTCATTAGTTCCCTTGATGTTCTTGACCCTTTGTTGCTCCAGGTGAATCTTGTTATTATTTTTTCTAGTTCTATAAAATTGTTATTTATTAGTTTGATTGGTATGGCATTAAATAAGTAATTTAATTTGGGTAGATTGGTCATTTTATATTAGCTCAACTTAACCATTAGCAATTGACATTTTCCAGATTGTTTAGATTTGCCTTTATTTGTATGAAAAGTGTTTTGTAATTGTGTACATTTAGTTTCTGGGTTTGTCTTGGGAGATAAATTCCTAAGTAATGTCTCCAGTTACTTTAGGGTTTTTTATTTTTTTGTTTTGCAAGGCAATGGGGTTAAGTGGCTTGCCCATGACCACACAGCTAGGTAATTATTAAGTGTCTGAGGTCAGATTTGAACTCAAGTACTCCTGACTCCAGGGCCGGTGCCCTATCCACTGTGCCACCTAGCCACTTCATGCCACCTGGTGATTTATGTGGGTTTATTTTATATCCTGCTATTTTTCTGAATTTGTTAATTGTTTCAAGTGATATTTTTAGATGATTTTCTTGAGTTCTCTAAAGTATGCCATCTGCAAGGAGTGAAAGTTTTACTTCCTTATTGCCAATTCTGATTCCTTCGGTTTCTTTTTTCTTATTGCTAAAGCTAACATTTCTAATAGTATATTGAATAATAATGTAATAATGGTTTCTTCATTTCACCCCTGATCTTATTACAAATGCTCCTAGTTTATCCCCTTTAACATATAATATTTGTTGGTGGTTTTTGGATAGATATTGCTTATTATTTTAAAGAAAACTCCATTTATTCCTATACATTGTAATGTTTTTAATAGGAATGTATGGGGTATTTTGTTAATGGCTTTTTCAGCATTTATTGAGATAATCATGAATTCTGTTGGTTTTGTTATTGATAATGTTATTGTTATATTGAACATATTGATATATGTTCAATTATGTTGACTGTTTTTCTAATGATGAACCATCCCTAATGAGTGTTTTCCTAATATTGAACCATCCCTGCTTGCCTAGTGTATTATCATGATCATGGTATATTTTATCCTAGTAATAACTTGCTGTAATCTCTTTGCTACAAAATTTTAGCAATGTTCATTAGGGAAATTGTTTTGTTTTGTTTTTTTAGGTTTTTGCAAGGCAAATGGGGTTAAGTGGCTTGCCCAAGGCCACACAGCTAGGTAATTATTAAATGTCTGAAACTGGATTTGAACCCAGGTACTCCTGACTCCAGGGCCGGTGCTTTATCCACTGCACCACCTAGCTGCCCCTTTTTGTTTTGTTTTGTTTTTAGGTTTTTTTCATTAGGGAAATTGGCCTATAATTTTCTTTGTTTTGACTCTTCCTGATTTAGGTATCAGTACCATATTGTGTCATAAAAGGAATTTGGCAGAACAACTTCCATTTTTTAAAATAGTATATGTTGAATTGGAATTAATTGTTCCTTAAATATTTGGTAGAATTCACTGTAAATCTATCTGGACCTGGAGATTTTTTTCATAGGGAGTTTATTGATGGTTTCTTCAATTTCTTTTTCTGAAATGGGGTTAATAAATATTTCCTCTTTTTTTTAAATCTAGATAGTCTGTATTTTTGTAAATATTCAGCCATTTCATTCATCAAATTTATTGGCAAACAGTTGGGCAAAATGGCTTTGAATTACTTTTTTTAATTTCTTCCTCATTGGTGGTGAGTTAACCCTTTTCATTTTTGATACTGGTAATTTGGTTTTCTTCTTTAATTTTTTTTAAATTGGATTAACCAAAGGTTTATCTATTTTATTGGATTTTTTCCCCATAAAACCAGCTCTTTTATTAGATCAGTGTTTTCTTGCTTTTTCAATTTTATTAATCTCTCCTTTGATTTTTCAGAATTTCTAATTTGGTATTTAATTCAGGATCTTTTGTTCTTTTTGTAGTTTTTTTAATTGCATATCCAATTCATTCACCTCCTTTCCCCCTATTTTATTCATATAAGCATTTAGAAATATAAAATTTACCCTTAAAAACTGCTTTGGCTGCATCCCATAAATTTTGGTTTATCTCATTGTTGTCATTTTTTTTTTGGATGAAATGGTTGATTATTTCTATGACTTGTTGATGGAACTCATTCTTTAAAATTAAGTTATTGATAGTATGGCAGAAACTTGGATTAGACCAACATCTCATACCCAGTACCAAGATAAGATCAAAATGGGTGCAGGAATTAAACATAAAAGACAATATTATATGCAAACCAGGAGAACAAGAAATAGTTTACCTGTTGGGATCTATTAAAAGGGAAGCAGTTTATGACCAAGGCAGGGATGGAGAACATCATTAAAAACAAACTAGTTAATTTTGATTACATTAAATTAAAAGCTTTTGCACAAACAAAACCACTGTAACCAAGATCAGAAGATGTAGTAAATTGGGAAACAATTTTTACAACTAGTGTTTCTGCCAAAGGATTCATTTCTAAAAATATGTAGAGAACTGAGTCAAATTTATTTAAAAAAAACCAATTCCCCAATTGATAAATGGTCAAAGGATATGCAAAGGCAGTTCGCAGATAAGGAAATCAAAGCTAGCCATAGTCATATGAAAAATTGCTCTAAATTGTTACCGATCAGAGAAATGCAAATTAAAGCATCTCTACGGTACCACCTCATATTGGCCAATATGACCAGAAAGGACAATGATCCATTTTGGAAGGGATGTGAGAAATCTGGGACACTAATGCATTGTTGGTGTTGTGAACTGATCCAACCTTTCTAGAGAGCAATTTGGAATTATGCCCAAAGGGCAATAAAAACGTGCATACTCTTTGGTCCAGCAATACCACAACTGGGTCTATACTCTGAAGAGATCATGAAAAAGTGTAAAAGCATCATTTGTACAAAAATATTCATAGCAGCCCTGTTCATGGTGGCAAAGAATTGGAAATCGAGGGGATGTCCATCAGTTGGGGAATGGCTGAACAAATTGTGATATATGTATATTATGGAAAACTATTGTTCTATTAGGAACCAGGAGAGATGGGATTTAAGAGAAGTCTGGAAAGACTTGCATGAGTTGATGCTGAGTGAGATGAGCAGAACCAGAAGAACATCGTACACCCTAACAGCAACATGGGGGTGATAATCAACCTCTGTGGACTTGCTCATTTCATCGGTCCAATAATCAGGGACATTTTTAGGATATCTGCAACAGAGAATACCTGTATGTATCTGTCCAGAAAAAGAACTTGGAGTTTAAACAAAGATCAAAGATTATTACCCTCAATTTTTTTAAACAAAAGTTGTCTTATGTACTACATAATTTTGCTATCTAATATTTTATTTTTTCATCAAAGATGTTTTTTCTCTCATCACATTCAATTTTGATCAATGCATAGCTTGGAAACAATGTAAAGATTATCAGATTTCCTTCTATGGGGGGCTAAGGAAAAGGAGGCTGGGGGAAAAATTGTAAAATTCAAAACCTTACAAAAAATGATAAGAAGAAACTACTATTGTACGTAATTGGAAAACAAATAAAGTATTTATATAATAAAAAAGGAATTTAAAAAAATGGGTTATTTAGTTTCCAATTAATTTTTAGTTTATCTTTCCATAGTCCTTTATTACATGTAATTTTTATTGCATCATGATCTGAAAAGATTGCATTTATTACTTCTGCCTTTCTGCATTTATGGTTAAGATATTTATGTCCTAGCACATGGTCAGTTTTGGTATAGGTGCCATGTACTCCAGAGGAAAAGGTATATTATTTTCCATCCCCATTCAGTTTTTTTTCCAGAGGTCTATCATATCTAAGTTTTTGAAGATTTTATTCACCTTCTTAACTTCCTTCTTGTTTATTTTGTGCTTTCTGAGAGAGGGAGGTTGAGGGTCCCCACTATTTTAGTTCTGCTGTCTATGTCTCCTTGTGATTCATTCAACTTCTCCTCCAAGAATTTGAATGCTATAGCATTAGGTTCATATATATTTAATAATGATATATCTTCATTGCCTATGGTGCCGTTTAAGAAAATGTAGTTTCCTACCTTATCCCTTTTAATGAGATCGATTTTTGCTTTTTGCTTGAGATCAGGATTGCTACCCCTGATTTTTTCACTTTGTCTGAAGCATAATATATTTTTCTCCAGCCTTTTATCTTTTCCTTGTGTATCAATGTACTTCAAATGTGTTTCTTTGTAAACAGCATATTATAGAATTCTGGTTTTTAATTCAATCTGTTATTCATTTCTGTTTTATGGGCGAGTTTATCCCATTCACATTTACAGTTAAGATTACTAATTCTGATTTTCCTTCCCTGCTATCTTTCCTCATTTATACTTTTCTTTCCTTTTCTCTTACTCTTCTCACCAATTTTTGCTCCCTTTCCTTTTTAACTTTCCTTTTAAATTTAAATTTAAAGTTTACTTTTACTTAGACCATTGCCTTCCCTTTTAGCAGTCCCTTCTTCCCTTCCCCCCCCCCCCACTTCCCTATAGGATAGAACAGATTTTTTAAGCCCAATTAGGAATGTATGATATTCTTTCTTGGGGATTTTACTCAAAATTTAATGAAATTTAATGTTCACACCCTCCCTTCTTTCCCTCTACTATAAGATATCTTTGTGCCTCTTCAGTAGGCATTATTGATTCACAAATATCTAGCCTTCTAGTGTAGTCCTTCTTTTCATGTTTTTATCGTTTTAACCCTGTTTAGTATTTACATCCCTTTTGTCGAAATATACTCCTTTTACTTGACCTGATAGAAGTACTATCCTCAAAGGTTGATTGATTGCTTGCTTGATTGATTGATGAGCAGCATTGCCTTATAGTCACCAAGTACCTTCCCTTCTACTCTCTCATTAGAAATGCACTTCTCAAGAGTCATGAATCACATCAAATTATAATTATTTTATACCTTACTTTCATGGACACACAATTCTCATGAGCCAAAATGCCATGCATAACCAAATCATTTCATGAAGCATTTATACCCTTCTCCTCCAAGCATACTCCCTCCAATTGTAGTCAAAGCCTTAAGTAAAGCAAATCTCTTCTTGGTATTTTCATGTTCAATTCCCTCAAGAGAGGTAACGTGTGCATTGTAGGACAGATTTGAGCTGACCGAATTAAAAGTGTGTGCAGCATGTAACCTTTCTGTTAACCTATGCAGTGGTTTATTCCCACCCCAGTCCTATCTTTTGCCCTAGTGTTCAGGATTCAGACTTTGTCTGGGATTGGAACCCTCCCTGCTAGCTTGTTGCCAACCTGTTGGGACCTGGACTTCTGTCTAGCTGCCAGGATCTGGACGGCACTGTGGTTATAAGCTTCCCGTTGGCTTTTCCTGATCTCCTGCCTAACTGGGTATTACTTCTCCTTTTTCCCTCAAAGAGAAAGGCCTTTTCTGAAGATTCTCTCTAGTGTCTACAGTTGAAAACTTGTTTTAGTCTTTTTTTTTTTTTTATATTTGTGTTTACCGTTGTGTAGGGCAAAGCTCTGGGTGCATGTGAGTTTCATGCCTCCATCTTGACTTCACCCTGGAAGTCTCTGGGAAGTTATTTTGATTGGCCTCGTTTTTTCCAATAAAGAATGAGAGGGTTAGGGACGGCTAGGTGGCATAGTGGAGTCAGGAGTACCTGGGTTCAAATCCTGTCTCAGACACTTAATTACCTAGCTGTGTGGCATTGGGCAAGCCACTTAACCCCGTTTGCCTTGCAAAAACCTAAAAAGAAAAAAAAAGAATGAGAGGGTTGAGGAGGAATGATATTGAGGGCTTAAAGAATGAAGAGAAAGTTTGTTATAACTTGGAATAATAAAACAGTTGTCTTTCTTAATACTGACCCTCCCCTCTCCCTTCCAAACAATCTCAGTTGAGGTTAAATAATCATCACCTGTCTAATTATCACTAAATCGCTATTCAATTTCTTATGTGATATAGTTTCTAAACCCTTCACTAGCTTGTTGACTGTCTCTATTGTTAATATTCCTTTGTCATTCAATATTGAATGCAGCATTTCTCATGTGTTCTGCCAACTGCATTATATAGCGCTTATTATCATTCTTGATTTTTAAAATTCATACTAAAGTTGCCCTAACTTTTTAAGTAGCTGAATCATACTTTCTTATGCAGTCAATTTACTAGTATTTATTAAGTGGCTACAATGAGACAGATATACTTATCTCAAATTGAGCCTTTGTTCAAATAACCCCCCCTAGTTTTTGAGTTGTGTTGTCAAGTCAGATATCCTTCACCATTTTGTAACTCATATTATTTCTTTAAAACTGAAATTCAGGCCTTTACATTTTCTCTTAAATTTCAAGTTCTTGGTTTCACAGGAATTCTTGTCTGTGTAGCTAATTCAGTTCTTAATTCTGTCATTGTTTTAACCTTATAGGTCCTTGTCAACATAGAATTTATAAGTATAACCTTTACATGCTTGTTATTTCCAGTCATTAATGACAATGTTGAACAAGATAAGGCCAATGGATAATTTGTGTCAGGCTAATGAAAACCTCCCTCCTAACTCAAAATTGACATTGAACTAATAATTAAATCTTCAGAATACAGTAGTTTAACTATAGTAAGATTCACTTAACTTTAGTTTTATACAATCCACATTTCTCTAACTTATTCACATGGACATATTATTAGTTTTTTTTCCCTAAAAAAAAGTTGCTGGCTTTCCACCATTTAGCTTTGGATTATAAGTTAGTTAAAAGAGTAAAAATCTTGGTCAGCATCAACTGAATAACAGGCTCCAAAGGGAGCAACCAATGGTGGGTAAGCATCAGGCAAGAGCAGGGTAGAGAAGGAGGGGTAGGAGGGGTTGTACAGGGGTTGATGATTCCAGGTAGCATTGCCTCAGTGTATGTAGGCCATGCCATAAGGACCATTGTACACTGGTCAAGGAAAGGAACGATGCCCTGAGCAGATAGGTAAAAAGGCACAATACTTTTCAGAAGGAATGTAATGGGGATATAAAAAAAATATATAAACAAACTAAACAACTGGTGGGGAGAGAATTATAGAGAGGCAGAACTGTCTAGATTAAGTAGGGACTCAGAGTGGCTGAGTAAAGTAATTTTTGATGTGAATCATAAATTTTGATGGGTGGAGAGTAGGAGGGGAGAGGGAGTATCTTTCAGACATAGGTTATAACCAGTAATATAAAGAAATGGAATGTGAGGTTAGTCAGTCAGCAAGCCTTTATTAGTGTCTGCCATCAGCTGTGCATTGCTAAATGCTAAGAATAAAAAGAAAGCCAAAAGATGGTCCCTGCTCTCAAGAAGTTCACAGTCCAGTGAGGATGACACTCTGAATACAATTCTCTAACAACAGGATACATAGAAGATAAATACAAGATAATCAAAAGGGGGCAGGCACTAGCATTAAGGGGGTAAGGAAGAAAAACAAGGAAATCTTGAGATAGAGACAAAGAGGCATAGATAATTTCAGGCATAGAAGTAGCCAGTAAAAATGAAGATTGGAACATGGATAACTAATGGGAGGAATAGCTAGGTGGCCATTGTTGCTGAATCAAGCAGAGTACATGACATGTAAGGACTAGAGTATAAAGACTGATTAGGGGGGTGGCTGGGGAGCGGCTAGGTGGTGCGTTGGATAGACCACCAACCCTGGAGTCAGGAGTACCTGAGTTCAATTCCAGCCTCACACTTAATAATTGCCTAGCTGCCTGACCTTGGGCTTAACCCATTGCCTTGCAAACACCCCCCCCCCAAAAAAAAAGACTGATTAGGAAGGTAGGTGGCTAGATTAGGAAGGGATTTATACTCCTAGCACAGGATTTTATATGTGATCTTAGAGATAACAGGGAGCTACTGGAATTTATTGAATTACAATGTCGGAACTGAGCTTAGGAAGATCAATGGAAACAAATTTGGAATATGGATGGATTTGGAGGGAAAGCTGAGTTCAATTATGGATGGGTGAAGTTTGAGGTGCCTTTAGGACATCCAGTTTTCAATGTCTGTTAGGCATTTGATACTGCATGAGTCTGGAGTCCAGGAGAAAAACTCTGAGAAGATAGAGGACAATTATGGAGAGAAGATAATTGGGAGAGTAATGTATATTAAGGTGGGGAAAGTAAGCTGGAACTAGGTTGTAAAGGATTTTAGATGCCAAACAGAAAAAAATTGTATTTGATTCTAAGGGTAAAAGTTTATTGAACAGGGGAGTGATATCATTAGATTTGTATCTTAGGAATATCAGTTTGACAACTGAGTGGAGGATGGGTTGGAAAAGGAAACAGGATTGAGATCAATTAGACTATTTAGATAGAGTTGATGAGTGAAGAGGGGTTGAACTAGAGCCCTAACCATATGAGATGAGAGAAAAAGGTAGAGGAACTCTGGAGAGTATCCTAGTGAATAATGAAGGGCTTCAGAGTTCATATCATATAAAGATTGTGGAAGATCCATTTAACCTGGAGAAGAGAAGACTGAGGCACTTAATGTTCATCCTTCATTCTTGAAGAAGAACCCAGCATTAGGGAAGTGATACTATAACAAGCACATGAATTGGATTTGAGTGAAAGGGAGCTGTGCTAAGTCACCAGTCTCACTTTCTTCTACAGAGTCACCTGGGTCCGGTGATCAGATATGAATCAGGATGACTGGAGTTGGCCCTGGACGTGAAAAATCAGGGTTTAGTGTCTTATCCAAGGTCACACAGCTAGTAAATGTCTGAGGCCAGATTCAAACTCCTGTCCTCCTCACTCCAAGACTGGTACTCTATCCATTGTGTCACCCAGCTGTTTGAGGAGTCTTCCTTTGGAAGAGGGTCAAGACTTGTTCAGCTTGGTCCCAGGAAACTGTGGATTGAATTTGCAGAAGCATCTTTAGCCTTGATATAAGGAAAAAACTTCCTAACAATTCTAAAAGTGGAATGAGTTGCCAGAAAACTGTGGGTTCCCTCTCACACTAATTGTTTTTAAGCAAGGACTGGTTGGATTTGTTGTAAAGGGAATTCTTAAGCCAGTGTGGATTTGGAATTTTTTTTTTGGCTCCTTATTCACGTATTACTTTTCTTTGGGACAGAACAGATACTGTAAGGACACTTTATAAAATTATCACCTCAATTACATCTAAGGGAAATAATAGTTGTTTTCAACTCTTTTTTTTTGTTGTTCCCATATTTTTCTCCACTACTCTAGCAATAACTCTGTGTTCTCCCCCAATTTCTTCTTGTAGACTTCCTTGCATGGGCCCCAATAGAGTCTTAATCTGAGGATTTTTATTATATTCTGGGTCTCCACCATTAGGTGAAGATTGTAAGCTGAGTAAATGGGATCTGATCTGAATGCCATTGCTCAAAATTAGCTTAAGCTTTGAGGGGGAAAAAAGAGGGGTATGACTGGTCTTTCCCCATGATCCATATTCTCCTTTACTTTGCCTCTTAAATTAATCCCTTCAGTTGGGGAGGACCTATTCATCCTCTAGTTTGTGAAGCATCAGCTAACAAGTATAAATAGGGCTGCTTGGGTAGCTGGTGGTTGGTTTCGCCAGCTACCTTGGTCTGTACTGCTGATTTGAGCAGAGCAGGGGAAGGGAGATCAGGTTGACACCATTATTTGTAAGGCCTCCAGCTGAGCTTCACGCAGATGCATTTAACCAGTTACATAACAGTGATCCTGCTCAGAAATCATGGAGGGAGTTCTGGTACAGTTTTATTCCTTTCAGTATTGAACACCAGGTGGGGAAAGTACATGCTCAGATGGCATTTCTGAAAATTTCCAGGAATATTCAGCATTTGGATTTAATTCCAGTTTTGGTTTTTCCTCTTCTTCCTCCTACTGGGCAACTTTAGAAAAGGGGAAATTATTGCCTTTCTCCCTTCCCTCCTCCCAAAACCTATATGCAGCTGATCCAAGTATTTGACTTTGCTTACAGAGATAACAGAGCTTGCCTGTAAATTTGGAGGTAATTCCCAAAGGATTGCTGATGTGGGAAGAGGTGTGGAGCTCATAACCACTTTAACCCTTTTTGTCAGAGCACAGGCAGTTTCTTCTTTGTCTCAGAACCAGCTTCAGTCATCTAGGTGCTGCAGTATGTTACTTTTGGATGAATTGCAGAAGTTTCCAGGTAGGATTTAGTTTTCTTGGTCTTAATATGATATTTTGGGAAGGTGGGAAGAGGATGAAAGTGGGAACAATGTCATTTAGATGGGTGGGTGAGAATAGGCTCTGCTTTAGCAATCAACTTCAACATCAGAAGTTTGGAAACAATACAGTGGTCTGCAAATTAACTTGGACAAAGTAAAATAATTAAATATATTGGCATATACAAAAAACTCACAACTTTTACATCTTAAAAAACTTACTATGTCTTGCTTTTGTTGGATTTACTTATTTCATGCAATTTTGCATTGAGTTCACAGTATTTTGTTATATTCTTTAATTTATTATGAAACCACAGTTTTATCCCATTAGATAGTTTAGTAGATTTAATTGTTCTTTTATTTTATTTCCTGAATTTTCCTTTTTATATCCCTTCCTCTTGCTTCAGAGAATTATCACATTGGACATTAGGCATACCTTTGATAAACAAATAGCCCATTTAAACAATTCCGGCTTTGATGATAGCCCACAGGATTTTTTTTTTTTTATTTTTGCAAGGCATTAGGGTTAAGTGAGTTGCCCAAGATCACACAGCTAAGTAAGTAATAAGTGTCTGAGGCTGATTTTGAACTCGGTCCTCCTGACTCCAGGGTCAGTGCTCTATCCACTGAGCCACCCAGGTGCCCCTTGCCCACAGGATTTTAATAGCATTTAAATCATGCAAATTCCTAGGTCATTGAAGCTTTTTTCCACCCATTTCTTGGTTAAATTCCCCATCCTTTTATAAGGTGGACATGATATGTGGGTTTATTGTAATATTCTGTTTCTGGAAATTTCTTTAATTCTTTAATAGTTAAAACTTTTCTATTCCTTCACTAAAGACAAGAATTTCAGGCTCACTGAAAGTTAGAAACAACTCAGATATTTTTGTGGGTGAATGGTAGTCTACTGAAGATATCCAGATTTTACAGATTCATCTGTGCTTCTAACATTTCTGGTATTAGTTTACATGAAAAAGTGAGTTTCATCAGTAAAAATTACAACAGTTTGGTTTTTGTATTGTTTTCCCCATGACAATATTTTTCTTTTTTTAACTGATTTTTTTATTCTTCTGATTTCAAGAAGCCTATGCTCACACCATAGAATATTTAGACTTGCAAGTTTTTTAAGGATTAGATTATTTCACAGTAATAGTTTCTCAGTTCTTGATGTAGTTTTTCCTTCCTTCCTTCCTTCCTTCCTTCCTTCCTTCCTTCCTTCCTTCCTTCCTTCCTTCCTTCCTTCCTCTCTGGTAAGGCAGTTGAGGTAAAGTGACTTGCCTAAGTTCACACAAGTATTAAATGTCAAATGTCTGAATTCATATTTGAACTCAAGTCCTCCTGACTTCAGGACCAGTGCTCTTTCCATTGAATCACCTAGCTCTCTTATTTTGATTTTTAATTTTTTTATTCAACTTCACTTTTCTTTGCATTTGAGTGAAACTAATTGTTTTTACTGTGCTTTTGAATGTTTCTTGAAACATTCAACTTCTCCACTTCAATATCTCTAATGGTTCCTGAAGTGTGCTTTTTAAGAGCTACAATTTTCATTTTTCATTGGTGGGATACGCAGTTCTAAAGAACTTCACAATTTAAAACACAACAAAAGAGAACAATGAAACATTTAATGTTTTGCATGAAAAGCAGCACTCAATTGACTGGGAACCTCAAAGTGAGTAAGGTAAATTAGCTCAATCCAATTTCTACTGGTCCAGGCCAAATGTTATCAGCCTAGTAGTGACAGTAGGAGCATATATGCATAACCATTACTGATTCCAAATGTGAAACCATACCCAAATTATTGCTTATCCGAAGTAATTCTCATACATGGTATGGAATACAGTATATCCTTTCTCATTGGTTGTATAATTCTGAAGCTTGGTATCCCTTGAGTTTCTAGTTGTTTTTCAGTGAAAGGACAAACAAGAAAACAAGAAAAGCCTTAATGTGATTTTAATTGTTACCTTGTAGCTTTGAGATTTGATTTTGATTTTTACTTTGACAAAGAGGGATTCTGAGATCCTCTTACCTATAAGGGACTTAAAAAGCCAGACGTTAACTTCAGAAGTTCTGCCGCTTTTCAAAAATTTCACAATTATTATAGTATTCCTCCAAATATTAGCCTTAGTAATTATATACTTTTCCTTCCCTATCTTCCATCTTTATCTCAGGAATTCTGATTCTTTCCTCATTTATTATGACTGGTTGCCTCCTGGTGCTCTTAGAGACAACCATTACCACCTTCATAATGTTGAACAATATTAATGCCAATTTAGTCTATAGCAAGGGAGTGTATTCTCAGGTGTCTTTAGATGGTGCTTGACCATGTTTGTTTATAATCTTTACAAATAATTTGCTTATATTTTTTGCTGTTTTGGCAATAGTTGACTCAGGTGATTAGATTTTTTTTTCTTTTTTTAGCAGGTTATAGCAAAATTTTGTGTAGGATGCTCTAGATAACATAGAGTGGTTTGTCATCAGTGAATATAAAGGAGGAATAATGAGAGTTATCACTGAACCTTATCTATAAATCCACATATGCCTAAAATTTAACAGTGGTACTGACCACTTTAGCTAGAGATCTTGTTTGGAAGACCTCAAAAATTCCCTCTGGAATCCATCAGTGTCCACAATAAGCAAATGAGAGACACATTCATTGAGTAATTAAATAAAGAGAATTGTGCATTTGTAGTAGGAATCCCAGTTTGAATTCTTCTCAGTGTAATGGGCAAGTTATTCACCTTAGAAAAGCCTCAGCTCCAACATCTCTAAAATGAAGGTAATAGTTATTTAACATTTTTCATAGGATTATATGTGAAAAGTGCTTTGTGACCTTTAATATGCTGTAAAAAGGTGAGTTCTTATTTTTCGGTGAAAGATGAGAGGGAAAAGAAGAAACATGGAGGGAAAGAATAGTAAAATTGAACTGACTTGTCATAAGTAGGTGGAAGACCTGATTATAGAGGGGGGGAAAAAACTATTTAACTCTTAGTAGTCTACAAAGCAATTTTACATCTATTGTTTTATTATATCATCACAACTGTGAGACAGACAAGACAAAATAATAATCCCTCAAATATTATCTCCAGTTTTTAGGCCCAGAGAGGGGAAATTTACTTTTCCAACTTCACACAGCTGAGAGGTGATGGATGACATTTTGCACTAAGTGATTCTTAACACAAATAATTCTAGTGAATCTGAAGATGAAAAAAGAAGCTGCTTTTTCATAGATCATAGAATGAAAAAACAATTTCAATACTTGAATTATTTTATACACACACACACACACACATATTTTACATCTATAACTTCATTTCATTTGGGTGAATGTGTAAGTAAAAAAGTGAAATTTTAGTTCTTTCTTTACCAGGCTGGTTCACACACCTCATTGTTATGGAGAAGCAACTTTTTTTCACAAATATTTTTTCCATTGATGTTTTCTCACCAATTGGGATTATTTGGAGCTAGAGGAGGTGAAGTGAGATGTCTTAATTTGAGCATTTTATTTTATCTTGATATCTCATATATTAAAATTTTTAAAATCCTAGACATTTTATATGGACAATATCCATGGCAGAAATGGTCTGCAAAGTCAAACAATAGCAGTTCTTCTAGAAGGGGTCGTTGGAACAAAAGAAAGCAGCTTCACTTGGAGTCAGAAGACCTGGGTTCATAGCCTGGTTCTGCTCCTTCATATCATTGTAGTCTTTATCAAACCACTTCTCATCACTTTTCTGGGGCTCAGGGTTTTCATCTTAAAATGGGGAGATTAGAACAGATGATCAAAGTACCCTTCTGGCTCTAAATTCAGTGATCTTAATCCCTGACTTACTACTTGACTCCTAGGCAAGTGATCTTTCCTTTTTTGTATCTCCCTTTCATCATCTATAAAATGAGAGGTTAAATCTTTAAGTTTATTATTCTAAAGATCTTATAGAGTCTCCATGGGGTTAGTGAAGAATTTCTTCAGGCTAACTGGGTCAGTGTTGCTATAGAGGAAGTTGAGAAGAGAATTACAATAATTAGATTGCATTGTTTGTTCCTCACTTCTTTCTGTTTTCTTATCCTTCTCATGATAGTCTCCTTATACCTTCAGTCTAGTCTTAAGTATGAACTTTGAAATTAATTTGTTCACTATTAAGTGTTTATTCTATGTGGTGGCCTCTGCTTGTCTTTGGTGGAAGGTTATAAAACTTAAATCATTTCCCTTGTGGAGTACATATATTCATCCAGAGGAAACAAAATTAGGGTAATTTTCTGAGAAATGTTGAAAAACCTGTGTTGGAATTATCTAGGGATAGAGGAAGTGAAATGAGAGGTGTGCTGGATGCTGGGCTTCATATTGAAACCAGAATTCTGCTCGAAAGCTTCAGGTTAATTTTGGGATGATGGTTAGAGGGACCTGTACACAGCTGTCTAACCATTAAATCTGCACTTCTTGATCTTTGAAGTGAAGAAGATAGGATTAGATAATTTCTGGACTCTTTTTTTTATTCTTTTTTTTTTAATTGAGTGTCTGAGGCCATATTTGAACTCAGGTACTCCTGACTCCAAGGACAGTTCTCTATCCACTGCGCCATTTAGCTGCCCCAATTTCTGAACTCTTAAAGCCCCTTTGAGCTCTAACAGTGCAGAATTCACCACCACCATAATGATGGCAGTAGCAATTTATATTTCTGTAATGATTTTAAGGTTTACTGGGCATGTTTCTTACAGCAAATCTATGAAGTAGGTAATAAAGTAATGTTTTTTTTCATAAGACCAAGAAAACATAGACTTAAGGAAATTAAATCATTTGTCCAAGGTCTTCATTCAATAAATATCAGAAATAGAACTCAAATTTGGGTCTAATGACTTCATAGTAAGTGTTCTTTTACTACATCAAATTTATTTTTCTTCCACTCACTAATGTACTACTTGCTTTCATTCACCTTTAATTCTATCAAATTTTGTTGATATTTTAGTACTACTCATCCCTGAAATACTTTCATTTTATCTACTTCTAAGAATTATGCTAATGTATCCTATAGCATTGCAGTTTGGTTAGAATAGAATGAAAGACGATAAGCTATATTCTTTTCCATGATTAAAAAAGAAAACTTTTTATTGGTGAAAATTACACCGGTCCCTCTTGCTGTTAGATTGTTACAAAGTCATTTAAAATTCACTGTTCCCCCTCTGGTATTCCTGTTTTCTAGGTCTCTTCTTCCCAATGAGGATCTATAATTATTTTATTTCTCCATAAAGATCATTATATGTTTTGGGGAGTTGAATCTTAGTTGGGCTTTTGTTGGTATCTTTTTTCCCCCTTGGCTAATTTTCTAGCACCTCAGTTTTGTTGGTATTATTTCTGGGACTTGAAATGTTGATTACACTAAGAAAAACCTTGTTTGAAGTTTTCTCAATAAATTGTAGTGGATGATTAATGAATGTGTTAAATAAGAACCATTTATTAAGTTCTTACTGTATGTCAGGATTTTGGAGATTCAGAGATAAAAAAAATTGAAGCATTCCTTCCCTCTCATGGCCAAACCTTATGTATCATTTTATGTTATTCCCCAGCCTTCTATACTTACCTGTCCTATCTAGTCATCATTACCTTGTGACCTTTTGTCTGAATATATTTTCCTGTGCCTTTTTGTATTTGCTTATTTTTTAATAGAAATTTATTTGGATCAGTGTGGAAAAGTTTTGTTAGACACTGTAGAGAATCCATTACTGGAGTCCTGCAGGATCCACTAAATTCTTTTGCCTAAATCCTCAGTTTTGAATGGACCATTGCTTTTAGTCACTTAACTTATACTTTCTTAGCTCTTATTTAATTTTTTAAAAATGTTGAAATCTTTTATTATAACTTTCTAATTATTTAAGCAAGTATAAAAAATGTAAGTAAAACCATCCCTCCCAAAATCCTTTACATCAACATCAGTCTGATTGTATGGTTCTTCACCTTTTTATTGAGAGTAAAAGGAGTATATTCCATCATCTGTTTTACAATGAATCTGAATTTGCCTACTTTTTAGTATTTTTTGCCTCAGTATATCCATTATGTGTTTCATTCTCCTGGTTGCTACTTACATAACTTTTTTTTAACAAGGCAGTGGGGTTGAGTGACTTACCCAAGGTCACATAACTAGGTAATTATTATATGTCTGAGACAGGATTTGAACTCAGGTCCTCCTGACACCAGGACCCATGCTCTATCCACTGTGCCACCTGGCTGTCCCCTTACATAACTCTTTATAGCATATTGTTTCTCTGAATTCCTCATAAACAACAAAATAATATTCTATCATATTCATATATCTCAACCCCTTATCTTTCCCCTTAAGTTCATTTTTAAGTTTTTTTGCCCTAACCAAAAATTATTGCTATTATAAACAAGCATTTTGGTATCTATGAAAACCTTCTTTCTATCTTTGATCTCTTTGGGATATATACCGAGTAGTGGGATTTCCAAGTCATGAGGAGGGAAAAATTTAGTAGCTCACATAATGCCAAATAGTTTTCCAGAGCAATTGGTCTACTTTATTGCTTCACCCAGAGTGTATTAGTGTTACCTTATGAGGACTTTTGCCCCAACTTTTCTCAAGTTTCTAATATCTTTAGGAATATAGAACATTTTACAAGAACTGTAGCCAAAGTTAATCCTAGATAATTTTAATGTTAGATAAAATACCACATTTCCTTGTATTTAGTGTATCAGATATTTCCATCATTTGACATTTTTTCCTTTCCCTCTTTGAATCACTTTCATTTGTTAATTCTGAGAAACCTTTTATATTTAAGTTACTTTTTAAAAAACTGTTCTTATAGGTATTATTTTTTGGAACCAAATGGGATAATATGTAGTATTATACTTTGAAAACCTTCAAGCATTTTATTGAGTTGCTGTTGTTATTATTATTAGCAAGAATTATTTAGTAGATACATGTGATTTAGAGTTGGAAAAGGCCTTAGAGATTATTAATTCTAACCTCCCTCATTTTACAGATGAAGATACTGGAGCCCAAAAGAGAAAATTACTTTCCAGAAGTAATAAATAGCAGGATAGGAATTCAGACCAAAGTTAGGCTCCAAATATAACACTCTTTTATAGTGAGTTTGTCCTTTCAAATTTTGAACTTGATTGATACCAGTCCTGTTTACTATTTTTAATGCATCATGATAGTTATTCATTTTTATAATAGGAATTTTCACCAAACATAGTATTACAAAAAAAGAATAAACTATTTATCATTAAGCTTTAAACATGGGATAGCTAAGTGGCACGGTGAATAGAACACTGGCCCTGGAATCAGGAGGGACTGAGTTCAAATGTGGCCTCAGACACTTAATAAATACCTAGCTGTGTGTTCTTGGGTAAGTCACTGAACCCCATTGCCTTAAATAATTTTTTGTAAAAGGCCAAAAAAGGCAAAAAAAAAGCTTTAAACATTAAGAAGATTGAATAGTTACAAAGAGCACAAGCAATCAGTACAGTTGCAATATTATTCAGCTCAGGACTTCTCAAGTCCAGTTCTCTCCAAAGCCCCTAGCACTGTGGCCCTGAGGATACAACATTCTGAACCACAGAAATCCAGAGGAGTGTGTGCTTGAAAAGAGTAAATACACTCAGGGACCTAGGTACCCAGGCTGAGACCAAATGGAATTGACCATCTGTTCCAGTAGAGCAGTAGGAAGCATAGACTGACGCAGGAACAAATTCCCAATTAAAGAAAAGGAGCAAGACTGGAGAGATGAGTAAATACAAGATGGTTTAGGCTATTATAAAGAATAACTAATAATAGAACAAAAGATACTCAAAAATCTAAAAGAATAGAGGAACTGGATTAAACCGGCAAGCAGAGACCTGGGGTGGGGGTTGGGGGGGAAAGGAGGGGAGGAATTTTCCACAAGGATTATGTGAATACCTAGAAAAAAAGAAAGTTAATAAATTTTTTAAAATGGGGATGAAAAAGCTTTGGAGGAAAGAATTGAAACTAGAATAAATAGCTTAGAATACAATGGGGATAAATCTTATCTAAGTAATATAATAGGCTTATGAAAATTAGGCTAGACCAGACAGAAAATAAATGACTTCATGAGAAAGCAAGAAATAATAAAATAAAAAGATTGAAAAATAAAATATCTGATATGAAAAACAACTGACCTGGAAAACAGGCAAAGAGAAACTAATTTAAGAATCATTGGGTGTCAGGGGCAGCTAGGTGGCGCAGTGGATAAAGCACCGGCCCTGGAGTCTGGAGTACCTGGGTTCAAATCCACTGTCAGACACTTAATAATTACCTAGTTGTGTGGCCTTGGGCAAGCCACTTAACCCCATTTGCCTTGCAAAAACCTAAAAAAAAAAGAAAAAGAAGCATTGGGTGTCTTTTTAAAAAACCTTGAAACACTATATTTCAGAAAATCACAAATACAAAGCTGCTTAGTTCCCTTACATCTAGAGGCAGAGTGAAGGAATCCACATATCATCTTCTAAAAGAAGAAGTTCCTTTTATATCATATCCAATATCTATAGCTACTAGTTCAAATAAATAGTACACCCAAAGAACCAAATAGAAATTCAAGTACTAAGAAACCATGCAAGATCTGGCAGCATCTGCTTTGAATGAGAGGATATCTTGGAATATATTATTCTACAAAGCAAAAAGTGTAGGCTTACACCCAAGAATAATTTACTTTGAAAAGCAGAGTATAATCCTCCAAGTAGAAAAGATGTACTTAAGGGGGCGGCTAGGTGGTGCAGTGGATAAAGCACCCGCTCTGGAGTCAGGAGTACCTAGGTTCAAATCTGGTCTCAGACACTTAATAATTACCTAGCTGTGTGGCCTTGGGCAAGTCACTTGACCCCATTTGCCTTGCAAAAACCTAAAAAAAAAATGTACTTAGAAGACGGTTCTTTACTAGATTCCTGGTAAAAGGCTAGAATTTTTAAGCTTTAGAGAAATCTAGAAAGATGTTATTTCAGCAATTGGAAGAGATTGTATGATGATTAAGAGACTAATTTTCTAATGGGCAGAAGAAAGTCCCTTCAGAACCTTAATGACTTTTAAAAATTACATAAATATTATGTTTTCTAATTACAAAAAATGGTAATTTCTACCATTTATTTTTTGTAAGGTTTTGAATTTTACAATTTATCTCCCTTCTCCCAACAGAAGGCAATCAATATAGTCTTTACATTTGTTTCCATGGTATGCACAGAGCAAAATTGAATGTGTTAAAAGAAAAATCAGATCCATAAGGAAGAAAACATTATAGATAGCAAAATGACATAATACTTAAGGCAACATTTTTTAAAAATTGAAGATAATAATCTTTGGTTTTCAGTTAAATTTCACAGTTCCTTCTCTGGATACAGATGGTATTCTCTATCATGGATCCTTTAAAATTATCCCTTATTATTGCACTGTTGGAGTGAACAAGTCCATCGTATTTGTTAAGGTGTATAATGTTCTTCTGGTTCTGCTCATTTCACTCAGCATCAGTTCATACAGGTGTTTCTGAAATTTCATCCCTCGTGATTTTTTTTTGTTTGTTTTTTAGGTTTTTGCAAGGCAAATGGGGTCAAGTGGCTTGCCCAATTATAGCTAGGTAATTATTAAGTGTCTGAGGCCGGATTTGAACTCAGGTACTCCTGACTCCAGGACCGGTGCTCTATCCACTGTGCCACCTAGCCGCCCCGCTCATGATTTCTTATAGAATCATAGTGTGGAATCTTAATGATTTCAAAGGATAATTGAGTTAATTTAAAAAAAAACACCAGCAGTGAACTTGAGGATAGATTGGTTATTTCCTGTGGGTTTTAAGGGATGAAAAATAGAGAAGAGGGCTAAGAGGAAAACTAATACTGGAAAAGTGAAAACTAAGAGTGCTGCTTATTTAAGGAATGGCTTAACAAATCTGGTATATGAATGTAATAGAATGCCATTCTGCTATGAGAAACTATGAAAGACATGATTTCAGGGAATCCTGGAAAGTATGAATTGATAGAGAGTAAAATAAGCATATACAGAAAGAAATATTTTTGTGACATTATTTTTTTAAAAAACTTTTTAAAGACAATACTCTGGGTTAGCTAGGTGGCACAGTGCATAGAGTACCGGCTCTGGAGTCAGGAGGACCTGAGTTCAAATCCTGTCTTAGACACATAAATGATTGCCTAGCTGTGTGACCTTGGGCAAGCCACTTAACCCCATTGCCTTGTAAAAACTAAAAAACTAAAAAACAAAGACAACACTAATCAAAGGAAATGATCAGACAGAATGATTTACTATACTTCTGCAGGACATTTGATGACATATATACATATGTCATATACATATACATATACATATGTATATGTATATGTATATGTATATGTATATGTATATGTATATGTATATGTATATGTATATGTATATGTATATGTATATGTATATGTATATAAACCTGCCTCCTGACTGAGAGGTAATAGATCTCTGCAGAAAGAGGTAGATATATTTTCAGATATGGCCAGTGTATGAATTTGTTTTGCCTGACTGTACATATTTGTTTTAATGGTCTTGTTTTTTTTTTTTTTCTTTCAATTTGGGGAGAGAAGACATAGGAGAAAGCAGAGCTAGTGATAGTTTCCAGAAAACAAAAGGAAGAAAAGAGGTTAAAAAATACAAAGATGAAAATAAAAAGAAATATAGCCAAGTAGGACAGTTTGAAAATAAGTTGAATTTATTTTTTTTCATACACTGTTCTCTTTTTTCAGTATTTTATAAGGAAATTCATTTTATTATGTGTTAAGTTCAGAATGAAAAAATTTTAAGCCAAAAAGATATTTTAAAAATCAAAAAGTGTATGGATGCTGGAAATATTTGTACTTGTAACCAAAATAAATGGCCTGGAGTTCCCTTTTTGTGATAACAGACAACTGTTTGTCTCTTGGAGTTTGAGGTGTTGGTGTTCATAAGTGCATTCCTGCAGAGGCTTATGTAAGTGCTCTTTAAAGTGTTTATGTAACATGGGTCTCATTAGTCACTAACATGTGTAGCAGTGGGGCCTGGCTAGAGTTAAAGCACATGAGCATTTGGGACCTAAAAGATACTTTTTTGTCTAATCACAGACTTGGAAGAAAATTGGTCAGTTACAGCTAACCATAAATGATCTGATTTTTTTTCTGGTTACCCTCACCTTTTTCTTTTACATAATAAAATATTTCTCCATCCCCACTCCCTTTATATTTTATTCTCACCATCTAAAGGAAAAATTTTATTTTATCTTCTGGATGTAGTAGCATTATATTGAGTATATTTGATGGATGAGAAAATCAAAAGCATTAGAATGTTGGGTTTAGGTTTCATATTGGTATTTGTTAGAATGACTTTAAATCTTAGTCTCTATTTACAAAGTAAAATAAAGGTGAACTTCTTTGAGTACTGAATGTGTCTAGTTTCATATAGTGAAAAGTCTGAATTATATAATTTTAAGAGAAGAATTATTTATTGAAATATGACACTTTTGTGTAAAGTAAGCTGTATTTGGTTACAATATGAAGTAATGAAAAAATTACAAAGTAGGGCTTACATGACTCAAAAATGAAATTTTTATAAATATCCTTTAACAAATGAATTCTGTACTGACTGAATTGAAAGCATGTGAGTATGTGGAATTTATTTCTCTTTATGTAATCACAGTTCATCTCAGATGATGATTGAAAAAATCCTTCAATTAAAATTTTTTTATTGTATTCCCCCATACTTTTTTTTTAGTTGTGGGTTGTTTTTTTTTTTGCAAGGCAATGGGGTTAAGTGGCTTGCCCAAGGCCACACAGCTAGGTAATTATTAAGTGTCTGAGGCCAGATTTGAACTCAGGTACTCCTGACTCCAGGGTGGGTGTTCTATCCACTGCACCACCTAGCTGCCCCCCCCATACTTTTTAAATCATAATCTAAGGGAGAAATTGTTTTTAGCATTATGCAGTAAAGATTTTGCATATTGTATCTAGATTATTAGAAATTCTAAATGAAGTGTGTTAATGAGATTTTTTTTTTAAATTTTCTCCCCCAGTAATTATTATTATTTAGATGATGAAAGTGAATTCTTCTCTTTAAGTAAGTGTGAAACCTAGAGGATTTATAGGAGAAAGGAAATGTTAAGGAATACTTAACTGCCACCAGTGAGTTAAAGTCACCAGGCCTAGGGAAATATAATCAGATTTCTGGCATATATAATTTTTAAATTGTTGGCAGAGACCTTTGAAATATCATGGAGTATTGGAGAGGTGACTTGGGATTGGAAATGGGTATATATTCCAATTTTGTGAAATATAGTGTACTCCCCCAACTCTTCTTCCCCCCCCCCCAAAAAAAAAGAAACCCTACTCCAAACAGATGTAGAATATGCACCAGACCAAATCCTTGGGAAGTTCTAAGAAGTTATCACGGTGAGTCATTTGACCAGCCCAGTTCAGCATAGAGAGACAGATAAAATGTCAGTGGACACCAGAGAAAGGTTGTGACCAGAAGGATATCTAGCTAAGCATCATAGTACTTAGAGAAAAGCTCTGCACCAGGCCCAGGAGGAGGCCTCAGACCTATAGTAGGGAATTGTGCATCATGTAGAAGATCAGGGAATAATTGCCAACTGGTAGTTTTGTCACCCACTGCTCAGTTTGGTGTCAAAGATGAAAAGTAGACTGAGTAAAAGATCTATGCCCAGAGATGGCCTTTTGTGGTAGGGAACCAGTTTTAGTCCCTGGGCATATTTAGAAGTATGCAGCAGTGGAATGACTCAAATCCAAGGAATAGATTGAGATTTGAGCTCCTGCTCTTCCCCTAATCTGAAGCCTGCAGAGGAATAATAAGACTAGGAGTACCAGACCAATGGGAGCCTGAAATTATGTCACTCAGAACCAGCAGAACTCCCCAGATAGCTGACAGTGGCTAGCAGCAGTCTACTATTGCTCAGACCCAAACCCAGGTCAGAAACTTGCAGAGTTTACACTTTGCCCTGAATCAGACCACATTGTGAACACTGAAAGTGCAGATCCCCAACCTGAACCATTCCTGAGATCCTAGAATAACACTACTTCAAGAAAGTGGCAAGAGGACCAGTCCAGAACTTCCCTCCAGAAGTATTGCAGATTCTGGCTCTAATATCAAATCCAAAGTCTGGAAGAAGTCTAGAAGAATGAAGAAACAAAAAAAATTGTGACAGAGACACAAAAACTCATTCCCAGAAGTTAATGACTAAAATATTTGCAAGCAAAGCGTCATAGGAAAACACAGCTTGGGGTTGTCTTCATTTGGGAAGTTTGCCCACTCTTGGGGAGCTTCATGCCAAAGAAACTCTACTTCCCCTATACCTTTTCTTACTGCTTATCCTCCAGTGGCAGCTGCTGTTGCTAATCAATCTTTCCCTTAGATTCTGCTAACCACAGCAGTACTTGAATAAACTTTTTGCCCCCCAAAAACAGCTTGGGTATAAATTCAACTATAATTACTGGCAGAGATGAAGGAAGCAATGGTTGTTTGGGTTTTTTAAGAATTTAGAATTGTTTTTATAAATGAAATGAGCACACCAGAGGAAAAAATTGGAAAAGAAATGAGAGTTATGGAAAGAGAATTAATAGCTTGGCATAAAAGGCTCAAAACCTTGCCCAAGCAACAAATTCTCTAAAATTTAGAAGGGCCAAATAAAGGCCAGTAATGCCATATGAAACATAAGAAATATTAGAACAAAATCAAAAGACTACAAAAACAGAAACTACAAGGTATCTCAGAGTAAAAACAGCCCACTTAAAAATAGATCAAAGAATCATTAAGCCATAAAAAATCATAACTTAAAAAATAGACATATTTCAAAAAAATTTTTAAAGGAAACTGCCCAGATCTCTTAGAATCAAAAGACAAAATGAAAATAAGAAATCTCCCAAGTGATAACTCCCTTGGAATGTTATAACCAAAATTCAGAGCTTCCAAAGTCATAGAAAAGATCTTGAAGCAGTCAGAAAGAAAGAATTCTAGTTAGGATCACTTTAATCAATAAGTATAAGACTCTGTGCTAAGAGCTAGGTTACAAATATAAAAAGACTGCTTCTGCCCCAATCACACATAATCGATTGGCCCCAGCTATGAAGGAACCTACAACAGGATTCCAGAAAGCAAAATATATAGGCTTACAGTCAAGAATAATGAGCAAAAAATAATGAGCAAAAAAATGAGTATAGTGCTGGGGCAGGGGGGGAGGGAAGGATGAAAAAGAGGACCTTCTAACTTCCCTGATAAAAAGACCAGAGCTATGTAGAAACTTTAGAATTAAAACACAGGAATAGAAGAGGCATAAAAAAGTAAAATTTAATGAGTTTTCATTTGGGAGCATCTTTCAGGAAGTGACCCAGTAGACTTTTTTATTTCTACTTTGCCTTCTGAGTATAACGATCTGGGTAGTTTTCTTTTAAACATTATGAGTCTAAAAGATAAACTGTTCACATTTGAATATGGAGCAATGATATATATATATCCCCTCTGAACTCTATTAATCATCAGGGTTTATAGAGGGAGTCTAATTAGATATGACCTCGAAGTGGTTCTTTCATGTCTTGATGATCTTAAGAGAAGAATAGAAAAAGAAGAATAAAATGGAAGACAGGGAGAAGGAAAAGGAAGGTTAGGCAAAATTATCTCACATGATCAGGGTGTACAAGTTTACATTTATACAAATAAGGGGCATCGGGGAGCATCTGGTACTCTTCCAAACTGGTCAAAGGAAGGAAAACTGAATGCACAGAGTTGGGTACAGAAATATATTTCATTCAAAAGGGAAATAAGAAGGAAAGGGGAAATTAAAGGAAGAGGAAATCAAGGTAAGGATTAATTATAAGCAAAATACTCCTACGAATGTTTTTGTTTGTTGGTTTGTTTTTAGGTTTTTTCATGGCAGTGGGGTTAAAGTGGCTTGCCCAAGGCCACAGAGCTAGTAATTAAGTGTCTGAGGCTGGTGACTCCAAGGTCCGTGCTCTATCCACTGTGCCATCTAGCTGCCCCTCTAAGAATGTTTTTAGCTCTTTTAGTGGTGTCAAAGAAAAGAAATATGAGGAGAGTGTTCATAAATTGGGGAGTGGGAAGAACAAGTTATGGAATATAATGCCATTTTATTGTGCTTTAAGAATTAATGAAGCTATGGTTTTAAAGAGACTTGGGAAGACTTGTATAAGCTGATGCAGATTGAATTGAACTGAAAAGAGAAAAATTTATAAAATGATGATATGTTAAAATATAAACATCTCCACTGTGCCATCTAGCTGCCCCTCTAAGAATGTTTTTAGCTCTTTTAGTGGTGTCAAAGAAAAGAAATCTGAGGAGAATGTTCATAAATTGGGGAGTGGGAAGAACAAGTTATGGAATATAATGCCATTTTATTGTGCTTTAAGAATTAATGAAGCTATGGTTTTAAAGAGACTTGGGAAGACTTGTATAAGCTGATGCAGATTGAATTGAACTGAAAAGAGAAAAATTTATAAAATGAAGATATGTTAAAATATAAACAACTTTGAAAGAATGAATGAAACATACCATCCTTTACCTAATATCTAAGGATAAAGGACTCAAAATGTAGAATGACTTTTTTTGAGATGGCCAGTTTAGAAATTTGTTTTGCTAGATAGATATATATTTCATATATATGTAACTTTTTTTTTTGTTCCTCGATGGGGAAAGGCACCATTCATATCTGGGACCAAGAGAAAATTCTTATTTTTTTAAGGTTTTTTTTTTTTGCAAGGCAAATGGGGTTAAGTGTCTTGCCCAAGGCCACACATCTAGGTAATTATTAAGTGTTTGAGACCAGATTTGAACCCAGGTACTCCTGACTCCAAGGCTGGTGCTTTATCCACTACGCCACCTAGCTGCCCCTTACACCACCTAGCCACCCCGAGAAAATTTTTAATCAAGAAATAAAAGTGATCACAGAAAGAGAAAATAGTTTTGATAATGTAAAATCAAAAGCTTTTAATGACATAGGATCAGAAGGGAAGATTTTGATGAGAAAAATAATCTCATCCAAATATTTCTGGTAATGTTCTAAAACATAACAGGACCAAGAATCTTGAGAATAATTACAGGTTATTAACAACATGAAAGATTTCTCTCAGTGTCCTGAATGATAAGACAAATGTAATTCAAGTCAACTGAGATTTTGTCTTTCACCTAGCAAATTGGCAGAGATGATGGAAAATTAGAATAATTAGTGCTGAAGAATCTTCAGGAAGAGAGACATAGCAATATAACTTTGGGGGGGCGGCTAGGTGGTGTAGTGGCCCTGGAGTCAGGAGTACCTGGGTTCAAATCCTATCTCAGACACTTGATAATTACCTAGCTGTGTGGCCTTGGGCAAGCCACTTAACCTGTTTGCCTTACAAAAAAACCTAAAAAAATATATAGCTTTGCAGAGTTGTGAATTGGTCCAGTAGTTTGGAATTTTTTTTAAGAAAAAGGTGACTAAAACAACTTTATTTTTAGACCCCTTTAGACTCATTTTGAGGCATGTATATAGAAAGATGTCAAGGAGAGAAAGGCCCCACATAGCAATACTTGTTGAAACCATTAAACACAGTAGATGCCATAAGCTGAAATAGAATTAAAAAATCATGCATTTGAGCATGTAAGTGGCTCAGTGGATAGAGCATTGGCCCTGGAGTGAAGAGAACCCAAGTTCAAATCCTGCCTCAGGAACTTAATAATTGCATAGCTGTGTGACCTTGGGCAAGTTACTTAACCCCATTGTCTTAAATAAAAATAAAAAAAATTTTAAATAAAAAATTATGCCTCATGAATGTGATAGAAGAAACAATAAATATGAAGAATTCAGAGAAGTATGGAAAGACATAAGAAAACCATATTCACAGTGATTGCATTAGTATAAATAAAAACTTAATAATCCAATCTGAATACTGTGTAATTAGAATGTCCCAGCTTGGAACTGAAGAAGAAACAGGAAAACATAACACCATCACCTCTTTACAGAGGTGGAGGATTGTGGTTGTAGAGCAGTGTATTTGCTGTCAGACGAAAGTGGTCAGTTTTGTTAAATTGTTGTTGATTTTCACTTTTTTTTTTCTTTGATGGGATTCTATGAGGTATGATATGTTTAATATGGGGTGAAGGGAAGGAAGATGATACAAAAATAAAACATTATAAAATTTGTAAAAACAAACAAAAAACCAAACAAACATTTCATGTCACACCAACCTCAGACAGTGTTAATAGACTGGTAGATTAGTGGAATACCATAGAATTAATACACTTGAATTTCAGCAAAACACTAGACAGTTTCTCACATTATCATGTGGACAAGATAGAAAGACATGAACTAAGGAACAGCTGGGTGGCACAATGAATAAAGCACTGGCCCTGGAGTCAGGAGGGCCTGAGTTCAAATTCAGCCCGACACTTAATAATTACCCAGTTGTGTGACCTTGGACAAGTCACTTAACCCCACTGCCTTGCAGAGAGAGAGAGACAGAGAGACAGAGGAACTAGATAATTTTATACCTGTGTGGTTTCAGAATTAGTTTAATGACTGGAGCTAAAGAGTCGTCATTGATGTGTTGATTTCAGCTTCAAGTTAGGTCTTTCGATATATGCCCCATTGTCCTGAAATCCACATTGTTTCTGTGATTTCTATGAAATGAAGGATAATGTGATTATCAAATTTTCAGCTGACACAAAGAATAGCTAATATATTGAATAAGGTAGAAATTAGATTAAGAACAATAAGGTAAAATTGAATACAATGAGTGGAAAGTCCTAAAATTTTTTTACAAATCAGTTACACAAGAATGGGAACTGAGGAGAAATGGTTATAAAACAGTTCTAATGAAAAAGTGCTGTAGTTTATACTGGACTGTAAGTAATAGCCTAATATGGCATTTCCCAAACCTAACATAACCTTATTCTGTATCAAAAAAAGTATAGTGGCCAATACTATGAAGGTACTAGTTTTGATGTACTCTACTTGTCAGACAACAGTAGAATACAATTTTGATTTTAGAGCACCACATTTTATGAAGAGCATTGTTAACCTGCTAAAGATGATGAGGGTTCTAGAGACTGATCCATGAGAGTCGTTTGAAGAAACTGGAGAGATTTCACTTGGAGAAGAAAAGATTTAAAGGGCTCTCTAGCAGAAAGGAATGAGACTTGTTCTTGATCTTAGAATCAGTATGAGTGGAAATTACAGGGATCCTAGCATATTTCAGCATCATGTAAGAAAAAAATACATAGCCCTTAGAGATGGACCAGAGCAGTGGGTTCCCATTTAATGGGGGGGTCTTAAACACTGGGGTGGAGCTAAACAGAACATAAAGAAAATAGCACATGCTAAGACTGGAATTTGACCCACACAATAGTGTATGTTTTAAAGCAGTTGGCTTCCAGATTGCAAAGCAGCTAATTGGTAATGGTCATGGTCATCCTCCTCTCTTTGGAGTCTGAATATCTAGGGGTATCTGATATTTAGCAGCTGTGAGGAGGAGGAATTTGATGGCCTTTCCTCTCAAAAGGCAGGGAGATTAACAAAAGTGGGCTTATAAGGAAAGAGTAAACAATACACAAATGAATTGTGTAACGTTTATTAAGTATTGCCTCTTTCTTAGAGTTGGATGGGAGGATCCTAGACTATTGAATAACCTGAAGGAATGATTGGTTCCTTCTTTAAATAAACAGTCTTTTAGCTCTGTCCCTTGTTATACTTCATTTAGAAGAGTGATGAGTATAATAAACCAGATAGAACTGGGAAGGAATTACCTGTAAGTCTTACAATTCTGATTTGGAGCTTCCTATTTTTCCTTCTGTACAGTGTTTTGATCTATATTTTGGCCTGGCCATATCCAAATGATGGAAGTTAACTCCCTTTGCAAGGATGCCAGTGCTAACTACGTAAAATCTAGATCTTCCCCCCCCCCCCCATCTTTTACTTCCATTCCATCATTTTGAACCTCAGGAGTATAAAATCAGTCTTCCATCCACAGGATAATAAGCTTTAAGATTTTTGTATTACCTTTGTATAAAAGCAAGGGTTATGTTCCCAAAACCTGTGTTTAAAGGTTAGTTCTGCTATTTGTTTTCTATGTCATGGGTTCTTAACTTAAATTTCCAAGGAGTTCATGGACAGATTTCTGGAGATCTATGAACATGGATTAGTTTATGCTATGTCTTTGATTATTTTGAAATAATTACTCTGATCTCTATGGTCTTGGACAAGTCACTTCCCTTGTAAAGCACTTCATACAATGTCTGGCACATAATAGGTGCTATATGTTATTTATTATACTTATCTGTGAAATGAGGGGCTAAATGAGATGATTCTTAAGGTTCCTTCCATCTTTGAATCTTTTGATCCACAGTGAGCATTTAAGAAGGACACTTGACAGACTTCTGATATCTTTGTTTTACTAGACCTGAAATTTCATTAGTGTAGGAAGTCTCCAACTGAGGGAGGAACTCCAGGACCTTTTTTTCCCCAATCTATCTGCTTTTTCTGTTATTAGAGATTTTTCTGGGAGCACTGAGAGATTAAAGGATTTGTTGAGATTACACACCTGTGATCTATCAGAACCAGTACTTGAATTTTTGTCTTCCTGGCTTAGGGATCAACTCCGTCTCCATACCAGACTGCAGCTGAGGCCCCCCTGTGGGCCTCCATTTCCTTAACTGTAAAACAAGGATATTAGACAAAATAACTCTCAAGTCTCTTTCAGCTCTAAATCTGTGATCTCATGATTAATCATGGGGACAGTCTGCTAGCATCAGAGCTATTGAATGGAAGCATAGATAGAGCTGGGGAACAGCTTGATTTTCTTGATTTAATATCTGATCTTTTTATCTTAGGAGTTAGAAACATGACAGTCCTGAATATGTCTTGTTTGCCTGTACTATCTTTCCCATTTCTCCCTTTCTATTCTTTCTTCTTTCCAAGGTCTATACCAGAGATGGTCTGAATTAGATTAAAATTTACTTGGGGAAATACTGAATAAAATAGGTAGAAATGCAATAGAACATAAATAATATTAATATGTGGTTTTCTAAGTCCATGTGCACCTGCATTTTAACACCACTAGTCAAGATTACTCCTTCCCTTCCAACTTCCAGCCATAAATTGTACTTTATATTATTTTGGGCTTTGAGCCCTTTCCATGGTATCTTGTTATTTATCATACTTATTTGCATAGATATTTCATCCCTACCCTCTTGAAGGCAGGGACTACTGTTGTAGTTCTTTGTAATAATGCCTGAAGTTTAATAAGAGAGTGCAATTTCCTTGATGAAGAAACTGAAGAAATAAATTTTAGTAACCAAGGATGGAGAGGTTAACACTTTTTTTTTTGCAAGGCAATGGGGTTAAGTGGCTTGCCCAAGGCCACACAACTAGGTGATATTAAGTGTCTGAGGCTGGATTTGAGCTCAGGTCCTCCTGACTCCAGGGCTGGTGCTTTATCCACTGTGCCACCTAGCTGCCCCAGAGGTTAACACTTTTACCAATGATCATCCTTTTAGCAAGTTTTCATAAGTGGTTCTGATTCCAATCTAGAAGGATGTTTCCTCTCTTCTGGGTTGCTGCTTCTTGCACAGTTGTTTCCCAGTTGAGTTGTAAACTCACAATGTCTGGCACACTGTTATAAAATAGGCATTCAGTAACAGCTTGTTAATTTAATCAGTATCCTGAACTTGAATTGAGGGGAAAAGAGAGAAATAAGAGCTCCCTCCTGTCACCTAGGTTAATCCACTCCTATTGTCTGATTTGGCCTAGGTGAGAAGACAGTGGGATTGGGAATAATTAGGGAGTGAAGAAAATCAATGAATAAACATTTATTAATTGCTTACTGTATGCCCAGACACTGTGCTAAATGCTAGGGATACAAAAGAGGCAAAGAGATCAGTCTCTTAATTCAAGAAGCTTACAATGTAATGGAGGAGACTGTGTAAATAAATATATGCAAAGCCAACTATATATAGGAGATAATTAAGAGACCAAAGGCACTGAAATTAAGAAGTGTTGGGGAAAGCATTTTGTAGAAAATGGAATTTTTATTGGGATTTAAAAGAAATCAGAGGATTTGGAACAGAGATATCTTACTAGTAGAACAGCCAGGAGAGAATCTCTGTAGGAGTTTAACTAGCCAAAAGTGGGGAAACTCCATTCCCCCACCCCTCCAGTCCTATCCTGATGATATCTTTGATTCAATAGGACCTATCAATAGGCAGAAATACTCAGCAGAAAGTGGCCTGTGGGATTGAAGTCATGGGCTTAATCCTTGTATATCCCAGTCCAGAGACTCCTCTCCAAGAGTGTCTTTAAGGACAAGATTCAGGTTACACTGAGAAGTGAAAGATGCTTTTTAGGGAAGTAGGGCAGTTCCAGCAATCCAGAATCAGTGTCCCTCTATTGTTTAGATTATTATTGAGACAACCTGTTTATTTTCATGAGTTTCTGGCATCCTCTGGTGGTATCTGAAAGCATAGACTAGCCCTTAATACAGTTTCCTGACTCTGTAGACTTAGAATTCATATCAATCCTTTACCTCAAAACTTTCTTTATTCTGATGTTCAAGGCTTGCTATAATCACTCACCAACCAATTTACTATCCTTATATTACTCCCCTCTACATACTCTATATTCCAAAGTGGGCCATTTTCAATCCCCCTCTCTCATTCTGTGCATTTTTGTCACTTTGCTCAGACCACTACCTATACCTCACATCCAGAGCCATCTCCAATTGTCCTGATTCATATCTGGTCACTGAACCCAGACGACTCTGGAGGAGAAATTGAGGCTGATGACTTAACACAGCCTCCCTCACTCAAATCCAGTTCATGTGCTTGTCATGGCATCACCTCCCTGATATCATAGTTTTCTTTGAGAATGAAGGACAATCATCATACCTGGAAATGAGCTGCTTTGCCCCACCTGTTGAAATTGCTCTTTCATGCATGGTTCACCTGGGCTGGGGTACTATTTTTTCTGTTAAGCCTATCTTCCTCTTTAAATTTCTTCCGGCACCTTACCAGTCAAACTTCTTTTTTACAGTTTTCACAGTTATTGTCTGACATATTTTTATCTCTTATGACATAGCAGTGTTTTATAGATGAAAGACACTTAGTAAATGTGAATTCGAAGTAAATGTGAATTCAAAAGGATCCTAAACAGCATCTAGCCCCACACATTCCTTTTCACGTTGAATTCTACTCTGCCCACCAAAATTTTCCCTTTCTCTAATAATAATATGTTGTTCGACCAAAGTCTATTACCTTCAATTTTCTTTTTAAAAAATTGTCTTATGTACTACATTATTTTGCTAACTCTAATATTTTATTTTCTCCTCAAGGTTATGATTTCTCTCCCAACACATTCAATTTTGATCAATAACATGGAAACAATGTAAAGATTACCAGACTGCCTTCTGTGGGGTGATGGGGGAGGGAACAGAGGGTGGAGGAAAATTTGTAAAATTCAAAACCTTACAGAAAATGATAGGTAGAAACTGCTATTGCTTATAATTGGGAAACAAATAAAATAGTATAAAAGTATTATGTTGTTGTTATACTGTCACCACCCTCTCAATACTCTAGGTTCCTAGCTACTCTTTGCTTTCCTTGAACCCAGATTAAACCTGTGGTCAAGTGTGATTCTATTCCCATAGAATCTCTTTGCTCTCCCTGAAATCATGCCCAGTCAGATAAGAATAGCTACTAAACTGATTTTTCTTCTTGCCACTTGACTCCCTAGAGTAGACTCCCCAGTAGAGCACCTAGGCTAGAATCTAGGCCCTGTCAAACTGTCTGTTGAGACCTAGGTCAATTCATGGCCTTTCTGGGGTTTATTTCTCATCTGTGGAATGAGGGGAGTAGACTAGATGACATCAGATTTCCTTTTTCCTCTCTAGTCTAGTTTCCATAAAATGACCAAGTGATCTTAATATGATATTTTGGTTATAGCATTCACTCAACTAACTAATGGGCATTTATTAAGTTTCTATAATACCATAAGGTATTAGGCACTATAGTAAACATTTACTTTACAAATATGAGGGTGAATTTATTCTTGCCCTCAAAAAGAGTATTCTTTTAACGTTGTGTTAGTGTGCAAATCAGGTCCCTTCCCTTAGTTTACTAGCTCTGTAATAAGTAAAACTTGATTGATTTGAAAGAGAGCTGATAGTTGAAAGAGGTGGTTGAGAGAAAGAACATTCCAAGCTTGTCAGCAGGACCTGGCTGGACAAAGACAAGAAAAAGATGGTGTGTACTGGAAGGATAGCAACTTGGTATTAGTTTGGTTGTAGCACAGAATTTGAGAGGAGCAATATTATGCAATCATCCCAGAAAAACAAACCTGGAGCCAGAGTTGTGAAGGGCTTTATAGAGCACAATTTGGATTTGATCCTCAGGTCAGTCAGATGCTAACGTGGTGTTTTTAGGAAGGACGTGGTAGGAACTGCACTTCTGGGAGGTAAAAACCTAAAAGGCTTTCCCTAAGTCTCCTGAGACAAATAGAAAATATTGACTGGCAGGTCCCTACCTATCTTCATATTTTCTTTCACTTCTGTTGTCTACTTACAGTGGCCTGTTCTGCCTCTGACCTTGTGCATTTGATCACGTAATCTATCTCTTAGGCTAATGAATTCCCATTCCACTTTATCTCCCTTTGATCTTAGAAAAACCAAATCAAATGCCACCTTCTTTTTTATATATATAGCATTGATTCTTTCTTTTCTTTTTTTTTTTAATTTTTTTTGCAAGGCAGTGAATGGGGTTAAGTGGCTTGCCTAAGGCCACACAGCTAGGTAATTATTAAGTATCTGAGGGCAGATTTGAACTCAGGTACTCCTGATTCCAGAGCCAGTGCTCTATCCACTGCACCACCTAGCTGCCCCAGATGCCACCTTCTTGCAGTTTTAATTCTCTCCACCACCACTAAGTGGCATGGTGGAGAGTGTTCTGGGCTTCAAGTCAGGAAGACTCCAGTTTTTTTTTTTCATCTGTAAAATGAGCTGAAAAGGAACTGACAAACCACTCCAGTATCTTTACCAAGAAAACCCCAGATGGGTCACAACTGAAATGACTGAACAACAACAACCACTACTATCCCACAGATGAAAGTCATTTCACTTTTTTTCTAAGTTTTCTTTCTATCTCTTTGGGCTTACTTTACATTCCCTTGCGTCATTTATTTATTTGTTTGTTTGTTTGTTTATTTATTTGCTTGCCTTCTCCATCATATACCAATATCACATCTGCCTTTGTATTTTTAGAGCCCAAGACAGTGCCGTATTCATAAGAGCCATGTAGTAAATGTTTTTTGTGATGCATTAAGTGAGGTTGGACCAGGCTAATGATTTATTCAAGGTCATATAACTAGTTTAATAAAAGATCTGAGACTAGAAATTTTGACTACCACTCTGGTATTCTTTGCATTATACTACACTGCTTTCCCTTTTAGCAACCTACATATATATAATATATATATTTGCAAATTATTACTATAAATTTATAGTCTATTACAAAAGTTTCTCCATTGTCCATAAATCTGTGAGTTTGAATACCTCTGTGAGAAATAGCATGGTATTATGGAAAATAACTTTGGGTGTGAAATTAGGAGACTAGAATCATAGCCACATGAACAATCCTCATTGAACTTCATTTTCTTAGTCTGTAAAAGAGTAATAATCTAAAAATCAATTGCTCAAATTAACAGAATAAGAAATAGAATACTCAAATTTTTTTAGAAAAAGAAATTGAATGGTCTATAAATGGACTCTCTTAGGGAGAGAAAAACTGAGACTAGCCTTACTTCCAAGCAAATTCTACCAAATATTTAAGGAACAATTAATTCCAGTACTGCATATTCTATTTTTAAAAATGGGTAAAGGTCTAAAATTCCTTCAGTAATGCAGTTAGGTCTTTATACCTAAATTAGGGTCAAAGCAGAAAAAGAAAACTTGTAGACCAATTTCTCTAATGAATATTAATGCAAAAAGTTTAAGCAAAATACTTGCAAAGAATTTATAACAATGTTGCAAACATCATACATTGTGACCATACGTTATGACTGAACTTTTACCAGGAATTGCAGGAATGGTTCAATATTGGGAAAACTATAAGCATAATTTATAGAATTAATAACAAAACAACATGATTATTTCAATAAATGCAGAAAAACTTTTGAGAAAATACAGTGCCCATTTCTTTTTAAAACAACACACTGGGGGAGCAGTGGATACACGACACAGTGGATAAAGCACTGACCCTGGAGTCAGGAGGATATGAGTTCAAATCCAGATTCAGATACTTAATAACTACCTAGGGGTGTGACCTTGAACAAATCACTTAGCCCCATTGCCTTGCCAAAAAAACCCAAAACAAAACACTGCACACATACCATATGAAAGCATAGGAATAAATGAAGCTTTCCTTATAATAAATATTACCAAAAGTAAGCATTAGACGTAACAAGTATAAGCTTATGAACCTTTTCGGCAAGATCAAAAATGAAACAAGGATGTATGTTCATTATCATTACTATTCAATATTATACTAGAAATGAAAAAGTCAAGAAATTGAAGAAATAAGCATAGAAAATGAGGAAACAAAGCTATTTTTATCAACAAAACCCAGCAGAATGAGAGAGACTACGATCCTGCTTCCTTGGAAATACAAAATAATTTTATAAATAAAATCACAAAACACTTTTCACACAAATAAAGGCAGAGTGTATACCTGGAGAAATGTTAATTACTAGTGAATAGAACAAGCTAATATAATAAAAATAACACTACTACCTAAATTAATTCACTTGATGAGTGTCATGTCAATTAAACTACCATAGACTTACTTTATAGAGCCAGGAAAAGTAGAAAAAGCTCTATTTGTGTACTGGTTAAGAAACAGACATTTCAGTGGAACAGGTTAGGTATACAGTATACAAAATCAAGGAATTCAGTATTTGATAAACCCAAAGATATGAGCTGTCAGGACTCTTTTTGACAAAAATTCACTGGAAACTCACCCAACCATTGACTAGTATCTCACACTGTATATCAAGATAAGCCAAAATGGGTACATAATTTAAACATAAGGGATGATATCATAAATATAATAGTAGAATATGATAGAATTTACCTGTCAGATCTATAGATAAGGGAAGAGTTCATGACCAAATGAGATAGAGGTTCAAAAGATATAAAATGGATAATTTTGACCATATAAAATTAAGAAGTTTTTATACAACTAAAATCACTACAGGTAAAATTAGAGGAAAAGAGGAAAATTGAGGGGAAATCTTTGTAGCAAGTTTCTCTGATAAAAAGTCTCATTTCTAAAATAGTTAACGAATAGTCAAATTTATAAGAACTATTCCTAATTAATCAAAGTGTTAATAGGCAAGAAATCAAAAGATAGATGAATAGGCATTTTCCAAGGAAGAGTTCTAAGCTGTCATTAATCATGTGAAAAAAATCTAAATCACTAATAATAATAATGATAATAATAATACTTGAGAAATATAAATTAAAACAGGTACTATTTCACAGCCATCAGATTGGTGAAAATGACAAATGATGGGGGGGGAGAGATGTGGGGAAAAGGTACAGTATTAAACTGTTGGTGGAGCTTTGAGCTAGTCTAATCATTCTGGAAAACACTGAGGAACTGTGCCCCTCAAAACAGTTTACTATAGATCCCTTTTGACTCAGCAGTATTGATGCTAAGTCTATACTTTGAAGAGATCAAAGAAAGGGGAAAGTAATCATATGTGCAAAAATATTTGATAGCTATTTTTTGAGGTAGCAAAGAATTGGAAATTGAAATTTCTGTCAATTGAGGAATGGCTAAACAAGTTATGATATATGAATGTGATGGGATACTGTTGTACTTCAAGATATGAAGGGAATGATTTCAGAAAAAAGCAAAACTTAATCCTGGAAATATCTGGTACAAAGTAAAGTGGGTAGAATCAGAATAATTTATAATGTAACAGCAGTATTTTAAAGATCACTAACTATTAAAAAATTTTATTTAAGGCAGTGGGGTTAAGTGACTTGCCCAGGCTCACACAGGCAATTATTGTCTGAGGTCAGATTTGAATTCAGGTTCTCCTGACTCCAGGGCCAGTGCTCTATCTACTGAGCTGCCTAGCTGCCCCAAAGATAACTAATTTTTAAAGACTTGGTAGTTCTAATCTATATAATGACCAACCATGAGTCCAAATAGAGAACTGATATATATAGTTTGAAGCATATTTTCTTGTCTTTCTTTTGGGGGGGTAGGGGCAGGTAGGGCATGGCTAACTGAAATGTATTTTACATGACTATACATATTTGTAATATGTTTTACTTTTCTTGCCTTAATGGGTAAGGGAGTAGGAAATTTGGAACTGAAAATAAAATTGCATTTTAAAAAGTAAAGAGGAGTAATCATATTTGGACTACTGATGGGTATTGTAAAGATGAAAGATACTGTAAAACTTAAACCATTTTTTGAAATATTCACTAAGCTCTCTCTCTAAGAAAGATTTTATTTATTTTGAGTTTTACAATTTTTCCCCCATTCTTGCCCCCCCACAGAAGGCATTCTGTTAGTCTTTACATTGTTTCCATGGTATACATTGAACTTAGTTGAATGTGATGACAGAGAAATCATATCCATAAGGAAGAAAAATAAAATATGAGATAGTAAAATTACATAATAAGATAATGTTTTTTTTTTTTTCTAATTTGGAGGTATTAGTCTTTGGTCTTTGTTCAAAGTTAATTCTTTCTTTGGATACAGATGGTATTCTCCATTACAGATAGCCCAAAATTGGCCCTGGTTGTTGCACTGATGGAATGAGGAAGTCCATCTTAAATCATTTTTTAAATGTAAGCTAATATTAGGATGATAAAGTATTGGATCAACATGCTGATCAACATCAGCATTTTTTATGTGTGTGTTTTCTCCCAGGCACTATAGTGACACTGGAGATAAAAAAATAAAGATAGCTCTTAGACCTGGGAATTTTATATTTGAATAGAGGAGGACATTAGAGGAGTGGTGTCCAGGAAGAGATGTTTTGTACTGGGAAGTCACAAGTATGGTCAATAGAGCCCTGTGGCAATTAATTTATCCTTTCCAGAAATGGTAGTATAGATTAATCACTGTTTGCATAGCTGATGGAAGAAGGTGCTAGGGAAGGAGGATGGCATGGTATGAAGGTGACTGGGAAGCACTAATGCAATGGGTCTGTATTGGCTAATTAAAGAAAAAACTAACTGTCAAGAAGGGTAGGCCCGCCCTGAGAGTGGGAACTGGAGCACCAACTTGGAGTATAAAATAGCATGTCCTAAAGATGGATTCTGAATCCCTTGTCTTTGCAAAGCACAAAGTATCTGTGTGACTCAAGTGTCATATGAGGTTGAAGTATGAGAGTATGGGTTTGCTTGTATGAATTTGGCTACATTTTGCCATATTATGTTATTATAATTAATATCTTATTCTGCCCACCAGGAAAACCCCAGTGTCAACGTTTGGAGCAACTTTTTTTATTTGGATAGAGTTTATCTCTGATGAGGAGCTCTAAGATCAATAATGATGCTCTCACTATCTGTTTAGCATCTTAATGGAATTAGGCTAACCAGAAACTTCCAGACCAGTACTATAGCCTCTACTACCTTCCTAAGCAAGGACTTTGTAACAGCAAAATAGAAACTGGTACACGACATCTGCTCTATTTACTCCATTTTTAGACCAGCCCAGAGAAGGCAAGTATGGCACTGAACATACCCAGTCTGAGGAAGATGGGGAATGGCAGCACTCTACTTCAACTACCTCATCTCAGAGCAAAAGGGCAGAGCGTCTTGGTCAGAACCAGCGCAAGAGCCTGACCTCTGAGGACACCAAAAAAAAGAGGGCTCAGAAACCTTCCCACATGAGGAGAAACATAAGGTGAGTTTTCTAAGATGCTTGGGAGAGTTATGAAAAAAAATTGATCTAGTATTGCTTCATCCAGCTCTTCGTATCCCAGCACAACTAGTAAATTCATTTCTATGACTGGAGTTGCTAATAATATTAATAATAGTCTTACTAGCAGGGCAAGTATCTCTCAGATGCTAAAAGAGAAACTTATAGACAGTATCTTTGATATGGTTCTTAATTGATGATTCAGGTGATTCCCACGACATGTGTTCAATCATTTGGGTCTTGGTTGCCTAAAGAGTTTGATGAAAAGGGAATTTATCTTAATCATATCTGGGGAATGTGGGCATATTCTTATTATCAGAGGCCTAAATGAGGCAAAGTAGAATTGGTGGGAAATGTCCTGGATCTGAATCTCTGCTCCAAAGTCTTGTTTTCTTTTTTTAAGAGGCAAGAGGGTAGACATGGAAATTAATTTTCTTTCTTGATACTAAATGACAGTAATTTAAGAATATAATTTACTGAGGGAAGTATTCTCCCCAACTCAGAGAATATTTGGTTTCTGAAGGTTGCTATGACTGAAAAATGTTACCACTTTGTACCCTTTGGTGAACCTTTCCAGATTAGCTAGACTTGTCCTTGGATAACATGCAAGCTGATCATTACCAGCCCTGTAATGCTTATATAAAACTAGCAAGCCCTACCAGAATTTAGTCTGGGGCTGCTTTAGCTTTTTAGGACCTCTACTCAGCGTCTAGGGCTTTAAATGATAGTTGGAGACGATTATAAGACTTCTCTTCTCTCTCCCCCCGCCCCCTCAACTTTGCACAAAAAAGAACTCTAGAACTCTGAGAGATTCTTCATTCTTAATTAGATCTCGCCTGCAGTCAAAATGGTAGCTTTTACTATACGAAGTGTCTCTTTCTTTATCGAGGTTTGTCGAGGTGTGGACTTCCCTTATGACCAAGGGTTCCAAGGATTTCCACCATGTTACCAAGTTCCATTCCTTGGCCTACTAATGATAGGGAAGTGGGGAAAATTCATACTTAATTATACAATAAATATGAAAACCTCTTTTATTTTTTACTTTTCACTTAAATGCACAGTAGTCATTTCCTACTTTGGATTTAGCTATAAAGTTGTTTTAGTTGAATTCATGAATATACCTAAAATGATTTCTTATTAGTAATTATTAATAAGAAAAATTAATGTTATTATGTTGTTCTCTTATTTATCTGAATGCTTAGAAAGCTGCTACGGGAGGATCAATTAGAGGCAGTCACCAAAGCAGCTCAACAGGAAGAGCTGGAGAGAAGAAAACGGCTGGAACAACAGAGAAAGGACTATCCTGCTCCAATTCCTACTGTGCCACTAGAGTACCTCCCAGGTAAAAAGAGATGGCCTGATATTAACTATGTGTAAACCAGGAGCCCTTAACTTTTTTGGTGTCATGGACCCTTTGGCAGGCTAGTGAAGCCCTTGGATCCTTCCCAGAATAGTGTTTTCAAATGCTTCAAATAAAATACGTAGCATTCTATAGGAATTTTGTAGTGAAATGAGGAACCCCTGGTCTAAATTCATAATCTAAGGCATTAAATGCTTTTTTTTTTTAAAGAGCTTTAGACTTCAATAATGGTAGAGATCTGAGATCTGAGATAAGCTTTTATCCTTAGAGGTTAATAGGATAGAGTTAAGGATAGATAGACCATATTAAATGCCTGTTTGCCAGAAATTGTACCTTTTAAGTACTAGAAATACAAATCCCTGACAGCAAGTAAATTCCTTCTCTCAAGGAATTTGCATTCTGTTGGGAGAAGATGACAATCAGAAAAATATATAGAAAAGAGGAGTAGGAGAGATAGTTATTTGGATTTACAATTTTTAAAGTACTGTACTAGGTGGCACAGTGGATAGAGCACTAAACCTAAGACTTAAAGACCTGAAAACCTGGGATCAAATCTGACCTCAGGTTCTTTAGTCATATGACCCTGGCCAAGTCATTTCACCCTATTTGTCTCAGTTTCTCATCTGTAAAATAAACCGGAGAAGGAAATGGCAAACCACTATAGTATCTTTGTAAGAAAACATCAAATAGTGTCATGAAGAGTCTGAAAAGACTGAACAAATCCTTTAAAATAGCCTGGAAGACAATTTAAAATGTATCTTCCAAGTTGAGATTTTTCTCAGCTTTCCCTATATAGTTTTGTGGTCCCAAGACCTTTCTCCCATGGGAATATTATTACCACTTTTCTTGGGGAGATGAATATCATTGGCAATCAAGAACCTCTTCAGAGATAAAGATTTGAAATAGAATGATGAGATCTGATCAAGATATTGTTGTTTAGTGATGAAAGCTTAGTGATAGAAATGAAACTAGAAAAAAAGAGTCAAAAGCAAGGACATTGTGTCCCAGAGAAATACTGTACCTTTGACTTTGTTTTCCAATCATTGCTGTTTTCTCCAGAGGAAATTGTTTTACGAGCAGGTGATGCTTCCCAGCTCCCCCCTCAGGTTTTAGCCCAAGAAGTTATTTGTTTGGATAGCACCAGCAGTGGCAGTGAGGAAGAGACAAAGGGAATGCTCCATGGCATTAAAGATGGTAAGAAGTGTTATGTTCCTCTTATCTCGGCTTATTGTGCATCCTTTAAATATATCTAAATTGAGAAGGTTCCACCATCCTTGCTTCTTTCAGTTTGAGGCTGACTATTTACATTTTCCTTATGTCTTCTGTTTTACATGTGAATTGCCTCATTACCTCAGCTTGAATCAAGAGAAGAGAAAAAGAGTGAAATTTATACCTTTCTTGTATTTTGAAAATGATCACTGAAATATCTCCTTTAATCTTTCCTGGTATTTCAGAAGTGATTGAACTGAGCTCTGGAGAGGATGAGGCCCTTCAAATCGTGGACAGTAGTGATTCTACCAATGAAGGGGATGGTGATGCCACTGAAGAGAGCAGTGGTTCCCATGTGAATGATGCCTTAAATCAGTCAGATGCTATGGGGCAGGTCATTGTCAACATCAACCATCCACCTAATGAGGAAAATATTTTCCTAGCCCCACAGTTGGCACGTGCAGTGAAACCTCATCAGGTATTGAAAGTCTTGGAATTCTCTAATTCTTTCCTTTCAAGGGATACTCATTGATGCTGGCATTACTCCTCACATTGGTCCCTCATCTGTTGGTCTTCTAAAATAACATAAAATTCACTAAATTTCATCATCCTGATGGAAGCAACAGGAACTCCAAAAAAACAAAGAAAGAAAGAAAAAGGGCAGCTAGGTGGCACAGTGGATAGAGCATGGCCCTGGAGTCAGGAGGACTTGAGTTCAAATTTGAGCTTAGATACTTAATAATTACCTAGTTGTGTGACTGTGGGCAAGTCACATAGCCCTATTACTTTGCAAGCCCCCCCCCCAAAATAGAAAAGTATCAGGAACAGTTTGGGGAACAGAGGGGTGGGGCTGATTAGGAAATTTGTTTTGTATGACTGGTTCCTTAAAGAGATGTGAGTAGGTTTTTACAAATAGTTAAAAGGCTCAGCTATATAGAAAATAATTAACTTTTTCTATGTATTTCTCTACCAGAAGCAGGGATAGTAATTAAGAAAGGCGGTTTTGGTTAAAAAGAGGAAAAGAAATTTCTAACTGGAGCTGCCTGAGAATGAAATAGGTTACCCAAGGAATTAGTGAAATACTGTGTCACTAGAGGTGTATTGATTGATGCTGACAATTCAATTGAACATGCCAAGAATTCTTTAGAAAGAATTCCTCTGTTGAGTGGTAAATTGAAATTAGTGACCTTAGACATCCCTTCCAACATTTAAGATTTTATGTTTAGGATTATGGAATATGGAGCAGGAAGAGATATTGAGGTTCATTTAGCTCAGTCTTTCACAATTAAGGAAACTGAGACTCAGAAGTGTTGCAGAAGTAATGCAGAGTCACAGAGGTTTAGTACACAGCCGAGCTGAAGTCCCACCAACTCATTTGGCTCCAGATTAAATTCTTCTTCAAACTCAGCACACCTTTTGGAAGGATGGAAGAGTTTTTGGTGGTATTCTCAAAGAAATCTCCCCTGTAAACTGTTGTTTTGATTATTAGCAATAATAAAAAGTTAAATTTTATTGCACCTACATTTTTTTTCTTGAATTCTCATAATGATCCTGAGGTACTTAACAGAGATATTATCCTCATTTTACAGAGAAAATTGAGACCTGCAAAGGTCAGTGATAGTAAATGTTTGGCTTAGAACTTGATCTTTGGTCTCTCATGTTTGCTTCCCAGCAATAATCTGCTTAAAGATGATGTGAAATGTTGATTACAGACAGTAGATATCTATTCTGATATCTTACTGACAACATTGATTTTACTATTGTCCTAGAAAAAAGGAAAACTTCAAACTCTACTATTTGTCACTTACGTTGTTTGTCATTCCTTGTTCTTGTGATTCTGTCTTATGTTAGATTGGTGGAATCCGATTTTTGTATGACAACTTGGTGGAGTCCCTGGAGAGATTTAAAACCAGCAGTGGATTTGGCTGTATTTTGGCTCACAGTATGGGTTTGGGGAAAACTCTACAGGTGATCTCCTTCTTAGATGTCCTCTTCCGACACACGGAAGCCAAGACTGTCCTTGCTATCGTACCGGTAAGGAGCCAGTTAGATCTAGGCTAACTACTATGTTTGGCATTTATTGTGTAACTTATTATCAAAATGCTTTTTATTCTTTCTAATCTGCTGGCTTTCTCTTAACACTTAGAGCCTTGAATAAACGGGTATTTTAATTGCTTATGTTGTACCTGAATGTACTGATCTCTGTAGTATAATTAAAAAAAAACTTCAATGTTAGTTCATTATAGAAGTAACTGCTACTGAGCAGGTTGAAAGTAACTGAGTGTTGTCTGCAACTGTTTATTAGTGAGAATGTCTTAAATTCCATAGCATCATAAATATTCCACTATCATTGTTCCAACCTCTTTGGAAGAAGGAGTGATTCTTCAAACATTTTCATTTTATAGATGATATCATAGGAGCTATTATTAATAAATACAGAATATAGCAAATACAATAAGATCATTTTCACAGGAGCCACATACTTTCTACGTTTTAGAGTCTATGTTGATACTTGTAGCAAATAACATCCTTTCTGGACTCATTCTTTAAATATTCTCTCTCCCCTTCCCCCTTCCTTTTTTGTTTGTTTTACTTTTGACAGGTGAATACTCTTCAGAACTGGCTGGCAGAGTTCAACATGTGGCTGCCAGCCCCTGAAGCTCTATCTGCTGATTATAAACCTGAAGAGATTCAGCCTCGCCACTTTAAAGTTCATATTTTGAATGATGAACACAAGTAGGTCTCTTAATTTTTTTACCTGTTGTTTTCCCTTCCTTTCAATTGTTTGCTCAACATCTTTTTATTTTAAATTCAGTTTAATCAGCATTTTTTCATTGAGGCAGTAGGAAAACTTCAAACTTCTTTCTGATGCTCAACAGTGTTTTGTTTTTACATCTTCTACCCTCCTCCCCGATTATCTTTTGTTTCTTCTGTGTATTATTGACCCTTTTTGTTTGTTTTTGGTTTTTGCAAGGCAATGGGGTTAAGTGACTTGCCCAAGGTCACACAGCTAAGTAAGTATTAAGTGTCTGAGGTGTCAAAATTAAGTGTCAAAATTCTTTTGAACTCAGGTCCTCCTGACTCTAGGACTAGTATTCTATCCACTGCACCTAGGTACCCCTATTTGCCCTTTTCTTAAAATAAATTCTGTTCTATCCCTGGTTTCTTGGTAAAGTCTAAGTTACAGTTTTATATATCAGTTTTATTTAATTTTTCATCTACTTTGCACTCTTATGTAACTGTAGACTTTGATCTTGTGTTTTAAATGTTTTTCATGTTGTTGTCTTTCTTCTCCCATCTGTTCTCTATGCATGTCTTACAAAGCAAAATTCCTCAAACATAGGTATTGTCTCTTCCCCTGATGAACAGATTCCTCTGTTGGCATTTAAAGCCCTTCCCAGCCTAACCCTCACGTACCCATTTGGTTTTATTATACAACCCCCTTTGACGCTTTGACACAGCAACAGTAACAGCAATAAATGGAAGCCCAAGTTGAGTTTTTTATAGCCAACATTTCTCTCCCCAGGCTCTGCACCTTTGTCCAGTTTACCCCCATTCCTGAAGTACCCTTTCCCCTCAACTTTGCCTCTTAGAATCTCTTGATTCCTTTGAATCTCAGTTCATATCCACCTCCTCTTATTTGAGGCTTTTCTTGTGCTAGCTTAAACATGACCTTAGAGTTATATTTTAGATAAACTGCTATCTAACTGCACTTGCAGTCTTTTCCTGTAGAATGTAATCTCTTTGAAGGCAGGAACTCTTTAATTTCTGCCTTTGTATCTGCCTTGCAGAATGCTGGGATCAGAGTAGGTGCTTAATAAAGGCTTATTGATTGATTCTTAATTTTGTGGTGGTTGAGGTTTCTGAGGGAATGTCATAAATGACAAATGTGCATGCCTATAGTTTTCCCATGTACTGCTCTAGTAATGAGATCTGGCATGATAAATATGGAGCTCCTCACTGTACAGCTTAACTGTAGAGAACAAAATGTGCTTGGCACATTGGAGGTACTTGATAAAACTTATTTTGTTGGGGGTTTTTTGAAATTCAACTTATCGGTTTCGTTATTCATTATTTCATTATTGATGGTTATAAAACTTGCAGAACTTGGATTGTAATCTTGCTCGTTAGATCAGCAAACTTTGTTTTCTGTTAGATTCTCTAGATTACAATGAAAATAACTTGTTTTTATAAGATAGGACCAGATCGCCTTTCCAAACATCCATCCTTCTGTTGAGAAAGTCAGATCAAACCCTAAGGCCAAGCTGATTTACCTCAGTTTTGCTTTGTGAGATAATGCATAAATTGCAGATTTATAAGATATAGTCAGCTTTCATGAAGTCTAATGCAATGTATAGAGAGTTGGATTTGGAGTCAGAGGACTTGGGCTTCAGTCTTCATTCTTGCTTAGGGTCCGGTAGAACTGTGGCAAATGACAGCCTCTCTGAGCTGCAGCTTCTTCATAGGTAGTTAGGGGGTTGAACTAAATGATTTCTAAGGTCCATTCCAGGCCAAGTTCATGACCCTAAGGGTCTGCTTCTCCTCCCCTTCTCCTCTTCTCTCCTTTTCTTTCTTGGAAGATGGGCAGTTAAATGTGGGGGAGAGGGGGAGAAAAGATGAAATTCTGTTTCTCTTCTTGGAGAATGATTTCATTTCTACTGCAATTGGTTTAAATCCTACTCTTAACTAAAAGTGTAGCTTCCAAGAGATATGATTGATGTTTTAAAGATGGTATGGAGCAAGGGGAAGAAAGGAATCATTGGGAAAGGTGGGAAAGGAAAAGTTAAAACATCTCTTTTCACTAGTAGTACCAAAGAATCTCCTCTACCCTGCAAGAATAATATAAGTTCCCACCTTTCAGATGCCCTGGATGAGGCAGTATCTCCCAGCCAAAGTCTGTCCTTCATAGTAAAGCTTTCATTGTATAGTGGGAACTGTTATTGCTGTCCAGTTCTTGTTAAATTACAAGAATACAAATCTTTGGAATTGTCTTTCTGCTCACTCACTGATCTTTGCTGGATGTGCCTTCCTACCTCCCCGCCTGATGTGTACTATATTTCTGACATGAATTTTATTTTTAGATACTTTCTGGGGAAATCTTATATGTTAGCCTGGGATTTTCCATGGCTGATCTTCTAGATGTATCATGTGTGTCCTTGGGCCTATTGGTTAACTTTTTTAAATAACCTGACTTAACTTCAGTAACAGTGTTATCTTAAAGAATGGTGGGAGGGAGAACAACAGGTTGTTTGAGCAACTGACCTTATGTTTATGTAGTATTAGCTAATATTTGAAGTCATTGCCATTCTAGCATCACAGATATAAAATAAGTGTTATTCTGTAGGTGTCTGTTTTGGTGACTGCTGCTGGGGAATCTGAAAAAGCAGTAGTCATTTCTGTCTGTTCATTTTTGTAGGACGACGGCTGCTCGTGCTAAAGTGGTGACTGATTGGGTGTCAGAGGGCGGGGTGCTGCTGATGGGGTATGAAATGTACCGACTCCTCTCCCTGAAGAAATCCTTTGCCACAGGTAGGAAGAAGAAAACCAAGAAACCTGCTTGTCCGGTAATCATCGACCTGGATGAGGAGGACCGACAACAAGAACTCATGAAAGGTTGGTGGCCTCCCCCTACTTGTGTTATTAATAAGTGGGAATGTTGTGTGGCCTGGTTGAAAGAGATGGTTGGGGATTACTGATATGCTTGCTAGCTGTGTGGTTTGAAGGAAAACCTCTCCACTTTTTTGTGACATCCTAGACTTGCCAGGAGGGGCTACGATGAAAAATCACTGAGATAAAGCTTACGTAGTACACAGTTGAACATCAACAGAAGTCAAAATGGTGCTTAGGATTTCCTCTTATATTAACACAAGAAAAGGAAGTTGAGAATTTTATAGATTTTTTTCTTTCAAAAACCTAAAAAAAAATGGTTAAGAAAGCATATTGATTATAAAATATGAAAACTTGAAACCAAATATAGATGTCAACAAGATGATGTCAGCAAGGATTTATTAAGTATTTACTCTGTCAGGCATTGTTATAAGTTCTGAGAATACAAATGTAAACTAAAAAAAACAATAGCTCTGATCCTCCCAAGAGCTTACATTTTTGGAGAAAGACTGCTCATGAAAGGAAGCTGAAAAGCAGGAAATTTTTTGTGTCCGTCTTCCACATTTGGTGCACAGTGACTAGATTGATATCTAGTTTTCATCTTCAGAGTGCTGAAAAAAAAATCTTTGTTTCTTGGTTTTCTTTTCTCCCTCTAGGCATTGAGAAGGCCCTTTCCCGCCCTGGCCCTGATGTGGTGATTTGTGATGAGGGGCACCGGATCAAGAACTGTCACGCCAGTACATCACAGGCCCTAAAAAATATTCGGTCTCGCCGTCGGGTGGTGTTGACTGGGTACCCCCTTCAGAATAACCTCATCGAATACTGGTGTATGGTGGACTTTGTACGTCCTGATTTCCTTGGCACTCGGCAGGAATTCAGCAACATGTTTGAGCGCCCCATTCTCAATGGGCAGTGTATTGACAGCACCCCTCAGGATGTTCGCCTCATGCGATACCGAAGCCATGTTCTCCATAGCCTTCTGGAAGGATTTGTACAGAGGTCAGTCATTCTGAGAATCTCCAAAACTGCTGCTTTCAGAAATTGCTTTATGACCACTTGGTTTTGTGACCAGGCCTTTAGAGACTTCCTCTTTTTTTTTTCTTAGGTTTTTTTGGCAAGGCAATGGGGTTAAGTGGATTGCCCAAGGCCACGTGGCTAGGTAATTATTAAGTGTCTGAGGCCAGATTTGAACTCAGGTACTCCTGACTCCAGGGCCGTTGTTTTCTATCCACTGTGCCACCTAGTCACCCCTAGAGACTTCCTAAGTAGGATTCATGATACACCATTGTGAGTGTGGAAGGCTCTTATTAAGGTGGAAAGATTAAACCAGTCTTACAGATTGGTACTTAGAGATAGTACTTGCCTACCTGTGTCCTGTTGAAAGGATAGAAATGACAGATTGCATCTGAATCTTAACTTGAAAGGAGGATGAGCTGACTGAAAGTTTGTTGGCTCATGATGGGACTAAAAGGAGAGAAGCCCCAGGGATGGTAAGGGAAAAAATCTAGGAATCTTGGAACATATTTGGTCATCATTGCACTTCATTGAGATGGAATTTCTTTTTATGTCAAGATACTAGGGATATAATTTCTACAGTTCTAATCTGTTTGTCAGTGGAACTTACAGAAGTCTGAAGGGAGTTCCTGGGTGTTTTTTTTTAAACCATCTTGGTCATTATCATCATCATCAACAACAACAACAAACATTGTCAAGTTGTATGTTTGTTACTGTAGATCCAGAGAGGTATAACATGCATTTGACCAGCCTTTAATGAAGGTCTCAACTATGGATAGTTGGAAAGAAGGAAGAAAACATTACCTAATAGAAAGAAAAGTGGGACGACAGGCTCTGAAATAAGAAAATACATGCTGTATGTCATGAACACTGAGAAAAGGAAGCTATGATTCACATCTCCTCTTTGCAGCTGGTTCATTGAGTGACTTTGAGCAAGTAAAGCAGCCTCAGATTCCTGCAAAAAATTTAAACTCTTTTTGTATAAGTATTTTTTCAGTGTTAGTATTTTGTATCACCAGGGTTTACAGGGTGTTCAGAAGGACTAGTAACTCTTGTGTGAGGACTTCCCAAGCCTTTTTTCAGGGCTGCTTTACCTCTCTTCGGTATTCACCTGTATATCCAAGAGGCTGTAGCATGCAGAGTGTCCACACCCCAGTGTCCACACTAGCCTAGCAGTTGGGTTAAACCAGGTTGAAGGTAATTGAAAGGTCTCAACCCATTGGCGAATTAGCAGGATATCTATCCTAAGCATGTGAAAACTTCTAACAGCAGAATGGGTAAATGAGGATGATTTGTTCCAGTGGCAATGAAGACAGCTGAAGTGTAGGTACTGTGGATTGCTTAGAGGTTGGTCAGGCATTGAAGACACCAAGGTCATCCTCTTCAACTGGTCCATCATTAAAGTAACTAGAATTTTGTCTTGCCATTGGCCTAAGGTGCCTCAGAAAGAGAGAATGAGGCTGATGGCTTTGTGCAACTCTGCCTCACTTAAAGTCAGTTCCTGCATAAGTCAAGACATTACCTGTGATGTCATTGATTCTTTTTGAAAATGAAGGATGGGGAAAAAACAAACAAACTGGGGGGGGGGGGCACTGCTAGGTGGTGCAGTGGATAGAGAATCCTGAAGTCAGGAGGACCTGAGTTCAAATCCAGTCTCAGATACATAATAATTACCTAGCTGTTCGACCTTGGGTAAGTCACTTAATCCCATTATCTTAAATAAATAAAAAAATTTTAAAAATGAAGGCTGAACAACAACATTTGTATCTCCCAATGCTTGGCATTATTGCTTAGTTTCATTGCTTAGTAAATGTTTTTTGAGTGCTTGATTAAAGTTTGATTTATAATTCACCAAAGAATAGCCATAGTAAATTAGAAAGGTCCCTAAAAGGAAGGCTAACTATGAATATTTTTTATCCTGTATCAGCCTTCTATTGCCTCTTCACTCTCCTTTTGGCATTGCTTCTGTAGGCGAGGCCACAGTGTGCTGAAGATACAGCTTCCATACAAAGAAGAGCATGTAATCCTAGTGAGGCTGTCCAAAATCCAACGGGCTTTGTACACAGAGTTCATGAATCGTTTCCGAGATGCTGGCAACAGTGGTTGGCTGGGACTCAACCCTCTCAAGGCTTTCTGTGTATGCTGCAAGGTAGGTAGGAAGAATAAGAAAGACAGGAGTCCTTTAGGAAGATGTAATTGAAATTGGTGTTGATGGAATGTTTGACCAATGTCCTAGTTAGTGTCTGCCTACTGAATGAGAAAGTAAAAAAAGAGTGCTGCTGTCTTAGTGGTCAGGCAGGCCTGGAAGATCAGCGGGTTCTGAATGCCAGTCACCCCAGAAAGAGAACTTCCCCTTTGTGCATCTTCTTTCCCTGTATAAAATGAGTAGAGCACAGCCAACCAACCCTTGGTGTCTGTAACAGGGAGGTTTAGAGAAGTCCATAGCTTAAAGAGGTTCTTTAGGGCATTTTTTTTTTCATCTCATCATTGAGCTGAATTAGAATTTTCTTCAGGCTGTGTTTCCTGAGTTTGGGGACAGTGTAAGGCCAAAGCACCCTTGTCCAGAAGCCCTATGAGCATAAACAAGAAGAAAACCCCTCTGGTTTCTTTTTAACAACTCTAGGCAAGACTTAAGAAGCCCTTCTGAGAGAAATGCAGTGGTGTCTTCAAGGGGGAAAACTTTTTCAGTCTGATAACAGCAGTTGAGTTTGAGCTGTTTAATTCTTACTTCCCATGGAAAGTTACTTCATTCAAATCACTAAGTTGCTTTAGCCAAATCAAACATAAAGATAGGTGAATATGAAGTTCTGAAGTATTTGCCCCTCAGTTAAGTCTCCACAGCCTCATATTAGGGAGGTACAGTTTTCGTGACTCTGGTAGTAATATTTTCCCCAAGACTACACCAGAGAATTCCATGCCCCTGCCAGGAATTTCATGCATACATTAGAATTTAGAACATCTCCAGAACAGTAATCCATTACTCACTTATACTGTGTCTGTCAAAGATGGGTCTTGTTGTATATTTGGAGATTCTTAGTCATCAAGTATCTAACTTCCCAAGGCCAGAGAGTGAAACAAACAGAAACAAAACTTTTAACTGTTGACTCAGGCTTGCTAATAGGCTGAGCAAAAGAGCTAATCCCTCAAGAACAAATCTCTCATTTCTTTTTTTAAAAATACATTTTGTTTTTATATCATTAAAAAGTCTCCTAATAGCCTTTCATATCTTTCATTTCTATGAATTATACTGTGACAACTAGAACCTGTTAAACTTGTTTCTTGTATGTATGTATATGTGTACATATATGGCCAGCAGGAGCTAGGAGTAGAAGGAAAAGAGGGAGGAATGGCAGTAGGTGAGACTTATTCCTTCTCCTTTCTTATTCCTTTTTGGTGGATCTCAGATCTGGAATCATCCTGATGTGCTGCATGAAGCCCTTCAGAAAGAGAACCTTGCCAATGAGCAAGACTTGGATGTAGAAGACCTCAGTACAGCTGGGACCAATGCCCGCTGCCAGACGCAGGGAATTAAGGTCAAAACAGAGGGCAGCACCTTGGCACCCTCAGGAGGAGAGGCAACGAACAGCAAATACCTACAGGGGGTAGGAGGCTTCAACCCCTTTCAAGAGCGAGCCAACCAGGTTGTCACTTACGAATGGGTGAGTTCAACAAAACTGGTCTCTCACTGACCTGTATGCCAGCACTTTGAGGACCCATTTTACTTGTATTCATTAAATGCCTTTGATATGCTAGGTAACATGCTAAGCTCTAGGGGGTGCCAAGGTAAATACAAAACGGTCTTTGTCCTCAAAGAGCTTAACTTCTATTAGGTGAAAACAGGAGGAATGTAGAAAATAGATTCAAGGTAAATAAAAAGTACTTTCTGATCTTATTCACCATAGGTTCAAGATTGGCATGAAAGGAAAATGAAATTAAGGCTAGAATGATAACCAGGGTTGAGGGAGCACTGATGAATAGAAAGTCTGAAGGTCACAGGATGAAGAAGAGGGATAAGGAGGAGTGAGACAGGGTCCCTCTTACCTTCCATATAGTTAGTACTTCAGAAGTATTTGTGGGAAGAAAAGTTCAGAGTAGACAGGAACAGTTTTTAATCTTTTGCCAAATAATAGTAAGAATGCAATTAGTTAGAAATTATCATGAGGCAATGGCTGCTTATAATAAACTGGCTTTGGAACAGCTCTGAGCTTATCACTACTTCTGTTTTAGGCCAAGGACATCCTGTGTGATTATCAGAAGGGAGTCTTGGAGAACTCACCCAAAATGGTGCTGCTCTTCCACTTAATTGAAGAAAGTGTGAAACTTGGAGACAAGATCCTTGTATTCAGGTGAGAGTATTCACTATTCCCTGGGAACCCTGGAGAGATTCCACATCATATTTCCAAAGGAAATGGAGGAAGTAACAGAATGAGACAGGTGTTCCTTCCTCTCACCCACCAATATGAGATTGTCCTTTTTCTGTTTTACTTTTCCTCAATTTTTTTTCTCTTGTTTTTGTGTTTTTCCTATCTTTATTTTTCATCACATACATTTCCTGTAGTATTCCTTCTCTTTTAGTATCCCTTTCCTTTTCCTTACAGTGAAGTCATCTCTTATAACAAAAAATTGGAGGAAAAAGAGGGGGAAAAAAATCAAAACCAATGAACACATTGAAAAAAATCTAACATATTTCATACCTGTAGGCCTACATATCAATACAAAAGAGCAGCAGGATGTGTCATCTTATATCTTTAGAGCTGACCTCTATCATTACAATTCTTCTCCTTTATTATTAATGAAATTTCTTCTTAGAAGAAGTTGTAGAACTTTTCCAGTGTTTCAACCATTTGAATCTTCCTTCAGGTATGCCTTTTTCTCTCAAGGAAGTTTTAAAAGCTTGGGATCCCATTTCTTTGCATATAACAAGACTAATCCATGAGGATATAAGGGCTGTGCTGGCCCTCATAGGAGCTAACTTTTTTTTTTTAACAGATTTCAAGTGAGGTCTTCATCTATTGAAATGTATCACCCAGGAAGGATTTGAGGGGAAAATGGTAGTTAAAATCTGGGGAGTTTTCCCATTGCATCATATACTTTGGTAAAATATCTTATTGAATATTTTTTATAACAGAATCAGATATCAGCAGCTATGTGAATGTGACTGAAGACTGTCAGCTTCTTGGTTTATCTTTCATAATCTGTCTTGATTAGAGTCAAATCCATGCCAGATAAGTGTAAAATTGCATGGTACTTTTTCCCAATAGAATTCTGGTACTCATTTTGCAGACTGCAGGGTCGAGAAAAGACATGCCTTTAAGGCCATAAAACATCAACTTCCTCTGGAAGGATTTATGAGGTTGCTCATAGCACCATAGTGAGTTCTGATTTGCCTGAGCACTCAACTACCAGACATGGTACCTAACTGTTGATTCTTTGGCTTGATGATGCATAAATATAGGAGGAGAGACAGAAACAAGGATGGAGATTTATTTTTTGGTTTCTGGGCTTATAGGTATGGAGAGAATGATTTTTATACAAATCTGAAATGAAGAAAATAAATTTTTTTGTTTAAATGTGATCTTTACACCTGGATTCTTGGCTGAGAAAAGGACCTCTCAGAGACCCTTTTGTGTTAAGTGTTTGGGGATGGTAGATTTATTTTTTAAGGGCAGGAAGCATCTATGAATACTTGAAGAAACTTTGCTTTTGGACAAAAATGCCGTTACACAGGTTTCATCAAGATGACCTGTTATTCTTTGCAGTCAGAGCCTTTCCACCTTGTCTGTCATTGAGGAGTTCCTGGCCAAGAGACTAATGCCCTGCCTGCCTGGCTCAGATGGGCAAGGAGTTCAGAACTGGGTTCGAAATCTCAGCTATTACCGTGAGTTCATTCCTCTTGATTGCATAACATTGTGGGGAATGTCTGTTAGAATGGCATTTTTCTCCTCTTTCCTTTTTTTTTTCTTTTCCTTTCACTTTCCTTAGTCCTCTATCTTGTTCTTTTTATGCTCATTTGAGCATGCATGGTTAATTAATCACCTGATAATTATTGGCCCAATAATATAGTGCAAAGCACCATACTAGGCATTATATTTTAAGTATCCCATGAGTGGTATAGGTAATCAGTGCCCTAGAAATTGAGAGAAGGGAGAGATCACTCTGGGGTGGGGCAGTCAGGGATGCCTTCATGGAAGAGGGTGACCTCAGTTGAACTGTGAAAGATGAATGAGATTGGAGAGATTAAGAGAAGGCAAGAGATGTGAATTCAAATCTCATTTCTGCCACTACCTGAATTAAACTTTCTTAAGCCTAAGTCCCTTATCTATAAAATGAAGGAGTCTGACCAGATGGTTTTTAAGATTCTTTCCAGCTCTAAATAAGTGAGAAAATTTGAAGTAGGAGAAATGGTATGAACAAGCATGGAGGAAAGCCTCCTTCATTCCCTCTCCCCTTCCTCCCTCCATCCCATTCAGTTTAAAAATACAATTACTTCTTACAGGCTGATTCTAATTCTGAGCAACAGTTTTCACTTTCCATTTCTGACCTCCTTGGGCAGTCTGGGGCCTCATCACTTCCATGAGTTCAACATATTGATGCACGATCCGCTGTAGCTCAGAACTTCTGAGCTTCAAGAGATCCACCAATTTCAATTTCCTCAGTAACTTGGATTATAAGTGTACACCAGCACACTCAGTATATTCCTTTTGAGAAATAATAGAGAAAAAGTTGTGAATGAAAAAAATAGATTGGAATCAAATTTTGGAGAGCCTTCAATGCTAAACTAGGAGGGTTCTTCCATATTTAGAAGTATCTTCTTGCTTGTCTGTGGTGTACTTTGTTGGTCTATGACTAAGTTTCTTTTCCATAATGTCCTGCACAAATGTCATGATAAATGATTGCAGAGAACTTCATAATTATGGTGCTGCTAATTCATCAGTCCAAGTTAGCGTTCTTTTATCCATTTTACTAAGATAAAAGACTAATATGATTGAGCTCATGAACTACAGCCCATGGCTTGCTGGATCCCAGTCTGTTACTAGAACCAGTCCCAAAGTGACTCTTGTCTTGCTGCCATGTATTAATTCTAGAATATAAATAGGCTCACAATAATTTCCCTTCTTTTTCTTGGGTGCCTTGACCAACTTTTGTGCCAACTTTAAGATATCCTTGGCTTGACCACATTCTGCTCTATATCATTTTTTTTTTTCTGAACATACACTGTATGTTCAGAAAGCCAGAGGGTAGAGGAGGGGAACTTTCCATTGAGTACCTCTAGGTCTTGGGGGTATGGCATTTTTTTCTTGGGAGAGGTGAGTTCTACTCTGAACATTACTTTGTTGTTAGCTTTCCATTCTTAAGATTTTTTTTTTACATTTTTGCAAGTTAATGGGGTTAAGTGACTCATCCAAGGTCACACAACTAGGTAATTATTAAGTGTCTGAGGCCAGAATTTTACTGATTCCAGGGCTGGTGCTCTAGTCACTGTGCCACCTAGCTGCCTCCCACTCTAAGATTCTTCATGAGGATAATTTTCTCCTATCTCTTCCTAGTGGGTGTATTAATCTGTCCATTAAAAAGATAGCACCTTGGGGCAGCCAGGTGGTACAGTGGATAGAGCACCAGCCCTAGAGTCAGAAAAACCTGCCTGGGCTCAAATCTGGCCTTAGACACTTAATAATTACCTAGTTGTGTGTCCATGGGCAAATCACTTAACCCCATTGTCAAAAAAAAAAAAAAGAAGAAGATAATACCTGAAGTCCTGGTAGATGGGAAAGGATATAGTGTATTGAGTCTCTGTGTATTTATGGCAGTCCTGTATCATCCAAGTTCTTGCCATTTTCCTTTCCAGGACTAGATGGCAGCACCTCGGCTTCTGAAAGGGAGCGTCTTATCAACCAATTTAATGATCCTAACAATAGCTCGGTCTGGCTCTTTCTCCTCTCTACCCGGTGAGTAGGGTCTTGGGGAGCTGAAGTTGGAATTTAGCAGTGACTAGAGCCATTTTTGAACTCTTTCCTCAAACATTTCAGCTTGAAAGGGTCACTCACCATTTAGAGTATCGACCACAAAAGCTGCCTTGTTCTTTAATTTGGTCCTTGATTTAGGGAAAAAACAGAAAAGAGAATATTTCGGTCTTGGTGGAAAGTCAAGAAAGAAAGGTGCTGTAGAAAGTGGTAGAGGGAAGGATCAGTTGTTTGTGATGATTTTCTGTTTATGAGAGGTCTAGTTTCTTAAATTTCAGAGGAGGCTTCTTCAGGATGGTTATGCCTACCTTCCCTGTCTTATACCAGCAATTGAGATGAATAGATAAGCATTTTAAAAGGACTGCCAATCTCAAAGGATCTCTCTTTGGCCATTACCCAAGGGCTGCACTGAATGGGGTGTTCAAGAAGACTAGCACTCCTGGTATGAGAATTTGCCAAGCTCTTTTCAGGGCTACTCATCCACCTTTAGGGTTTACCTTCACCAAACTCTCACCTGTGACTCCAAGAAGCTGTAGCATATGCACTGGCCACATCCTGGTAAACTATCTCAGCAAACTGGCTAAACCAGGGTAATCAATAGGCCTCAAACCTGTCTGTGATTTGGGAGAATGTCTATCCCAAATTTGTGAAGACTTCCCCCAGGGAAATGGGTGAATGAGAACAATTTGTTTCAATGGCCATAAGGTCAGTTCAAGATAGGTATTTTGGAATGCTTAAAAGTTTAGTCATGTATCAAAAGATGCCAAGGTCTTCCTCTACATCTAGGCTCATCATCTTGACATTTGTCCTGTGAGGAGCTGACAACTGTTCAGTTCTGCCTCACTTAAACCCAATTCACCCACATGACATTTCCTGTGATGTCATTGGTCCTCTTAGAAAATGAAGGACAAATAACACCTTTAGGGGGTAGGGAACAGTCTTAGGTTCCAATAACTACATTAATAATGGAGTTTTTCTGAGGCACAGCAAAGTAGGATACTGTGTTTGTAGGAGTAATTTATTCTGTTTTAAGGGCTATAAGAGGCAATAATAAAATGAAAACTGATTTGCAAATTTCCCTTATAAGTCAATACTCTTCTGTAGATGAGTCTGGTGCTTGTTGACTTGTATTTTAAAGAGCTGGATGCTTGGGTGTGAATCTGATTGGTGCCAACCGAGTTGTGGTGTTTGATGCCTCCTGGAACCCTTGTCATGATGCTCAGGCAGTGTGTCGTGTATACCGCTATGGACAGAAGAAGCCTTGTCATATCTACCGTCTGGTGTCTGACTACACTCTGGAGAAGAAAATCTATGACCGGCAGATTTCCAAACAGGGAATGTCAGGTGGGTCACCTCCCAGTTTCTCTGAGACACCCATAACATGGTGTCCATGAGCTAGAGGGTAGAAGGATGTTAAAGGTAGAGAGAAAGGAGAACATAAGAGTTTTGGCTTTGAACTTTGAAAGTTTACGGTCTTTTTTAACCTATTACTAACTTCTCTATCTTGGAGGCCTTAAGAAAGCTCCTATGAAGGGCTTTGACTTTTAATTTGTTGAATTATTGATGGCGAAATATTCAGTCGATGCCATACTGGCATGTCTCTTCATACCTTCCCTTAGACTTAGGATTTCCTACAGCCTTCATCCTAAATAGGACCTTCTTTTGTCATTCTGTCTTATAATGAGGAATATGGCTGAATTGATGCTGCAATTTGAAGACTTGAATTTTACCTTTTCCGGTTTTGTGATTTTGCATTTGTAATCAATTTCTTAAATTGCTTCCCTGACACACCTTATGTCATCTCCCTTTTCAGATCGAGTGGTAGATGATTTAAATCCAGTGCTGAATTTCACCCGGAGGGAAGTAGAAAACTTGTTGCATTTTGTAGAAGAGGAACCAGACCCTACCCAGTTGGCATTAAACATGAGTAAAATCAAGGACTCTGTCTTACAGCTTGCCTGTCTCAAGTACCCTCACCTCATCACCAAGGTGTGTACCCTACCCTATTTAGTGTATGTACTCTACTGAAAGGATATATAAAAAAGGAGACATCCCTGATGCCAAGTAACATATCTCCTCTCTTAGGAACTTGTGATTTAATAATGCTTTTCTAGTAGTGGTAGTTTGTGTAGAGAGAAAGAATAATAGAACCCTTATCTGCCTATGTCTCGGGAATATAGGTCATAGTGGGGCCATATATCCATTTTTTTCTTAGAATTGCAAAATATGTGTTCAGTAGGAGAAAGCAAAACTGCATTTGTTTCTGTTTTGAAGCAGTTTTTCATTGCTACCTCTGGAAGAATAGATCCACCTGCTTAACTCCCAATTTTTAAAACATATATTCTGATGTCTTTTATTTTTATATCACTTTTATCACTTTTACATCACTTATATCACTTTATATCACTGTTCCTTACTCTGCCGACCTGTGAGAAAAAGAAAAAAGCAGTTCAACAAAGCTATCCACCAGGGAATTGATACATGTGCATTGAATGTGTCCCACCCTTCTTTTAAATCCTGCCTTTATAGAGGCAGGATTTAGAAGATGCACTTTTCCCTCTTCTCTGTAACCTAACTTGATGTTATGCTTGCACTGCATTTAGTTTGTTTTGTTCTTTCCATTCACACTTTAATCATTGGTGTTTGTGTTCTTGGTGCTGCTTTATCAATTCATGTTTTCCTTCTTTGAATTCTTCCTGTCCATCGTTCCTTCCAATAGCGAGAGAAGCTGCATTACACTGGGGCAGTGGGAGCTTTTGTGTTCTTTGGGGGTCAGCTGAATAGGTGCATGGAGAAAGAAGTATCTAAACCTCCCTGCCTCTGCAGGAGCCTTTCCAGCATGAGTCGCTACTACTGGATCGCAAGGAGCACAAGTTGACCAAGGCAGAGAAAAAAGCTGCCAAAAAAAGCTATGAAGAAGAGAAACGGGCATCTGTCCCTTATACACGTCCATCCTATGCTCAGTATTATCCTGCCAGTGACCAGAGCCTGACTAGTATCCCTGCCTTCAGTCAGAGAAACTGGTGAGTGTCTAAATCTAAGAGGTTTCCAAGAGTTTGAAACAAGATTTAATTTATTCTTTCTTTGAACTTGACAAAACAAAACAATTTGTATTTTTAAACAAAAAGATCACTCACAATGTTTATTGTTATAACAATATGTGTATCTAGCAAAATTGTTTCAGCAGCTTGTGCTTATATTACTTCTAGAGGAAGGTTGGGTTTGTTGAATTTCTGCCTTCTAGATCCCAGGAGACAGATTATGTGCCCTTCTAATTTTTTTTGGTGGCAAGAAGCCTAAAACTGGAAACCACTTCATATGTGCTATCCTCACTACCCTGATATAAGTAGGTTACATCACGGGTAAGGTTTCCTCTGCCCTGGTTTAATTTATCTTTTCCTGACTAGCAATTTGGCCCCCCAGAAGAGGATAGACCTTTCAGTAGCAATGCTGGGATAGTAGTTACTGAATGTAGGGAATTCTATCCCCATTTTCTGCTCTTGATTGCTAATGGTAGTTCAACTGATGTCTGAACTCCAAGTATGTGCATGGGCACAATTTCTAGAACTGTTTAGATTTCAAGCAGAAACAAAGACAACTGTTGATAAGGTTCTTTGTATTATAGTGCAGTTAAACTGCTTAATTTCTTTTCTCATTTTCAGACAATGTGGTTCCCAACTTTCACTTTCCTATTCAGTAATTAGATCCGCTGTCTATTTTTACAGTTTGATAGTATAACACTGTTGCATTCAGGATAATTTTTCCTTTCATTTGAGGGCTCAGAAACTTTACTGATTTTGTACTTTTTATTGCTATTTTCTAAGTTTCTTATGTGAAAAATGTCAAATTGGGGCAGCTAGGTGGCGAAGTGGAAAGAGCACTGGCCCTGGAGTCAGGAGTTATCTGAGTTCAAATCTGACCTCAGACACTTAATAATTACCTAGCTGTGTGGCCTTGGGCAAGCCACTTAACCCCATTTTGTCTAGCAAAAAAAAAAAAACCCTAAAAAAAGAAAAATGTCAAATTAACTCCTAGAGTATAAAAATAACTAGAACCACATTCATTAAATCTTTGGATTGTAGGAAAAAAAATTGGAATTATAAAAATAGTTAATTTTATTATTTGTTTTTTCCATTTTTTCCTGATTACACTTACACACACACACACACGTATTTACACATCTACATATATACTAGTAAGGTTTTTCAAAAAGTGTACGTTGATGTATCACTTTCTTATGCTTTGACTCCTATATTTTATGCCCATTAAATATTTTGAAATGAGTATCTAGAAGCATAAAGTGATTGCATTTCCACATTTGTGCTCAAAGTAGGCAAATAGTAGGTGATAGATTAAAATGTTGGGATAGATTTAAAATTGCATCCATTTTTTTCTCTTTGGGAAGGTTCTTTTTTTTTTTTTTCTTTTGTAAAGCTGTGGTCCTGAGGATTAGGGCATGTTTTTCTAAATCTGATCATTTCTGTTTTGTAGTTAATTTTGCAAGAGAAGTGATCATAGGATCATAGGACTGAGAGATAAGGGACCACAGTGAACATCTAGTCTAACTATATGATTTTACAGTCTACAAAACTAAGGCAGCTACAGAAGACCTTCTGACTCTAGGCTCTTGTCACTCCTCCCATGCTGCTTCCCACAGGACAACCTCAAATACTGTGAAGGAGAGCTTGTCAAAACAGTGCAATTGCTGGGAGTATACATGGGATGTGCAGTAGTAATAATAGCTAACATCTATAGAGCATTTATTACGAACTAGGCACCATAGTAAGTACTTTGATCCTCACCTTAACCCTGGGAAATCACTGGAAATCACTGCTATTATAGCAAGACAAAGGTAAAGTGACTTGCCCAGGGTGACACAGTGTCTGAGGTAGGATTTGAATGGGAATATTCCTGATGCCAGGCTCAGTGCTTCAGCCATTCATTGTGCCAGAGAAACTGGTCAATGGATTGGGATTTCAGAGGTCATTTGGTCTGGTCCCTTCATTTTAAGTTTCAAGATTAAATGACAGGATCATTCACACAAAGAGAAAGCATCAGAGGTGGGATGTGAACCCACAGCCTCTGGATCTTTGACTTTCTCTTTGGGTCACTACTGTTGAGCTTTAACGCCAAGACAGAATCTTGTGATTGTGGGCAGAGGTTCTCCTTTAATGCCAAGCCCAACAGTGACTTTATAAGGCCAGTGTTTGTAACATAAATAACTTTAGCAGTAGAATTTCCGTCTACTCTTCCATCTACTCTCTTGTGACTTATCAAGGGAGTATGTACATTTGCCTAACTTGAGAGTGGCTCAGTTCTCTATCTGTGTTTGGTAATACAAAAAAACCCTACCCAGTTATTAGGGTCTATAAAAAGGTAAAGAGGCTCTACTGGATCAGTTCAGTAATTTATCCAGTCTAATATTTCTCCACATGCTCAGAGAAATAATTTTCTGTAATGTTAAATTAGATGATTTCCAGGGTTCTAGCTTAATGTTATATAATTTCCAACTTTTTTTTTTAATAAAACCTGCTTATGTACAGCTCAACCATCATATTTAGGGTTCCTAGAGGGTCAGAAAAGTGAACTTCTAAAAAAGTTATTTTTCACATATTCACCACAGTAATGCCAAGGACTGTTATATCACATGGATATTCTAGGCCAGGGGAGGAATTCCTCACATTTCCACTCCCTAAGTAACCTCTGGGGGTATATAATTACTTAGTCCAGACAAAGAACTCTCTAGTTCCTTATTGAAATCCTGGGGAGTTTGAAGGATTTAAACATCATCTAGCATCTCCCCTTCCCCCAAAGTCATTCTAAGAAGCAACATTTAGTTCTTAGTGCTTAAACTGATTCTGAAAGTTTCTTTCTCTTTCTCTTTTCCCTTTCTACTCCCTCTTTTCCTGTGTTTTATCCTCTTTCCTTTTCCCTTTTGGTTTGGCCAGGCACTGCAAGTCCCTCCTAATGATTGTGAGTTCTGGGATATGGCTGGTAACTGAATTGGTACCTATGTTGTTCAGTATATGTAATGAAACACCTGCCATTAATCTGGCCTCTTGATCTAGCCGTGCTGCAGGAAGGGAGAGGTGTCAGGTAGATATGAGGAAGTTGATGTGTTGGAGGGGTGGGGAAAGAGGAAGGAAAAAATTCCCCACCAGATCACCTAGGATGATTGCACCCCACCACAATCTTTGACTTGTGAGATGTTACTGAAGATTGAAAACCCCTGTGGATGGGCAAGATGGAACCTGTTAGTGCTAAATTTTTTCCCTTCATCCTTTCCTAATCTCTGGTGTCAGAGGGAGTCTGTCCCTAGCCAGGTGTTCATCAGGATCTCAAGGGAATAACAGAGCACCTTATAGTGTGAACGCACCTTGTCGTACAGTTTTGTAGTTTCAAAGTGCTTTCACATGTTAGCTTCATAGGATAATCATGATACTGCTGTGAAGCTAGGATTATCTTTTTGTTGAATCTGAAGACTCAAATAGCTGGTTAAATGACTTGAATAAAGGGGGCTAACTAATGTAAGAGCCAGTCATAGACTTATGTCTTCTGGTTTTTAATGTTTTCACTAACAAAAGCTGTCCCTCCAAGTAAACTAGAACAATCCCACTTAACCCTTCTAGCAAGAAGTAAGACCTTTCATGTTGATCACTTCTTGATCTTCATCTTCTCTCAGGAGGCCAACCTTGAAAGGTGATGACAAGCCTGTGGCCAGTGTCCGCCCTGTGCAGTCAACCCCCATTCCTATGATGCCCCGGCATGTCCCACTGGGCAGCTCAGTCTCTGCCTCAGCATCCAACCCAGCAGTTAACTTCCCCATCAACTACTTACAGCGTGCAGGGGTCCTTGTGCAGAAGATTGTTACTACAACAGGTCAGTGACTTGGGCACAATTCCAAGATTCGTATTTAAGTACTTACTGTGTATTCAGTCCTTTATTATAAAAGATGTAAGAAGAGGAAGACAGAAAACAGTCTTTATCCCTAAGGAACTCACACCTTAATTTTGAGACCTACTATGTACATTTATGAAATGAAAAATACAAACTGATATTTTATCAAGTATTCTTGGCTGTTGGAATTTAGAAAATTTTTTAAATTGAGCCATGGGATTACTCCACAGTGTTTTGGACCACTGGCATTGGTCATCTTCCTTCAAGAATTTTAACAAAATAGATGTCCTTATAACATCAAGTATTGGTTTATCCACCAGATATTGTCATTCCTGGAACAAATAGCTCCACAGATGTTCAGGCCAGAATCAGTGCTGGGGAGAGCATCCACATCATCCGTGGGACAAAGGGTGAGAGGCGAGACATTGGGGAAGACCATGGGGGTAGTGGAAGGGCCATGAGGAATCACGAAAATAAAAGTCTTGTTGGGCTAAAGGAATTCATCCAGCACCCTTTGAGACTATCTTGAATGGTATTCTACTCTCTGGGTTTGGATAATATATCTGGTAAGACCCAAAAAAGCGACCTTGGCCAACCCCAGAGAGGCCATTCTACTTAAGTCCTTGATGAATTGAATGGGGAGTATAGGCTAATGCCATAATACAAAGTAACCCATTATCTGTCTTGTAGTGCTTTCCCTGGCTGGGGGTGGCCCCTGCCCCAGACCCCCCCCCCTTCCTCCAAGTTGAAGGGCATCACTTGTAGCCTTCCTGAGATTGGAGAGGAATGGGAACAAGCACTGATTTCAGTGTCATGGTGGTCTCATATCTTCTTATCCGTTTCAGGGACATATATCCGGACCAGTGATGGGCGGATTTTTGCCATCAGGACAACTGGAAAACCAAAGGCTGATGATCGCCGGACAGCTGCCTCAGGTGCCTGTGGGACTCTCTGATATCTTACTAGTGGCTTTGTTCTCTTTGAGAAATCAGATTGATCCGAGTCTAACCTAGACCTCTTTAGACTCATAGCTCCGATGTTCAGTTATAGAAGCTTCTGCTCTGGTCTTAGGGTACAATGCCTTGCCTCCCCCAGTGGATACTCTATATTGAATTGAGACTAGGTAGCTGAGTTCATTTAGTTTGTTCCCTTGAAAATGGGCTGACCTTCAGTTTAGAACCACTCCAATGTCCACCAGCCCTTTTGGGTCTGGTGGGGGTGGGGGTGGGGATGTCTGATAATTCCTTGTGCCTGAGCACTCCAATAAGAGGTCAGTTTCTCCTTGACCTTTCTAACTCCCAGATGTGTTTTGCTCCCAGGATCCCAGGGTCCATCTCTAGAGTCCACAAGCAATGGCAGACATAGTGCCTCATCGCCCAAACCCCCCAACACAGAGGAGCTGGCCAGACCTATTTCCCCTGACAGCCCTGAGATCATCAGTGAATTGCAGCAATACGCAGAGGCTGCAGCTGCTCGAGAGACCCATCACATCTCGCCCAGCACCAACCCTGTCTCCTCCAGTCTCCCAACCCGGTCAACAGACAATAACGCAGTCCCTGGGACAACTCGAGGGCCCGAGCCTCGCTTAGGGAGTCATTGCCTGGCTCTTTCCCTCCCGGCCACCAGCCAGCCCAGCGATGGGCACCCAGTACTGGACTTACGGGGCAACAAACGCAAGTCGGCCTCACCACCTGCCACAGAGGAGCCAGCCCGCCGGCCGCCCAAAAAGTGCCAGCTGCCAGCCCCCGTGCAGCCGTATGAACACGGGTACCCAGTTTCCAGTGGATTTGCCATGCCGCCGGTCTCTTTAAACCACAACCTCACCCATCCCTTCACCCCCCAGGCGGGGAACTCCTTCTACATGGGCACTGGTTCCTCTTATTACCAGCTGCCCAATCTGCTGGCAGACTCCCCTCTGGTATTCCCAGTGACTACTGACCCCCTCCTGCCAGCTGGCCCAGTCAGCTCTTCTTCTGCTGCTACCTCAGCCACTGCCAGTGTCCCTTCCTTTATGCTAAACCCCTCTGTGACGGGGATGCTGCCTAGCTACTCACTCCCCTTCACACAGTCTCTCCTGCCCGAGCCCAGGATGTTTGCACCCTTCCCCTCCACCATTCTGCCCAGCAGCCTTGCCCGGGGCATGTCAGTCTACCCAGGCTATATGTCCCCTCACTCGGGGTACCCTGCTGGCAGTCTTCTACGGTCCCAGGTGCCTCATTTTGACTCCCACGAGGTCTCGGAGGTGGGGTGCAGCTCCAATGAAGATGAGGACAAGGACGATGATGTGATAGAAATCACAGGGAAATAGCTGGGGAATCCCTCTCCACCTCACTCTGGCCCCTCAATGGGTTTCCCATTGGGATTGGAAGAAAGATTGGAGCTCTGAAGATAGAGCCCAGAAAGAGAGCAAGAAGAGGGACAGGGGCCATCATTCTTAAATTATCAGGGGTTCTATGTTGTTTAGCAAGGAAGGATAAATTCCAGACTGCTATAGTGAAGGGAATTTGAGGACTGGGGACCAGAGATAGGAGAACATCCTGCTTGTCTCCCTGTCTCCCCAACCTGTGCTATCTGCCTGCCTACCTGCCTGAATGGAAGAGTCCATATAAAGATTGGTTCTTCTGGCTTTGGGAGCCATCTCAAGAGATCTGTCTTACCGGGTGATTTAGCTTGGTCTGGAGAGGAGAGCAGAAGTGGGTGGGTGGAGAGGAGAGGTAAAGAGAAGGGAGCATAGACCGAAATCGAAATCCCATTGGAAGTGGAGTTATTTCTTGGGAATGGAGCAGGAATTCGGCCAGAGAGGGGGGGGGAGAGACAGAGAGAGAGAGAGAGACAGAGAGAGAGAGAGAGACAGAGAGAGAGAGAGTGAGTATGTGTGTGTATGTGTGTTTTCAGTGTGCCCTCAGTGTATATCAGCAGGGTAGGAGAGGAAGGGAGGGTTCGGGGGGGATAGGGGCTGGTGAGAACTTGAAATTTTCTTTTGATTGAAATTAAAATTTAGTGGCTTCTTTTCAGCTTGAACAGTGGGTAAACAGAAGAGACTCATCTCAGGGTTGGGAGAGTTGCCTTTTCACAATTCCACCTTACATATGGGGTGACTGAGAAAGACCTGGTTAACCCACTGTCTGAGATGCAGATTCTTAGTGCTGCATTTGCTTTAGGACTTCAAGAAAAATACAAAGATTATACATTGCCAGGTTGTGTTTCTCCTTGCCATGTTTGTGTCTCTGGGCAGCTCTTGCTTTCCCTCTTGAAGGGAAGCTGTGTATGTATCCTGTGAGGGGGTGGGTAGTGGCGAGGGGAAGATTTAACTGCCATGTGTGGAGAGTTTCTCGGTGGCGGGATAAGACTGAACCTCCAACTACCTGGCCTAGTGGTATGTCTTTGTTCCCCCCTCCATTAGAAATCTCCATGTTAATTTATTTCATGAAGGCAATTAATTTATTATTGGGGGTTTTCATTTTTTCATTTATATTAGGGGAGGGAGTTGGGAGGGAAAGGGGTGGGAGATAGGAAGTAAATGAGTTTGGGGAGTTTTAAGGTCTCCCTGATCCTGTGACTGTGAGGAATACTACATGGACAAGGAATCAGTCTTGGATGAAAGTTAGGATTTGACCAAAGTGTAGACTGTAGTTAGGACCAATGCATTTTAGGTGGTGATTTCCTAGGATTAGTGTGGAGGCCATGGAATTGTCGGCTAAGTGAGAAGATAGGAAACAACTGTCCTGGTTTGGGACCTCCAACGTATTCCATTTCTGGAAGGGAAAGTGGCTTATGGCTTTGGAGCATTAGCTGCCCTTTCAGTTCCTCAAAGCTTATCTGCTCTTGATAGCAAATTTTGTAGGAGGGGAACATAAATTTAGCATATTCCCAACTAATGTATATGCTTTGAATTTGGTAGTTTTCCAATGGGAACTATGTTTGCACCATTCCTCCCCTCCTCTGAATCCCAGGTTTGATTCCATTTTTCAGCAGCAAACTGGTTATTCTGGGCTCAACCTTTCCTGGTGACAGTGTCTAGGATAAGTATAAACTCTGCCTCTCTTATGACTGGTGTTGGTATTTTGAGCTACTCGGGTTTTGTATATTGGCCGAGGGGAGAAGGATGAGCCAGAACAAAAATCTTTACCTGGCAGACTTTTGCAGGGTGATGACCTGTAGCTGATGACCTTGTCTCCTCAGGCTGGGAGGTTGCAGCAAGGCCTTGGGTCATTTCTGTTTTCTTCCAGCCCTGTGAGAAGAGCAGGACAAGACTGACCCTAGAAGGAAGACCTCCAGTGAATTTTTTGTCCAAACACTGTTTCCATTGTTCAAAGGACTAGGTGTGCGGAATTATTCCCAATAAAGGGGATAAAGATGGAAGATAGATAGGGCTGTGGGCATGTGTACGTACTGTTGTCTAAAAATGCCAAAAGTGGAACCTTAGAGCTCACTTTCTCTCTGTTTTCATAGGCATTCTGGCAGACATACCTAACTCTGCTACTCATAGAAGCCTTAGATCTACCGTTTAGCTATGCAAATTGTTTTTGATTCATTTAAGAATAGCAGTTCAAACCAGTGTTTTCTCTTTCAGACACTTCCCACAAGTTGACAGTAAAGGGGCTCCATTGGAGCAGGCTCAGGTTTAAACTGGCACGGAGAAGGGAACCAATCTGGACCCCCCCCCCCCCGGGGTCATTCACTCCCTGATCTGTGCTGGTGGCTCCAAAGACCCAATAACAGGAAGGGTCTGAGGTATGTGTTGGGAGGAGGGAGATGGGGTCTTTCCTGCTGCCTTTTTGCATGTCCACTGACACAGATTGTCTTATCACTTTGTCACTAGAGTCGGTGGGCAGGCTTGTGAGGTGGAACTGGTGCAGGGACCAGGATCCCAGATCCCTCTGCAGGATAGGGAACTGATGCTAGTGAACAGTGGAAGACCCCCTGGTGTTGGCCAGGTCATGAATGGTTTCACAGGGTTGGCTGTAAGGAGGGCTTTATCTGCCTTCTTTTTCATGTGGCACCAGGGGTTACTTTTCAGTCATATACTCCTGCTTCATCTCTGAAGGCCAAAGCTTTGGGAGGCTGGTCTTGCTGAAGAAGGCCTTCTTAGATGACTGCGGTTGTAGATTTTGTGGGAAAGTGGGATGGTTGGGGATCTGAGTTTCTGAGGGTTTTATAATGAATTTTAGAAAAACAAAACCCTGTCTTTACTGCTGCCTTTCTGTGTATGTCTGTCATGTATGTTTGTATACACACGTGTGTGGTTTATGTACCTGAGGGAAGCAGATGGTATCATGGAGGCCATGAAAATCCTATTCTTGCCTGCCTTCACTAAGGGAGGAACAAAGGCATTATGGTAGGGTAAGGTTGGAATGTGGAGGAGTGTGTATCCAAGGTAGTTCTTACCATAACATCTATGGGTTGGGGGATTTTTTTGTCTTTTAAACCCTATGCATCTGGTTTATTGTAGATTTGCTGCTTATAGATTTTGCTCTTAGTCATAAAGGCACAGTACATTTATGATACAGGAACAGCTATAGTGAAGCTAACTGTGGAACTGAACTACACTCTTTCATTTATCCAATGTCTTTGTGGTCTTGAATTGTTGCAGATGTTACCAACATTAATGGTTCATGTATAAGTTGGAAAAGGAATAAACTGTGTCCCAGAACAGTTCCATCCAATACAAAACCACATCTGAGACTGACTTAACTTGTCTTCTGTGCTCCAGAGACAACTCCCACTCAAACTGAGTGCTGCTGTAGAGTTAAAAATTCAAGGTGATTTCTGCACACCTCTAATTCATACCCATATCGATTATCTCCCAAAATTTCCCGTCATCCAGGAACATGGATCAAGGAAAAACTAGCAATTTCAAAAGTTCAGTTTTGCTACCTGATTGAAAAAATGAATCAAACTAGCAATATCTCTTGGTGGGAATCATTACTAGATCTTACACTAAAAGTAATGTTAGCAGAATGGGGCTTTTAGACATTGTCTAGAGCCCATGTCCTTTTGTTTGATCCTATTTCTATCAAATGTAAGATGCACCATTTGAGCATGAGTCATCAATGATACATACCTAACATTCCTCTTTTCTCTTTTATCCAAGTGAAGAATCCATTCCATTCCTCACTTCATGGCTATGAACCCTCTCCCCATACACCTCCAATTTCTGCTAGTGATTGATAATACCCAGCTTTTCCCTTTGTTGTGCATAGCCTTCCCTTCTCATGCAGTCCTACCCACCAAGAACACTGACCCCTTTTCAGTCACCAGTCTGAAACAACCTGCAAAAAGGTGCCTGACCCAAGTGAGCATGAGCTATCTCATCAGATAGGAAGTTCTCTGACTTAGCTGTACTCTATCCTGGTTCGGACCCCAGGCTTTAACCTTGGATCTGGTTCTAGTCTGATCTCCCAGCATATCCTCATTTTCCATATCATTACTCTCTCCTAGACCATAGGGACAACTTAAAACTACTAAATTCTTGGCCAAACAGATTTAAACTTCCCTACCCACCATGAACCCTCAAACCAAACTTAGGGCACTCCGCTATGAGAGAATATGATATCCACTGGCTTTGGCCCAGTGCCTTTGTGTACATCTGCTTTTTGTCTTTTTTTTAAGAGGTCCTAAAATTTAAGTAATTTGTCAGTTTAGGAAGGGGCAGACTAGTCTTTAAAGCAGTTGAAGGGACATGTTTTCTTTCCTGTGTCATCCTCTAAGGATGATGTTTTGAGGGCAAATGTCTATTGCTCAGGACCTCATACTGTGATGTAACCTTGGACTCATTAGTAGCTGCAAGAGCATAACCTGACCTTGGGAGGTTATTTCCAATCTGTATGTGTTCATAAAACTGCACTTAGGAAGGTAAGAACAGCATGGGGGATAGGGAGATACTAAAGGAATGCTGCCCATCCCCCCCCCCAGGACTGACTTTTTTTTCCTATAACTTGAATTGATGAGCACCATCTACTGAGGGTGGTTGGGGTAGGATTGCTCAGTGGGCCAGGTTCAAGGGAGGCAGAGGGGAGTTATACTGGACAACCACTAAAGCCACACTGCTGATAATGGAGATGGGAGGCACTTGGGACCCAGTACCTGGCTTTGGTTTTCAGTTTTCTTTACCTTTGGTTGCCATCTGAGTCTGAAGTCCACCTTTAGGGATTGAAAAGAAGAGATTCTGTAGCAGGGCCGGCTGGCCCGCACGAATGATCATGTGCTTCCCTCTTCTCTCTGTAAGGCAGGATGTCTCCTGCCCCAGAGACTGGACAACTGGTCGTTTCTATGACGTATTTATTTTTACTTGTGTTTCATGTCACTTTTTTAAAAAAAAAGCAAACAGAACAATTGTAAGTCAGTATAACTGCCTATCAGTTTTCTTTCTCTCTTTTTGTAAAATAAAATTTAAAACTTAAAAAAAAAGCAGTTCTATGGACTGTTTTGTCTGGACAGACACCATCCCTTTCTGTGGTGTCTTGATCAACTTGGGAGTTGAAATACTAGGAGAAAAGGCAGCACTGTGGGGTGCAAAGAGGGGTTGTCTTCAGAGAGGGTCTATGCTGCTCCAGAGCTCCCAAAGGACACATGCAATGGAGTCTGGGGTAGGGAAAGCATATGAAAGTGAATTTTTAAAAAGTGGCTAAGGATATAGGGGACTTGGCCTTAGAAAAGACTTCTGGCAGCTATGAGCAGGGGCTCCTGAAATATTAAGACTGGAAGAACCTAGATTCTGACTTATTTTATAGGTGAGGAAACTGGGGGCAGGACCTCCCCTGAAAACCAAAAGGGATCCTGACAGCTCACTTGGGTGTTCTTGTGTCTCTCTCCTTTCACTTGGGGCCTCAGAACTCTCCATGAGAGTGGTGTAGAGGCAGGTGATTCCAAGGTGTGGAGGTGCTTTTGGAAGGCTCTGGGTGCCCTCTGGTGGTTTTCAAGGGCCAGTACTTATAAATAGGATTCCCACTTGATAAGGCCGGTAAGTAAGGAAAAGCAAAGACAATGTTCACCTCTGGAAGCTATCCTGAGCTGGTGCTTGACCAGCACACTTCAAAACTCACTTTTCAGCTTAAGTCCCTCCTGACAGTCCTTGGTGCTAGAGGAGAAGGTAGAGATCCGGAGCCAATAAGGAGAAACCAAGGCCTGAAGAGCCTTTATTGGGAACTTTGGATTAGTACTGCACTGTGAAAGGAAAGACCCATAAGAGTCTAGACAGACTCCCGTCTCTGCAGCCTAAGCAGCTTTGCTGTGACCTGAGGGCTTCCCTCTTGATAGCTGGTCTCCGTGTTTTCTAGAAGACTTATTGATCCCCATGAAGCAGGGGCACTGAACTCACAGACTACTAAGAGGGTCTAGTCATTGCCGCAAGGGTCAGCTGATAACAAACAATGGCTTTCTAACCCATGGCTGCTTTCCAGCCTCTAAAGGGAACCATTATTCATTCCTTCATTCAGACTTTTATGAAAGTCTATGTGCTAGCTACTAAAGGTCAATGGTGATTTTTTTTTTAATGACACTGTCCCTATCACCTACCTTCCAGTTCCTTTGATTCTACAAGAGAAATAGGACATGTACATAGAGGAGTATGATCCAGGGTAGAGAATGGTGGCAAGGGAGGGATCCACACAAAAATGTTCTAAGGAAATCGAGGAATGGGGATAGGCAGATGGGGAAACCCCTTGAAGTGCCTGTTGACTTTAGGAGGAAAGCAAAGGCAAAGGGGAAGAGGGAGGAGATGGCACGTTGGGAACCAGTTGGTCCAATTTACCTGGTACAAAGTGGATGGTCAAAAGCTGGCCAAGGAGATTGAGGTTTGAGAAAAGCAATGAGCAATTCAAAGGTCTTTCATGGCTTGAGAGACCATTCCCAGTAGGGACATGATAAGGAGCTGAGGACTTTGTGATGAAATAGAGGCAGCTACCGGAGACTGCTTTTTCTATAGAATGTCAATGTTGGCAATAGAGCCAATGGAAGGACAGAGACGGATGAAGCAAGCACTAGAAAGTGAGAATAGCTCAGTGTGCCTTAGCAAAAAAGAGGGCAGGGGAAGAGGATCTGATTCTCGAGGGATGAGGTAAGAAGTGAAACGGAAAAGGATTTCTCTGAATAAAAGGGGAAATGCCTTGATGGCTCAGTAAAGTCGGAGGCAATCTGCTAGGCTTGATAAAAGAATTCAGGAGCAGCTGCTGTTGGGAATTAGGACTTGGGAGATGAATTCTGTACAGGATTAAGGGTCCGGTTGAAATGGTCATTGGCCCGGGGCAGCTAGGGGGGCGCAGTGGATAGAGCCTCGGCCCTGGAGTCAGGAGCACCTGAGTTCCAATCCGGCCTCGGACACTTCATAATGACCCCGCTGTGTGGCCTTGGGCGAGACACTTAACCCCACTGCCTCGTGAAAACTAGAAATGCGACAAAAGCCAGTATGAGTTTGTGACTTCCTCCTGCAGCCTTGGAGTTAAAGCTGAGAAGGGAGACGGTGGGTGACGTCCAGGGGCAGGAGAGCAAGGCCAGAATGGGCAGAAACAAGGAAGGAGCAAGAAGGGCCGGGGCGCCCCGCAGAGGAGGCTGCGGTTAAGGGGTGCCAGCGCGTGTCCGCCCTGGGAGCCCCGCGCCGCTGCTGGGGCGCAGCGAGGTGAGAGGCGGTTTAAGGGGGCAGAGCCCCGTCCGAGGTCTTCACGCACCGGGCAAGGTCCCCCCGCGGTGGCCCCCCCCCCCCGTGTGAAATCGGATTAAAATAGAAACGGGCGACGCGGTGGGAGGAGCCGGCGGGCCCCCGGCCCAAGGCGGGCCCCGCCGCCGCGTTCCCGCCCTCCGCCCGGGCCGCAGGCGCCGCTGGGGGCAGCCCTCCGCGGGGGCCTCGCTCCTCCGGCGGGGGCGGGCCCTGCCGGGACAGGGCCGGGGGGCGGGGCGCGCTCGAGCCGCGGCCTCATTGGCTAGGCGGAGGGGCGGGGCCGTCGCCACGGCGACCCCCCGCCTCTCCCTCGCTTCCACTCGGCGCCCCCCGCCCCCCCCCGCGCCCGGCGCACACGCGCCGGCCCGGGCACGCGCCCGCCCGCCAGCCCCGGGGGCGCGCACGGCTCTCGGCCGCCTCTGCCCCGGGACCCGCCCGCGCCGACCCCCGAGCGACCGCGGGGCCGGCAGGGAGCCGAGGTGAGGCGGGAGCCGGCCGGGGGGCGGGGGGCGGGCCGCGGGGCCTCAGTGTTCCCCTCCGCGGAATGGGCCCTCCCCTCCCCCGCCCAACGGCCGGCGGCCCGGGCCCCGGCAGCCCGCCTCGGTCTCCCCACTCGTGAACGCAGCCCCGGGCGCCGCGCGGCGGGAGCGGCCCGGGGGCGCTTCTCTGCCTTTGCGCCCCCCGCCCCCGGCCGCGGACCACTCGTGTAGCGCCCCCTGTGTGCCGGGCTGCTACCCGGCGCCAGACCCCAGGACAGCCGAAAGAGGGGCGCCCCCGCCCTCCCGGGAGCCGCGCCGAGCCTCCGGCCCCGCGCAGCTCCCGGGCGCGCCCACACGTTGTAGGAGCCTGTGGCGCGGAAGCCCCCGATAGCGGCCGCTCCTGTCGGGGGCGCCGCGGGGGCTTGTCGCTGGAAGTGTCCGTGGCTCCCCCGAGCCTGGGGCTGCGCTGGGGGCCGCCGAACCCGTGGGGGGCTGAAGGGGAGAAAGACGGTGCGGAAAAGGGGGGCTCTGGAGTCAGAGCTGCCCAGCGGGAGGAGCACCCTGGTGTCTGAGGGGGGCCCCCGACCGGGGCCGGGGCACGTTCCCGGCCCCCCGCTGGTGACTTCCCCGAGCCTGGGGAGTCGTTCCCCGCCAGCTGGAAGCCCGCCCCGGCCGGGCCGCCCGCCCCCTGCGGACTCCAGCCCAGGCGGGCCGGCCGCCCCGGGCCCGGCGCGCGAGTCGTCCCCGAGGCCCGGGGGCTCTTTAAGAGCCGGGCAGGCCCCGCCCCCGGCCCCGCCCCCCGCCGCTCCGGCCCCGCCCCCCGCCCGCTGTTGTCACGGCCCACGTGAAGCCCGGGGAACCCGGAAGCGCGGCCGGCGGGCTCCGTGCTGCCGTGGGGAGGAGCGGCCCGGAACGGGGGCGCAGCCGGGCCCCAGCCTTATCCGGGCTCTCTTGCCCGGGCGATTAACTCTGAGCCTCGGATGTGCAGACCTGGCGTTTTGTCCGGGCCGCTCCCCTCTTGGGTAAGAGCAGGGGATTAAAGGACAACCGAAGAAACCCTCCCTGGTGGGAAGGGACGTTTATTTTTAGGGTGATTGAGACTAACTCAGAGGAAGGAGATTTTAGCAAGGACAGGTTTGGGGGACCCCTTGACCCCAGGGGTCTTGGGGGGGGAAACAAAACAAGAAACACCCCTTAGGCTGGGGTTGAAGAGGTTTGAGGATGTTTCTGCCTTGTGTTCGTCCTACAGGCCCCACCGGAGGAGGGTCCTGTGTCTAGAGCTGGGAGGGTCTTCGTCTTATAGATGATGAAACCCAGGCCCAGAGGTATTAAGTGGTCTATCCAAGGTCACGAAGTGGAATTCAGATCCTACTGTTCCTACCCCAGAATCGGGTCTCTTTGAGAGAACTGTACCCTATCCCCCCTCTTGCCCAAATAAAGCTGGGGGAAGCCATCTGTAGCAAGAATGACTTCAAAACACCAACCCTGGGGGGGGGGGGGGTCTCTATTCTAAATCTACCAGATTGTAGGGATGTGACTTAATCCTGTACATTATGTTGTCCTCCTTGCAGCTCTGGAGGTGTGTGTTGGCCCCAGCTGAGTGGCAGAGACCATGAACTATTAGTTTTTCCTTATTTTTCGGTGAGTAACCACAAAGCCACTAAGCATTTTTTCCTTGGTATCCAGGTGTCTCTTTTCTGATGTCCCCAGTGACTAGCGCACTCTTATTCAGTTCTAAATGTGGATTGCCTCGAGATTGGGGGAGGGGAGCCCAGGGTGCCAGAACTAGATTGGGGTAAGAGGAGCCAGTGGCCTCGGGGGCTGAAGTGGCAAGGAGCCACTCAGCGATGGCCCAGGGTTAGTCACCCACAGAAACTAGACAGTGGCCTAAGGGAGGGCCTTGGAGGCAAAGGAAGCTGCTCCGGAGACCTCAGAAACAGGGTCTTTGAAGTTCCACAAAATGGATGCTGAGATGAGGGGGCTTTTTGGATGCTGGGGCTTGTGCCAGCAGCAGAAATCATAGGCATGAGGCACAGGCAGAGTAGGGGAAGGAGCTGAACTGAAGGGCATAGAAACTAAGGGAAATGAAGATCTAGTGAGAACATGGAGAAATGTGAATATGAAGTTAAGCTAGTGGTATCTAAAAGCAAAGTAGGTTTATATTTTGAGTTTTGTTTTCTGTTGTGATTGTTAACGCTACCCTTGCTGCTGGCCATAGCTTTAGCCTGGTAAAAAGTGCCCTGGATTTGAAGTTGAAAGATTGAGCTTTGAATTTCTTATGCTACCTTTGGGACTTGGCTAAACCTCTGTCCTCACCGTCTAAATTTCCTAAAAATGAGGGGTCTGATGAGTTCAGTCTTTAAATTCCCTTTCAGTCTATATCCCATGGTACTCCTTTGTTAAGGAACTTTTCTGATCACATCTCAGTGGGTATTAGGAGGCAGAGCAGATTTCTTATTTTTATTTGATAGAGGAGTAAATTGAGTTCCATAATAGTGGTGATTCATACATATAGTGAGCTGTAGGAGCAGCTCTTACTAGTAAGAGTTGGGATTTCAAGTCTTCTACAATTCAAGTCCTGTGTTCCTTTTTTCTGATGCTGCTCTCTGTAATTATACAGGAAACCTCTAAAATTCTCAAGAAGGAAGACTTTGGTAGCCAAGTTTAGTCAATTGATGTTTAGTCAACATCAATTTTTTTTTTTAAATTGTGAACAATTTTAACTGTCTAAAATATATTTTCTTCTTTTGATGCTATGCTTAATAGCATTTTATTTTTTCCAATTAATATATATAAATAGTTTTCATCATTCATTTTTGTAACATTTTCTCCCTTCCCTCCCCCTCCCCAAGACATAAAGCAATCTGATATAAGTTATACATGCACAATCATGTTAAAAATGTTTCCATGTTAGTCATAAAGCATATTATTTTCATGCCTGCCTTCATAAACAGTGGTGTCAAATTCATAAAAATAGGGTCAGAAAACTATCTGTGGGAATCTCTACAGACTATAGATTGACTTAGAAAACCTCATTATGTATTTTATTAACGTTAATGTTATATTGACATATATTATCAATATATGTTGATAAATGATATGAGACAATTAACATTGTGGATATTATATCTTTTATTAATTGTGTCAAATGCTTCCCAATTAACATTTTAATCTGGTTCAGGAGAGGGGAAAGGGTAAGCATTATGGGCAGCAAGGGCCTGGCATGTTTGACCTCTTTGTCTAAAACAATGAATTTCCTAACTAGACTTTAAATTCCTTGGGGGAAGGAAGGTGGAGAGTCTTCTTCATCATTGTATCCCAGGCACCCAAAAAATGTTTGTTAAACTGTTTGTTGAGTATTTCATCTTAACTTTTATTGATTATTTAAGGCCATTGTAATATTTTCTGCTTTGTGCTGTGATGGTGTGACACCTTACAGATCTCTTTGGGGTGACTGAAGCTAGTTGTCCTGAATTTGCTAACTTAGCTTGGGCTTTTTATGGTCTTCTATTGGCTTATTTTGTTTCTTTTTGTCTTCCACTGGCAAGCCATTACTTCTCTTAAGTAGTAGATGCAGTCACCTTCCAATTTCCTGCTTTCTAATTTATCTTGAACTCAAAGACCAGATAATGAGACTTGTTTAAACCATATGTAAAACTAAGAGGAAATCGTCTTTTTTTTTCCTGTCTTTTTGGTTTGTGGCTATTTTCTAGAGTTGAGAGAGCTGAAAAGTTTAACTGCAGATAAGTAAAGTATTATCATCATAATTAGAGCTTCAGAAAGCTTTTTTCTCTGGGGTTTTGTATCTCCCAGCATCCTTTTTATTAATAGATATCTGGGTCTTTGCTTCTCTCTCAATCCTCTTCTGACTACAGCATCCCTGAATGTGACTGACCAAAGTACTTGGGAAGGTGGATTTGAAAATCACAGACTGTTAGATTTACAGACTGGGGTCCTTGGAGATCATCCAGTCCTATCCCTTTCTTTACTGAAGGGGAAGTGGAGACTCAGAGAGATGGGAATTGGGGGAGCGGGGCTTGCCCATTGTCCCATGGGTAGGAAGCGGCAGAGCTGAGGACTCAACACCCTGGTCTTCTTTTGACTGGCCTGCTGTCCAGACCAGGCTGTGGGAGGATCACAGAGATGCTCACATCTCTCTGAGGTCCAACTTTGTTCAGAACAGTATCACCCCTTGACTGGGTGTTGGATTTCCCTCCTTGAGACAGTCCCACCCCCCCTTCTTGTGATTCAGCTTGAGGATAATGTGATGACACTCTGGTTGCTTTCAGAGCCTCAATGATTGTGATTAAGAAATAGTCTTGCGGCCTCTGTCATCCTTTGTTGATCACCTTCTAGGTCATCCTGTCACAGTAACCACCTCTGGCCCCTCCTCCTCCTCTTCCTGGCTCATAGCTTCTAGTGGAGGGACCCATGGTCAAGGAGGATACATCTACTTGGGCTGGAGACTGGAGCAAAATCCGCTGCCATCCCTCACCTCATTCACCTTCCCTTTGGCCCTTTTTTTCTCCCACAGCGTCTCTCGGGGAGCAGAGGGCCCAGACGCCATGTCGGAGTTACTGCTCCTGGGCCTGATTGTGGCCCTGGTGCTGACCCTTCTGATGACCCTGCTGGGTTTTGCCGTGTACTCTGGGCTGCTGGAAGACGTGGTAGTGAGTGCAGGTTCTCCCCCAATCCGGAACATCACCCTGGCCTACAAGTTCCACGTGGGGTCCTATAAGGATTCGGGCCGGCTATTTACGGAGAGCTGCAGTATCTCTCCACGCCTTAGTTCCATTGGGGTCTACTACGACAACCCTCACACGGTAAGCTGTGGGCTGTGGGAGGTGCCGGGTCAGGGAGATCCTGCTCCTTCCAGGGTCCAGGGTTTGCTTCTGTTGGCCCTGCTTTGAAGGCCAACTTGGGGGTACAGTTTTGCTAGGGCCATCCCTATCCTGGGTTTGAAATTCTGCCCAGTCCCCAGCTTCACCTGGACTTTTTTTTGGCCAGGCAATGGGGTTAAGTGGCTTGCCCAAGGCCACACAGCTAGGTAATTATTAAGTGTCTGAGGCTGGATTTGAACTCAGGTACTCCTGACTCCAGGGCCAGTGCTCTATCCACTGTGCCACCTAGCCACCCTCACCTGGACTTTAATGGACAGAATGGATCCTTCAGTCTTCCCCTAGGAGTTGGCTTTCCCATCATTCTGTTGCACATTCCCCCCACTCATACCCACCCTTCCCCTAGGTGTGTATTGGAAATGTATTGAAATTTGTGCTGTTACTTTGTGCCTTCTTTCCTTTTCTGGATTCAGTCTTCCGGGCCTGGGGATGAGCTGGCATGGGCTGGGGGTGGAAGCTGGACAAGTGTAGGCCTCTCCCTCTATGTGGGAATCAGAATCCTTCCATTCTGGCTGCCTTCCCCCCTGACCCTGCCTTCCCTTTACCCTAAAGCCTGCTCCTCTCCAAAACCTTTCTTGTACCCCTCTCACCTCTCCCCTTGGGCCACAGTTGACTCTTTTGAGAGCAGAGTTGGCCAGGTAATGGGATGAACCAAGTTGCCCTTGATGCCAGGATACCTGACTGGCCAAGCAGCATCGCTGCCCTGGGGCTGGCCAGTGGGCCACCCTGCTCTCTGTAGGCGTCTGGCTGGCTTGGAGTCCTGGGGAGTGAGTCAGGGCCTTCCAACGTGGCCTTCGTGGCATGGGGAGGTCCAGCCCACAGCCTGGCTGTGTTGGCATCTCAGGGTTTTCAGCAGCAGGCAAGGCTCCTTAGTTCTTTTGCTTCCAGCCCCGTCTCTGTCTATTCTTTCTCCACACCCGGAGTTGGCTCTAAGCCTAGAATCTGGAATTCCCAGCTCCGGTTTCCACCTCTGATGGGTGTGCATGGACTTGGCAGACTTTGGTGGCTCCATCTGTTCTTCTCACTAAGCTTTACCTCTTCTGTGCCTGGGCCAGGCTTCCCCTGAGCTTGGGAGACCAGTAGGAAACTCTATGACATTAGGATACCCACCCCTGCCACTCCAGCTTCTGGAGAGGGATAGTTGGGCAATCCACCTTTCTGATGGTCACCTACTCTGCCTAGCTCCCATTCATCCAGCAGGACAGGCCCCTGACCCAGGGCAATATCAGCCCCAAATAGAACCACATTTGCCCAAGCTGAATGGGTTGAGGACACAGAGCCTGTTAACCCACTATTGGCTTGAAACTTCATATCCAGACACTACTTTGGAGGAGTTTAAAGTACAAGCTGAGGGACCCCAACAAGAACTCAGGTTTCTGAGTGAGACAGACCAGCCATTGATGCCTAGTTTCCTATGGCCCAGACAGCAATGCTCTCCCAAGGTCTTCTAATACAACTTTGCCCCTAAAGTTCCCAAGACAGATACCCCAAGTCACAAAGACCCTGAGATAGGAGCCTGGAGGGTATCCCCAGGATGAGACTTCCTTTATTTATTGGGTTGGACAGATCCCTCACTAGACCCTACAGGATTCCCTACTTCTACTTGGGGCAGGGAGCAGGTCATGACTTTGTGACCTAATTCTTTAGCTTAGGGCAGAAAAGTTGGATTATTTTTTTTTCTTTCCTTACCCACCTTAGGTAAGGGTGAGCCTTATCTCACCTTGACCTTCCTATTGTCCCCCCACTCCCTCCTCTGCTCCAGTCCCCTCCCCCAGATACCCCACCCCCAGATGTACCTTGGGTCTGGTTCTCTGATCTTGTATTTTGCCCACTACTACATATGGAAAAGAAGAAGAGAAATAGTTTAGGCCATCTCTAGACTGGGGTCCATTTTTTTTCCTTCTTTTCCCTTGCCCAGCCTCCCCTACCAAAAAATAAAATAAAATACAGTAAAATCCCACTGATCAAGTTTGATCAATATCCTATTCCAGAAGCACCTCTGTCCTTATTCTGTCATCACCACGTCACAGTTACTCTGTTGTATCCAGTAAGACCTGAATATTACCCGTGGAGGTGACCTCAATGCCCTGGTAACTTCCCTTGAGGATCCTTCGTGGTTCACATCTGCTGCCTTCTGAAAGTGTCCAGATCCTAAAAAGAAGTCAGTGCAAGAGCTGACCTCTGGCTTAGTCCAAAGTGCTTTATGTTTCCTCTCCTGCTCATACCACTGAGAGACTACAGGTCTCCTTCCTATTCCCTCTATTGAGGATCTGGAGGCTTAGAAATGGGGAATGGCTCGCCTGTGGCTACGCAAGTATTGGAGAAGGATTAGAGCTTGACTCAGTCTGGCTTCCTTGCCTCTCAATGTCTTGAACCCAACACCATATCAGTTAAATGCCAAGAGGGTGACGTGATTGGGTCATAGAGACAATTAAAAGCCCTAAAGACCTTGGGCCACCCTTCCTACTGCCTCATACCTCTCTGATCCATCTGGGTAATAGCGGGCACTTCGTAGTATTCCATCCAGGGGATGGCCACAGATCTGGCATCCAAGGACCCCCTGTCAGAGGGTTGACCCCACCGGAAACAGCCTTTTTTGTGTGTGTCCTGGACCAATGTGATGTCAGACTCTTCTCAGAGTAATGTTTCTGAATAAGTCTTTGTTTGGTTTGGTTTTTGTTTTTTTGTTTTTTTTTTTTTTTAGTTTTTAGTTTTTTAGCAAGGCAATGGGGTTAAGTAACTTGCCCAAGACCACACAGCTCGGTAATTATTAAGTGTCTTAGGCTGGATTTGAACTCAGGTACTCCTGACTCCAGGGCCAGTGCTCTATCCACTGCACCACCTAGCCTCCCCTGTTTCTGAATAAGTGAAGGAAATACTGAATTTTAGTTTTAGAAGTTAGTGAAAATAAAGTTGTAATTTCTTTCCCCCCATCCAGGTTCTGGGCCCTTTTGAAATCTGTCTAGATAGTCTGTGGACCTTTGATTAAGAACCCCTGAACTATATCCTTTACAAGCCCATTCTTTTTGTTTAGGCATCTTCTCTGTCTCTCTCTGTCTCTTTTTCTCTGTTTCTAGGGTATCTCTCTTTGTCTCTGTCTATCTCTGTATCTCTCTCTCTCTCTCTCTTTCTCTGGGTTTTTGTCTGTCTTTTCTGTCTGTCTGTTTCTTTGCCTCTGTGTATCTATCTCTTTTTGCCTCTGTGTGTGTGTGTGTGTCTCTTTGTGTTTATGTGTGTGTGTGTCTTTCTGTTTGTCTCTGTACATCTTTCTTTCTCTGTCTCTTTGCCTCTGTGTGTGTGTCTTTGTCTTTGTGTGAGTGTGTATGTGTGTGTCATTCTGTGGATGTGTCTTTCTGTCTCTATTTCTGTGTTTCTGTCTCTATGGATCTTTATCTCTGTCTCTATTTCTGTGTGTGTGTATGTCTCTGTCGGTATGTCGCTATGTGTGTCTCTCTTTGTCTCTTTGTATCTCTCTCTGTGTATGTGTCTCTGTCTTGCTCTCTCCCTCTGCTCTGTCCCCTCTCCTCCCTCAATAGTGTTGAGGCTGCCTCAGCAACAACTGTTTAGCCTAATCCTAGGTTGGTTAGAGCCAGGTCCATTGCCAGTCTGCCTATATTCTTGCAATATTCAGTCTGCAGTATTCTTGAGGGCCTGAGACATGCCTTGGTTGCAGAATGAAGGGCTTCCAGAGAGAATGATGCCTCATGGCCTGATCTCTGTGTCCTTCTGAGGTAGACTCTAGGGTGCTGGCTGGTGCTCCCCAGCAAGCCTGGCCTCACTGAGGGTGTCAGGCCAAGTTGCTCCCCATTCTCAGGTTCCCACAGACTCCACCTACCTCTTCCCTTTCCCTCCCACTTACAGGTGGCACAGGAAGGCAGACGCACCCTGCCTTTTGATGTGGCTCTGGGAGGTTCTTCTGCCCTTTGTCACAAGTCTGGGAGGGGGAAACTGAGGCCCCAAGTGGCTGTGGTGACTCTCCTAAACAGGAGTGGAATGTTGGTGGGTGAGGACTGTCCCTCTGCCCTCTCATTTTAGGAGAATACAAGCTTTTTTTTTTTTTTTTTTTTTTTGTCTGTGGGTAGGGAGGTTTCTTGCTCTTAGCCACATTTCCATGGCCGAAGCTGGCTCTTGCTGGGCCATGTGTGAGATGGGGCCTTGGTGTGAGTTCTTGGAGTCACCTTGCTCTTCATTCTCATCTAATGGGGACTCAGGACTCTTCTCTGCCCCCCCCTCCGTTCCAGTGACTTCCCAAACTCCTGGCCCTTCAGCCGGAGGAGGGGTCAAGAGGGCACAGGGGGTGTCTGGGAGTTGAGCAGATCTCTTTGGCCATCTTTTCCTGAGCCCTCAGGTTTTGTGATCTGCCACCCATGCCCTCATCTAAATGACTTAATATGGGCAAGTCACTTAACCCCATTGCCTTGTAAAAACTAAAACAAAAACCCCCAAAATCTAAATATTTAGACATTTAGTAGGAGGGTGAAGGGGAGGGGAAGCTGTGAAAATTGGGGAAGGGAACGCACATTTATTAAGCTGAATGTGTGCTGAGCCACCTTTGGAGGTAGATACGATTATCTCCATTTTGCAGATGAGGGAACCGAGGCAGACTGAGGTTAAATGACATACCCAGGGTCATGCAGTTAATAAGTACATGGATCTAGATTTGAACTCAGGTCTTCCTGACTCAAGTAATTGCCTAACAAATCAACAACAAAAATAACAAACAAACCCCCCAAAACCTAGTCTCTGGTACTACCTGCTAAAAAAATGGAGAAGAGCCCAGTGATACCCCAGCCTCTGTCTTGAGGAGACTTAGTCCCAAACAAGACTAACTTGGCCTCAAACACTAGGACAGAATTCTCTTCACTCCTTCTTCCCTTTCTCCTACACACTTGTCTTCATTTAGCCCCTTAATGCTGAGACACGGACTGGGGGACCCCCATGGCTGCTGAATGCCTGTCTAGGACTTGTGCAACCTTCCTGGGGTGGAGATGTCAGGCTGACCTGAGGCAGGCTGGAGCTCAACTTAGCTTCCCTCCCAGGCCAGAGGTGGGGCTTGGTTCCATCATTGCTCTGTTTACCTGCCTGCCACCTGGGCCCTGACCCCACTTTGGCCCACCCCTGCAGCTTCCTGCTTTCCTGCTTTGCTGGCTTCCTTCTCTGTTTCCTCTGTCTGGAGCTGAGTGGCCACAGTGGTCTTACCCTCTATCCTGGCAGAGGGAGGGTTGGGGAGCCAGAGGAGATGCTGCCCTTGTTTAGGCTCAGGTTGGATAATTTCCTTAAGCTAGCTGAGCTACCTGTCTGGGCCTCTTTCCCCACTCAGGTAGCAAGGACACTTTCTCCACTGTACCCTTCCCCAAACCTGTATTGTTTTGAGATACACTGGGGAAGCAGCAAGCATGCCCTCTGTTAATTAAAACTCCTTAAGAATCCGGCCCGCCCCTCTCTAGGCCCATTTTCCTTCAGAAGAATGAAAGACAATAGCTCTTCTGGGCCTGGAGTGGATGAGCTGGTATTTCATAATCACAGGAACTTGACCCCACCTCTTCCTTAACCTGGAGGGAAGCCTCTTCTCTGATTTCCTGGAGATGTTTAGAACATCTCCAGTGGATGGATGGTGCTTAGAAGGTTTTCTTAACTTGGGAGCAGAGGAGGAAATTTTTTCATAGCGAAGCTCTGTGTTCCCTGACTTTGGAACAAAATAATAATTCACAATATAGTTTTCTCATTTTCAAATCAGTGGAAGTAGGCATTCTAGTTTTATTTTCACTGTGTCTTATATGCAGAATTAAATTTTTTTCAAGTTGAGTGAATCTCAGAGCCATATGGGTAGTAGGTTGCAAGGTTTGGAATTTGACCTAGGTCTTCTTGACACCAAATTCTGACCCCTTTCCCCTCATATCACTGTCGCCCTGTCCTCAGGTAATGGAATAATATCCAGCAACTATCTGCCACCCATCGTCCTTGAGATGGTATACTCTGCTGAATGACTTGTGAAGTCATTTCAAACTTGGCAGGTGTCTGTTGAGTGTGGCCCAGATGCACTAAACCTTGGACAAGGGAGATATTTCATAACTGTTTATTGAATTGTTGACCTGGGCTATGGAAGTAACCTGCTGATGGATCTCCCCACTCCAGTCCATCCTCCACCCTCTGTTGGGTCTTCCTATCACTCCCTTTCACCTTTAGGATCAAAGATATATTCTGTTTGGCATTCAAAACCCCTTTTAACCTGATTCTACCTTGGGACCCCCACTCTGTGATTCAGTGACACCAGCCCCCCTCTTGTTCCCCCAAACCTGAAGTCATCTGCCTCTCCATCATCCCTCCTGGCTTCCTTCAAATCCCATCCAAAATCCCATCTTCTGCAAGAGAAACCTTATTTAGTCTTTAATATTCGGGCCTTTTCTCTGAGACTGCCTCCAGTTTATCTCATTTCTGTCTTGGGATAGTATAGCATTCCACTGACCCTGGAGTCAGGGAGAGTCCTCTTCCTGAGTTCAAATCTGGCCTCAGACTCTTACTAGTTGTATGACCCTGTAGCATGAGCTGGTCAAGGAAATGGCAAAGCACTCCTTTGTCTTTGCCAAGAAAACCACATATGGCAGCACAAGGAATCAGATACAACTGAACAAGAACAAACAACAATATCCTGTCTGTCTGTAGTTTTTGGTACATTGTCTCCCCTGTTCAACTCTAAGCTCCCTGAGGACAGGGACTGCTTTTACCCTTGCTTTCCATTCCCAAGCCTTAGTACTGTACTAAGCAAAAGCTCTTTGGATCATCTTTCTTTGAGAGGTCAGGCCCCTCCTTCTAGCCTGGTGCCCCTCTGAGGCTTCTTGGAGGATTTCCCTGGGACTTCAATCGTAGTAGGGAGGGAAGGAAAAAAGGAAGTGGCCAGGAGATTCCTCTTCTGAAGCTAGATAGCCACTGAATAAAGAACATATAGTCAGATTGCTTGGGTCAGAAGGTCTGTCTGTGTAGGTTGGACTTAGCTCCCCCAGGATGGCCAGACCTCTTGGATCTTGACTCCCCCAATTTCACCTCCATCAACAAACCAAAAAGACACTGCATCTTTCCCTGGGCAGAAGGCTTGTTTTTTGGTAAATTAAGCCTCTTCACCAATGATCTGGTCTTTTGGGAGGGACTTTGAAATTATAGTCTAGCATGGAACTAGATAGTAGATTAGAGGTCAGTGAACATGAGGGACAGTTTGAAGAAACCTGGCAGCAAGACTTGAGCCCTTCCTTGTTTAACTTTCTTCAAAATCAAGGCCAATCCTCTACTCTGAACTCATACCCTTCCTGTTTAGTAGGGGTCCTCCTTTTCCAGGAATCAATAAATGCATGGAAAAAAAACAGGAAAAAGCTTTTACAACTGTGTTTTAGGGGCAGTGCTGGGGATACCTTTTGGGAATTCCTTAGCCCAGAGATCCTAAAATCCTCTTAGAGAGGCATTCCTCCCCAGGAGGGTAGTAGATAAAATTTAATTGATGGGCAGTTAGTTGCCAGGTGGCTGGCTGCTTTAAAGAACACTTTAGATGGGGTTTTACGCAGCTTTAAGGCAGATGACAAAAGGTGTCATCTACTCTTAGGTGAACCTGCTTAGCCACTTTCCTAATTTGGGAAGAAGAGTAGGAAGGGACTTTGAGAAGTCACAGGGTGGTGGGGGTGGGGAGGGAAGAGTAAACCAGGAGCAGGTCTGTTCCTGTAGAGGTGGTTCCTTGTGGTTAATCTTCTCAGATTGTCTTGGTGGGGTCAGGGGTCTCTATTCTCTGAATATGCAGATGGCACCCCAGAGGAGGCCTCTCCTTTTGAGACAGAACCAGCAGAGCCCTGTAGGCTTCATTTCTTTGAGCTCTAAGGTTAGGATTCCTGGGGTGAAGGCTTCCCTAAACTCGCAACACAGGATTTAAATATTTCTTCCACAGTATGAATACAAATTCCAAGACAGTCTCTGCTTTCCAGGAGCTTATTAGTAATTAAGAGTTTATTGAAGACCACATACAGGGAATGGTGGAGGGCCTGGAAGGGCACTTTGGTCCAGAAAATTACTGGGAAGATGAGTGGGTTCATGGGGGGGGGTGGAACCCATCTGGGACAGTGGCAGAATGGGTTTGATCCTGGTTCATGGGGCTTCCCCTTCATGGGGCAGAAATTCAAAAAATGCCCTTGGGTGGCTGTGTAAGACTGGAGATCCTTAAGCCCTGAATGCCCTTTCTCTGGAAGGAAAAAACTTACCCAGCTTGGCTGAGGAACTGGCTGACTATATAAGCATTGGTCTCTGCAGGCCCAGTGGGGCAGTCTGTTTCCCTGGCTTGGTCCCCCTGGTTGCCCCTGTCCTTCCCAGGGAGAAGGGCTGTCCAGCTGCTGAGACCTAAGGCCCCCTAGGCCACATTTGGCAATGGTTGGGGTTGGGGGAGAAAGAGGGAAGCTTGTCCCTGGAGGAAATCAGCCGAACTCACCTTGGTGCCAAAATAAAGTCAGAATCTGGAGGCTAAAGGGGCAGCACCTACTGCTGCCCTCTGGGGCCTTCAGGGCCCCAATGGACTCGTGTTGGAACTTCTTGACTTTATTTCCTTGGCTGGAGGGAGTGTTCCCCAGAGGCCTCTGCCAGCTGGGCCTGCTCCTGGCTGTCAAGGACAGATGCTGATTCTTTGGCTTGTCCGGTGGAGAAACAAATCAGAGGGTGCCCAATCTCACATGGAATATCCCTGGTGTAGCCTGTTCCCAGAACCTGAGATGCCCAGAAAGGAGGCAGATTTCTAGGAAGCTGGATGGCCTGCCCCCTCCCTTGCCCTCCACCACAGCCTGGGTCTGCCAAGGCTTTGTAGCAGCTTTTCCCCATTCTCTCTAGGGCAGCCCTTAGCTTAGTGCCTGCTGTAGTAATTCATTAATAAATGCTTGTTGATTAATAGATGAAGGAGTAGCTTCATCAGGGAGAGTGTGGGAGGGTAGAGGATCCTCTCCCTAGAGGGCCAGCTTCTCAGACTTGAAAACAGTGGTTGAGATGGTCATTTAGTTCATTAGAACTCTGGGCAAGCTATACTACAGCTTCTGAATTTGTTCTGGGCCTTAGAAGCCAGGAGATCTGTAGGTGAAAGACCTGTGTATCTCCAGGAGGGCAGAAGGTAGAGAGGCCACGTGTTTGGCTGGGAAGGAGCAGCTGCTCCCTCTGGTGACAGCATTTCTGACTGCAAGGCCCTCTCTGGTCGCTGGAAGACTTTTTTTTTTTTTTTTTTTGCAAGGCAGTGGGGTTAAGTGGCTTGCCCAAGGCCACACAGCTAGGTAATTATTAAGTGTCTGAGACCAGATTTCAATTCAGGTACCCCTGACTCCAGAGCTGGTGCTCTATCCACTGCACCACCTAGCTACCCTTTCTCTGGTCACTGGACCAGGAGCGGGCAAAATCATCTGATCCATCCCTCTGGGGAAAATAGCTTCAGAAAGGGGAATTGATGGTAGGAACCTAGGACTCCAATGGAAGCTTCTCATTAGCTAACAAAGGAGATGGACTGAGTAGAACTAAGGCCGGTGGATGGTAGAGCCCAGAAGCAAGGTCATCGGGTCTAGAGGCCTCCAAAAATGAGCAAATGGTCACTGTAGAAGGCCTAGGTAGGGGATCAAGGATCCAAGGCAAAGTATAGGCAAGGTGGAGCCAAGACCAAGGGTAAGGGAGACTTGAAGTTAGAGCAGGAAAGTTTGGGGCTCCCTTGGGAGCCAACTGGAGGATGGAAGCAGGGAAGACTGTAGCTCCTGGCTTGCCCAAGACAGGTAAGAGTCTGAGTTGGAAATGGAGGATAGAATTGGGTGGGAGCAGGCATGCAGAGCAAGTCCCCCAATATAATAGGAATAATTGAGGAAGACAGTTCTGAGTCCTGAGAGGTCTTAGAGTGGAAGTGAGGGGACTTATTAGCAAGGTGAGAGGAGGTTCTTTCAAGCTTTGAGATGTTGTACAGTGGGTTCATTGGGATCCCTAAAACCCAACCAGAGAACTAGTAAAGTAACCAGCTTGATGCTGGATCTCAGATGATGCCAGTGAAGCTGGGGATAGATTCTAGGAGGTGACTCAAAGAACCAAGAGCATGGGGGAAGAGAGAATTTTTTCAGGTTTATCCAAGAAGAGGAGATGAGACATAGATTGAAATTAGAAAGGACTGTGGAACTGAGTCACACCATCTGCATTGATCCTTATATCAAAAATAGTTAGAAGGGAGGTTGATGCTGAGGAGACAAGAAGAAAAACAGAACCCAAAATGAAGGGTTAGTGATAGCTTGGGCGTGGTACCCCTGGAGAAAATCGGAATGAGGGGGTACTGAAGAATGACTAAAGTCTTCTTTGGGTTCTCAGACTTTAAACCAGTAACCCTTGATCCAGGTAGACTGCTTTGTTTTGAGAGCCTCCCCACCCACCTCCCTCCTACTTGTGGAGTCTGTCATTGTCTCCTGCTTGGTGTTACCTGCTTCCCCTGCCTTTCCCCAGGATGCCAACCTGAGCCACCAATCTCCTCTGAAGAGTACCCAGGTTCTCTTTCCTCCTCAATCTCTCCTTTTTTTGTGGAGCTCCGAGAATGAGCCACTAGTTATCCGTAAAGCCTTCTGACCTCCTTAAAGGAGATTGGGGCTGGGGGTTGAGGCAGGGACTGGCTGTTGGCTCCAGCTTCTCACCCCATCTGCACACTTGTCTAGGGCCTCGGGGTGGCAGCAGAGCAACATCACTCCTGGACTTAGTCTGGGAGGAAGAGGCTCCTTGCTTTGTGTCATCTCTGATTTGACTCTCAATGTTATGTGCCCCACCACATAATGCTGGGCCAGGAGGGTGTCCAGGGTGTCTTCACCAATATTAGGAAATCAAGAGAGTTTCTGTATCCATAAATGGGGCTTAAAGGAAGCTGGTTGGCACAGTTGATTGAGCCCTGTTCCTGGAGTCAGGAAGACCAGAGTTCAAATCTGACCTTCCCAAATTGTGTAACCCTGGGCAAGTCATTAAACCTCTCTTTCTGCTTCAGAGGTTACTCAATTGTAAGATGAAGAGCAAAGGATGAAGCAACTACCTCGTAGTAGTTGTGAGGATCAAATGAAATAATATTTGTAATCTAGCACAGTCCCTGTTACAAATTGGTGCTTAATAAATTAATTTAAATTATCAATAATGAATTATTATTAATTAAATAATGTCCTTCCTTCTTAGTAGCAGTCTTATTGGATTGTGTGGCTCTCATGGAAGATCACATATAAAGCAGACCCTAAAACACAATATAAATGCCAGTTATTATTGTTATTGTTGTTTCAATGGTGTGTTTGACTCTGTGATCCTGTTCATCTCTTTGTTGATCTTGGCCTTCCTGTCTATGACTAGGACCTCAACCCCCCCCAGCCCCACCTACCCCTTCCCTCTAGCACCAGCCCTGATGTCTCATCCAACCCCCTGCCCAGCAGCACCAGCCCTGATGTCCCCCCCCACTCCTGCCCTCCAGCACCTGCCCTGATGTCCACCCTGCCTGCTAGCACGAGTCCTGATGCCTTGCTTGTTTTCTGCCTCTCCATAGGTTCCTCCAGAGAAGTGCCGCTGTGCTGTGGGTAGCATCCTGAGTGAGGGTGAAGAGTCACCATCCCCTGAGCTCATCCGCCTTTACCAGAAGTTTGGCTTCAAGATCTTCTCCTTCCCAGCCCCCAGCCATGTGGTGACAGCCGTCTTCCCCTACACCACAGCATTGTCCGTCCATCTGGCTGTCCACAGGGTCCATCCTGCCCTGGACACCTATATCAAGGTGAGGCTTAAGCCCAAGTTCAGCTTTCATTTCTCTCTCCAGCCCTTTGTTGCCAGAGTGAAAGACCGAGGGTAAATTTGGGAGAACAAGGCTCCCATATGGAAAACTTAGCTGAGGTGAGTGATCCTTTCTGTCCTTTCCTCTCAGCCTGCCAGATTATAGTGTTGGCATCCTGGGGATGGGGCAACCAGATGTCTCAGTAGATAGAGTTTTGGGCCTGGAGTCAATCTTTCATGAGTTCAAATCCAGTTTCAGACATAGATAACTGTGTGACCCTGGACAAGTCACTTTAACCCTGTTCACTTTAGTTTCTTCATCTGGAAAATGAGCTGGAAAAAGAAATGGCAAACCTCTTCAATGTCTTTGCCAAGAAAACCCCCAAAAGGGTCATAAAGAGTCGGACACAACTGAAATGACTGAACAATAAACAGGAACAACCTGGGGGTGAAGGAACTTAAAGGGTTGGAAGTACAAGAGTGATTTGGTACCTCAGTCCCACTAGGAAGCTGCATCAGTCAACGGTCTCAATCAACAGTAGTATCATCTCATTGGAAAAGATTGCTCAGGTTCCCTGGCATCATATATATTGCCCTGCCGGCACATATGGATGCACCTTCAGCTTCAAGGACCCTGTCTAACTCCAGCCTCTAGGCCATTATTCCCTCCCAATCAAGCAGATCCTTCTGAGTTGAAGAGTGCTGGGTTCAAGAGAGTTAGCTTTGCCTGAGGGCAGCCTTTAAAGTTCTCTCCTCCTTTCCCACCAACCCAAACAAAAACCAGTATCTCTGTGGGGTACCAGCCCCTGAGCTGGGAAACTCCATCCACTCTGTAGTTGATATAGAGATAACCAGCAGCACCCTGTCTTTCCTCCCTTGATGTTTTTTGTAACTTAGGCTCATGATTCCTGGGTTAGCTTAGAAGGAACATGTAGCAAGAATCCAATTGGCCTTTGGGTATGGTCCCTGGGGGAAAGGCCAGAGCTGGACCAACCAAGAACTGTCTAGAATCCAGGTTCTACAAAGGGAAGGTCATTGCAACCATTGAGGGCAGGACTGGGAACGGGATGAGTGGATAATTGAGTGAGGAAAGGCTGTTGGAGAGGTTGGCCAGGCTTTCACTTAAATATCAGGTTTTTTTTAAACATTATTTCTACATGCATTTATTATTTCTCCCTCTCAGTACTCCTCCCCATAGAACAATTCAAACCAAAACAAGCCAAAAAAACCAAAACCCTCATAACAATTATGCATAGTCCATCAAAACAAATTCTCACTTTGGCCATCAAAACTCTGCATTTTTAAATCCATCCTTTCTGGCTGGAGGAGAATGGTGTATTTTCCATCATCAGTGGTTTAGCATTGAATTGGATCAGAGTTCTAGAGTCTTTTGAAGTCATTTTTCTCTGTATTATTGTCATTGTAAGTTTTCCTCATTTTGTTTACTTTACCCTTTATTGGTTTATAGAGAAGTTTGAAGTGGCTTATTTTATCATTTTGAGTGGCACAGTTCTATTTCAGCAGTCCTGTTATTCTGAGGGCTGGGAGGGAGGGTAGGGAGGAGAAGACACTTGATCAAACTTGGCGAAGGAGTTAGAGAAATCCCAAAGCAGTGCAGCCAGTTGAGAAATGAGGAAATGTCTAAACTGGGATTTTTCCTTAAATGGAGGTTTGGAGTTATGACCTTACCCTCCTGTCAAAAGGACAGAAGTTAGAAATAAAGTGGAGTCTTAAAGCTGATGAGATTTTACAGGAAGAGTTTATCACAAGAATGAACTTCCTGGAGCCTGATGGGGAGGTCAAAGATGTCCTACAATAATATCCTATTGCAGGGGTGGCTAGGTGGCGCAGTGGATAGAAGCATCAGCCCTGGAGTCAGGAGTACCTGAGTTCAAATCTGGCCTCAGACACTTAATAATTACCTACTTGTGTGGCCTTGGGCAAGCCACTTAGCCCCATTGCCTTGTAAAAATTAATAATAACAATATTCTGTTGTATCCATACCCCACAATTTGTTTAGCCATTCCTCAATAGATGGGTGCCATCTTAATTTTCAGTTTGGGACTATAAATGAAATGGGCTACTATAAATATTTTTTGACCATACATATAGGTCCTTTTCCTCTTTTCCTCCTTTTATCTCTTTGGAGTGTAGGCCTTTGTTGTTATATGTTCATTTAGTTGTATCTGACTTTTCATGGCCCCATTTGGGATTTTCTTGGCAAAGATGCTGAAGTGCTTTGCCATTTCCTTCTCCAGCTTACTTTCCACATGAAGAAACTGAGGCAATCAGGGTTAAGTGTCTTGCCCCCAGGGTCACACAACTAGTAAGTGTTTGAGGCTGCATTTGAATTCATGTCCTCCTTGTTCCAGGGCTGCCCTCTATCCATTGTCCCACCTAACTGCTCTAAGTATAGGCCTCAAAGTGGAACAGCTAGATTGGAGGATATGTACTTTAATGAGTTTGGGGGCAGAGCTCCAAAGTGCTCTCCACAATGACTGAACCAATTACAGTTTCACCAGCAGTGTGTAGATGTCCCTGTTTTCTCAAAGTCCCTCTACCACTATTGTCTTCCTCTTCTTTCACATCTGCAGATCGAATGGGCATGAGGTGAAGCCTCAAGAGTTTAGCATCAGTTGTTTAATAGAAAGTGTTCAGAAACGTCTTCCAGAATGTGGGGTGGAGGTGGAGGGAGAAAGTGGCTGTTAGTGTTGGTCTCCAGCTTCTCCTCAGGGTTGCTGGCCCCTTGAGATAATAGACTTTTGAGCAGCCTTGGCTGTCAGATCATGGTTTGTTAACAGCCAGGAGAGGGAGTATGGATGATAGGAGAACCAGGGAAGCTGCCTCCCTAGTGGATCACAATAAACTGACACTGCAGACCCCTTTCCCTTTCGTAAGACCCAAATTTAAATTCACATTAATAGTCCTGGAGCTGGACAAAAGAGATTTCTGTTTTCTCACTTCCATTTTTCAGTGCTCCTTAGACCCTTCTCTTTTTTTAAATTGATACTTTATTTTATTTTTCCAGTTACATGTTATGAAAACTTTTCAACATTCATCCACATGCATATGCATATTTTTAAATTACATAATTTCCTTTCACCTTCCCTTCCTATCCCCACCTTCACCCCAGTGGAAAACAATCAGGTGAATATTTCATATGCACATTTGTATTTAGCATGTTTACAGATTAGTCATTTTCAGTATGAGGAATTAGGATTAAAGGAATAGAAAGAAAACCATGAGGATAGAAAAGAAATATGTAAGAGAAGTTTTTTTAAAGTGAATGTAGTGTTCATTCAGATTCAGTCAGATTGGGTTTTTTGTTTTGTTTTGTTTTTCTTCCTCTGTTTAGGGAGAGCATTTATTGTCCATAACCATTCTCCTAGGGTTATCCAAGCTTTCCTGAACTATTAAGAGGAGCTCCATCCATCCAGGGTTAACCAACTTACAGTGTTGTTAATGTGTACAATGTTATCTTGGTTCTGCTCCCTTTGCTCAGCATCATATCCTGTAACTCATTCCATGCTTCCCTAAAGTCTGACATTCATGATTTCTTATATAACAATAGTATTCCAAAATATTCATGTGCCCTATCCGTGTGCCAACTTGTTCAGCCATTCCCCAATAGGTGGGCATTCCCTGAATTTCCAATTCTTTGCCTTTACAAAAAAGAGCTGCTATGAATTTTCTGGAACATTTCCCATTTTTTATAATTTTGTGATTTATGATTTCTTTTTATGATTTCTTCTGGATGTAAGCCCAGTGCTGGAATTGCTGGGTCAAAATATATGATCAGTTTTATTGCCCTTTGGATATAGTTCCATATTGCTCTCGAAAGGTTGGATCAGTTCACAACTCCTCCAATAATGCATTAATATCTCAATCCTCCCACAACCCCTCCAATATTGGTTATTTTCCCTTTTCATCATCTTAGCTAATCTGATGGGTGTAAGGTAGAACTTCACAGTTGTTTTAATTTGCATTTCTCTAATCAGTAATGATTTGGAGCATTTTTCCATGTGATTATATTTAGTTTTAATTTCTTCATTTGAAAACTGTTCACATCCTTTTACCATTTATCAGTTGGGAAATGACTTGTAACCTTATAAATTTGATGCAATTTTCTATATATTTTAGAAATGAGACCTTTATCAGAAACCTTAACTGTGAAAATTGTTTCCCAACTTTCTGTTTTCCTTGTAATTTTGGCAGCATTGATTTGACAAAATTGATAAATCCTTTTTAATTTAATATTGTCAAAATCATCCATTTTGCAATTTATAATGTATTTCTTGCTTGGTCATAAATTTCTCCTCTTTCCGTAGACCTGACAGATAAAGTATTTCTTAGTCTGTTAACTGATCTATGGTATTGTACTTTATGTCTAAATCTTGTACCCATTTTGACCTTATTTTGGTATAGGGTGTGAGATATGGGTGACTACCTAGTTTTGCCATATTATTTTCCAGTTTTCCTAGTTTTGCCATATTATTTTCCAGTTTTCCTAACAATTTATGTCAAATGGTGAGTTCTTATCCCAGAAACTAATGTCTTGGGGCGGCTAGGTGGCGCAGTGGATAGGGCACCAGCCTTGGAGTCAGTTCAAATCCAACCTCAGACACTTAATAATTACCTAGCTGTGTGGACTTGGGCAAGCCCCTTAACCCCATTGCCTTGAAAAATCTTAAAAAACAAAACAAAACTAGTCTTTGGGTTTGTCAAACAGTAGATTTCTGTAGTCATTTACTATTGTTTCTTTTGAACCTATCCAAATTCAGTGATCCATTATGCTATTTCTTAACCAGTACTAGGCAGTTATGATGACTGCTGCTTTATAGTGTAGTTTTAGATCTGGTTCATCTGGGCCACCTTCCTTTACATTTTTTTCATCAGTTCCCTCGATATTCTTGACCTTTTGTTGCTTCAGATGAATTTTGTTACTATTTTTTCTTTAATTATTTGTAGATGATAGGATGGTATGCTTAGAGAACTTGAGAAAATCATCTAAAAACTACTTGAAACAATTATAAAATTCAGTAAAGTAGCAGAATATAAAACCCACATAAATCATCAGCATTTCTAATATGAATAACAAAGCCCTAGAGCAAGAAATAGAAAGAGAAATTCCATTTAAAGTAACTGCAGACAACATTAAATATTTGCTAATCTACCTCCCAAGAGAAACCCAGAAACTGTATGAACACAATTACAAAGCATTTCTCTCATAAATAAAGTCAGATCTAAACATTTGGGGAAATGTTGATTGCTCATGGTTAGGCTGAGCAATAAAAATGACAATTCTACCCAAATCATTGTCCTTATTCAGTACCAAACAACTACTTAGACTCTTCTCTAAAGAGAGTCTGGGCAGGCTCCCTGGGAGGCAAGGCCAGGCTAATAGAAGGGGGTTTCCCCAACCCTCATCTCAGCCCTGACTGGTTCTCTCTAGTGCAGGGGCTTTAAGAGCAGGTCTCACACCTAGACCCCCCTCCCATCCAGTGCCCTTTCTATGTAGGTTGTATATCTGAAGGGCCAGCCTGCCCTCTGGGAGAAGGAAGGTGCTTTGGGAGTGCAGGCTTTGTGTGAAAAGACTTTAGAAATGTGTGTCCAAAGCCTGAATTCTAGTATAGGTACTGGGGCAGCTAGGTGGCATAGTGGATAGAGCATGATCCTGGAATCAGGAGGACCTGAATTCAAATGTGCCTCAAACTCTGAATAATTACCTAGCTGTGTGACCTTGGACAAGTCACTTAACCTCCATTGCCTAGCAAAAAATCTTTTAAAAAAGCATTTTAGGTACTGATACTCCTTCTTTGAAAGCTCTCCCTCCACTCCTCCAAGGGAGCCCTAGGCCCACTGGAGATGGAAAAGGACAGGAGATGGAGGAAATCCTGATCCTTGAGTCTGGACTCCTTGCTTCCCATGGTCTGTGGGCAGTGAGGGTGTGAGTTTCCCCACTGATCTCCACTTCTCAGAGCTAGCCAGCCATCCCCAGAGAGGCTGCTGGCACCTTATCTCTCTTCTTCCACCAACGGGCATTTCCTGAGCTTTCAGTCCCCAGAAGCCCCATCCTTAGCCTTGGCACAAGGGGCAGGAGTGGGGCATGGTATGGGCTGCCTTGGATTCCCCTTTGAGAACAAGTAATCCCACAAGGGAGGACTAGGCTGCTTGCAGAGGCTAAGTCAGGAGAAGCAATCTCAGCCTCGCTGCTTCTGGGGGCCTTGGAGCCAGGGACCCCATGGGAGGAGTTGGTGAAGGGGGGCTGAAACCCAGGGTTCTAGAGTATTTCTGTCCCTGCTCCTTTTGCCTAGATTGTTGTTGGAGATAGGGCCCTGAGAATCTGTGGAGATAAGTAGAACAAGGGGAAGCTGGTTCCCATCTTTCCCCCCTCTTTTTCCTCTCCAGCCCCCCAAGGAAGCAAAGGAGCGCACTAATGAGGCTCAAGTCTGCTGCTCCTGTGTGGGCACCCCCATAAGTGCCTGCATACGCTTCTCTTTGGGCCTCCAGCTCTATCTGCGTCCTCTTGATCTAAGCCTGGGGATGCTGATGAGCTTGCCATGGCTTGACAGCAGCCTGTCAGTTTTCCATTTCAAAAGAGAATAACAGTCTGGGGGAGTCCTGTTAAGCAGAGAAAAGAGAGGAGAGGGAAGAAGACTGAGGAGGAGGCAGGGGGAGTTGACCTGGCAGTGGATAGGACCCAAGGGAAGGGAAACACAGTTGTCCCTTGGAAGAGTCCCCAGGCTGCTTGTTCAAGAACCCAGGCCATCCCAGGAAGATCCCCCAAAGCTCTGTGTATATTCACCTCAAAAGCCCGGCTGCTGGGTGCTGTGGGTTACCCACTACCCAACCTCCACCCCCAAGCCTCACTCACCAGTCTTCTTCCCTACTTGGCTGCCCAGCAAGCTGGGACTCCTCTTGTGTCTTCAGGCTGTTCAGATGCCAGTCCTTGAGGACTTGATGAAGTACCTTGTCTGCCAGGTGAGGACAGACATCAAAGATGTGAGTCATCCCACTCCTGGTAGGGAAGGAGCACCAGCCCCTGTCCTCGCCTGTTCTCTGCTCCCCTGGCATCCCATCTCTGCTTCCAAATAAAGGCACACCACCACCCCAGCCACCTCTCTGAGTCTCCAAGACTCAGCTCCTCTGCTCCTTCTTCTGGGGCGCCCCCATCCAGTGTTTAGGGCCTGTTTACAAGCTGTTATGTTTTAACAGAATATACATGCCTTCTGATCTTTGTGCTCCATGAGGGCTTGGTGAATTCTTGCTTGTTAAATGAAGAGGAAAGAGGCAGCAGAGATGCCCCAGAAGCAGAGAGAGACTGAGACTGCTTCTCCTGACCTGGCCTCTGCAAGTATCCCTTGTAGGATTGCTTGTTCTCCGGGGTGAATCCAGGGTAGCCTGTGTCATGCCCCACCCCTGCTCGTTGTGCTAAGGCTAAGGACGGGGCTTCTCCCTGGCCAGGGAGAGAGCTCTGAAGTGGCACTCAGAAAGCTGTTCACTTAGGTGAGTCTTTGTGCCCCTGTTCGGGATTTTCTTGGCAGTGGTTTGCCCTTTCCTTCTCCAGTTCATATTATAAATGAGGAAACTGAGACAGACAGGGTCAAGTGACTTATCTAGGGTCACCCAGCTAGTGAGTGACTGAGGCTAGACCTGAACTCATGAAGATGAGGGTTCTTGCTAAGCCTAGTGCTCTACCCCCTGTACCACCTAGCTGTCCACAAAAAAGATACATAGAGGATCACCTGAAGTTCTTCTCAGGAGGCATAGCAATAAGGTGGGGGGGGAATCTCACAAATGGGAAACTGAGGCAGATTAAGGGACTTGCCCTAGGTCACATAGCTAGTATGTCTGAGCTAGATTTGAACTCATGCAGATGTCTCCAGGCTGGGTCCTCTATCCCCTTCATTACCCAATTACTGAATATTAAAGAGTTATTGCCGTCCTTACCAGCCTGGGGCTCAGGGTAGCAAATCAGCCCATGGTTGGCTTCCAGCTGACAAGCCATTACCTCGAAGTCCCAGGGTATGAACCCCATAGAGTTAACATCTGCTTAGAACCTCCAGGACAGAAAAGGGGCAGTCATCATGCAGGATGCTGAAGCCTAGGCATGGAGGACCTCATTGGCATAGAAATGAGACAAGGAGCCAGAGACACAAAGGTTGGCAGTGCCCCCCCCCCCGACCCACTGCTGGCTCGTTAAGGGAGAGAGTGACTGCCAAGGTCATAGAAAGCAGCTGCTCCTCTCATTCCAAGGCACAGTTCCCAGAACTCCCTTCCCCTCGCCCCGGTGTGATGTTCTCACTTCTGTCTCTCCTAGCTCCCTTACCTGGCTATGCTACCCACTCATTGGCATTGCCTTCTTTCCCTGTTAGGCAGGTTTGGTATTCCATGGAAGAGGCAGAAAGCTTCTCACTCAGATGATCCAACTTCAGTTTATTGAATTAGAGATAGACAAACAGTTATACAGGATAGCTATAACATGCATGTGTATATCGCTGTTGCATGAGTCTCTCCATGTCCACAGAGTGAAGCTGCACATATAACTATGTCTGCGGGCAAGTAGCCTGGGTGTGGTCCACAGGGGTTAGTGTCTTTTACACTGATTTTTATGGGGAGGTGAGTTAGGTAGGCTGCTCCATTCTGGGCTAAACCAACCTCTCATCCCCTCTGAATACACCTGTCATGAGCAGTTGAGATAAGGTTAAAGACAGATTAGAATTGCTATTGTGGTCATCTGTCACTCTATCTGATTGGATTGAATTACCCCTTTGGTCCTGGAAAAGAGAAAGATCATGGGCACCAAGAGGATGGGGAGCAACCAACCCAGCAAGGAGCATGGGCATAGTACCCAAATTGGACCAGGCTGGCAAAGAAGGATGCCCTCTGTCCTTGGTACCATTCCAAGTTCCTCATTCTCTTCTCTTCCTCAACACTCTGACAGCCTCTAGCCCTCTTTAAATACCTCCATGGACCATCTCATTCAGTTTTTTAAGAGCCAAGTTGCTGACCCTCCCAAATTCACTTGTTCTTTGATTCATTCAGATAAATGATCAATGAGTACTTCTGTGTTCATTGTTCTATATCTGAGAGAAATGAGAGAGAAATCTCTGTACTTAGGGATTCCATAGTCTACTTAGAGAAGTAAAATATGGATCCATAGAACTGACCCAAAGGGAGATACAAATTTATTAGCACAATACAAGGATAGAGAGAACTTCCCTAGATAGGGAAGTCTAGGGGCAGCTCAGTGGATAGAACACTGGCCCTGGAGTCCGGAGGACCTGAGTTCAAATCTAGCCTCAGACACTTAATAATTACCTAGCTGTGTGATCTTGGGCAAGTCACTTAACCCAATTGCCTTGCCAAAAGGGAAAAAAAAGGGAAGTCTAATTAAAGTGGGCAGCATTGAATCACAGTCATTTTAAAGAATAGATCAGCTCTCCAGCTCAATATAGGTGAGGATTCAAGAACTAGGAAAAAATGTGAGCAAAGGCAGGGAAATGTAGAACATGTTTGAGGAATGAATGACAGATGATAAGAGACAAGGCAGGAAAAGAACCTTGAATGCCAAACTTGGGAGTATGGCCTTTATTTGATAGGTAATAGGAAGCCATTGAAAGATTAAGAATGAGGTGATGATGCAATGACAGCTATGTTTAAGGAAAATAGTTAATTAACTGGGTATCAGAGGAGGAGAAGCAAGAGGTCTAACAGGCCAGTTAAGAAGTCTGGGTAATATGGGACAAGAGTTGGTAGAGAATTAGGATTAGAATTCGACTGTAATCTTCCATCCTCAGAGAAAGAGGCAATCCTTCAGGCAAAGAGGCAATCCTTCAGGCAAAGAGAAGCCTAGTCTGCCATCAGCTCCCCACTCTTTCATTTATTTTCAGTCTTTCACCATTTACTGGCTTCTTCCATACTGCCTCCACATCCTGAAGATCCTTTCCTCCTTGATCCTTTCTCCCAGGCTAATAACCCTCCTGTGTCCTCCCACCCTTTGAAGCTCAAAACTCCCCAACAGCAGATGTCTCCGCTTCCTGTCTTCTCACTTTTCTTAACCCTTACTCTCCAGCTTCTGACCTCATCATTCCACCCAAGCTCTCTCTCAGGTTACTGATAATCTCGATTACCAAATCTGATCTCAAACCTTGTTCTCCTTGAGGCTGCCCCACTGCAGCCTCTGAACTGTTGACCATGCTCTACTCCTTGATACTACACTCTTACGTTCTCCTCCTTCCTATGTGACCTTGGATTGTCTTTGCCGGATGCTTCTTCCAGATCACACCCTCTATCCATAGAGAACTCTCAGGGTTCTGTCTTGAACCTTCTTCTCTTCTTCATTGATACTACTTCTCTTGGTGAGATCACCAACTTCCATGGATTGAATGACCATCAGTATGCTAATTATTATTATATCTATCTTTCCTGCCCCAGTCTCTCTCCAGTCTCACATCTCCCGCTGGATGTCCAGGAGCCATCTGAAGCTCAACCTGTCCAAAATGGAACTCATTATCATAATCTCCCTCCCACTCCTACCTTCCCTGTTAGTGTAGCAGGCATCACCATCCTCCTAACAGACTCAAAACATAGGAGTCATCTTGGACCCCCTGTTATGTCTTACCTTCCATATCTTGGCTGTCACCCCCTGTTCTCTTTCCAGTCTTTTTATACCTTCCTGCCCCCCCCCCCCCCAGGGATTCCAGGACAATGGCCTCCTGGCCACCCCACAGACAAGAACCTTTATCTCTACACCAGCTGTCCCCTGAGCCAGGAATACTTTGCTTCCTCATCATCAACTCCTAGTGTCCCTAGCATCCTTTCAACTCCAACTAACATCCCAGCCCCTCTTAATTCTAGCATCTCCCCTCTTGAGTACTTCCTGTTTATCCTACCCATAGCTTGTTTCTTGTGTTCTCTCCCTGTGATTAGCCCCCTTGGTGGGAGAGGGACTGTCTTCTGCCTCTTTTTGTATCCCTCAGTCTAATAAATGTTTATTGATTGATTGAACAACCAGGAGCTGCTCATTCATTGTAACCCCAGAGCCTCCTTGGTGTCTGCTATAACCAGCTGCCCCCTTACCCACTCCTTCCCTTGTTCGACCAGCATTGGAAGCAACCTTAATGATTGTCTCATACAAACATTTCACATATGGGGAAACTGAGGCCCAGAGAAGTTGAATGATTTGCGCATGCTAAATAGAGCCAGCTCTAGAACCCAGGTAATCCAATGTCTGCTGAGTGGTTCTTTAGCCATATACCTTTCAGGTTAGCCCTGTTCTTCTATTCTCTTATTCTCTTTAACTCCTTTGTACTGGTCCCAGACTCACAAAATCACAGAATGTTTAGGATTAGAAAGGGTGTCATTGACCATCTCATCCAACCCATACCCAAGGCAAATATCCACCGAGGCACACCTGGATAACAGTCCTCCACCTCTGTTTTAAGACCTCTGCTGAGGGGAAGCCTGCACCCCCCCCCACACACACACACACACATCCACTTTTGGTTGCCTCGGATTCTGAGAATCTAGGCCTATATCAAACCTAAATCCTTGTCCCTCTGATATTGCTCCCAGATCCACCCTTTGGCATCAGACTGTCTCCTGAGGCTCCTTTTCTAGCTCAGCAGCTCCTGGAACAGGGACTCAAGGCCCTTTACCATCCTCAGCAAGGTCTCTCTTAAAGTATGGCCTCCAGAAATGGGCCCTGACTGCAAAGACCTGGCCAGGAAGGTGCCACCTGGCTGCCCCCTAAGTTGGTTTTTGAATCCAAGATAAATTGTGTTTTTCCTATTAAATTTCATTTTATTAGACTAAAGTTCTTAACCCAGATTGCCAGGGCAATGGGGGGGAAATGACTACTAATTCCTACCTCAGTCATTTAAATCATCCTAAGGTTCCTGTAGCCTTTCTCAGACTGCCAAAGAAAGTATATTATGCAAAAAAGCTAAGGACCCTTGGACTAAACCCTGCCCTGTGCTCTCACTTGTATGGACCTTTCTGGATTCTGACTCTGTCATTCAGACTACTGGCCTTGTGTCTTGGTCGGAGTTCCCTTCTTTGTCTTTACCCAAGTCACTGATGCCAAACAGAGGACCCTGTGCTCCTCCACAGAAGACCTCTTGCCAGGGTGGCATTCAACAGTGTTAGGCAGCCTGCTAGAGGAACCTCTTCCCTTGAACAGGCCCATGAGCCCTCTTTCCCCTGTTTACTCAAGGGGTCCCCAGCATCAGCTTTTGGCCATCTTCACACCATCCAGGTTTTACCAAGGCTCGTCTGGTTGGTAACCATGCAACTGGGACCCAGATGAACCAGAGTAAGGGTTAATATTGAAATCATGCAAGTTATAGAAATAAAAAAAGTTGTGATAACTTTGTCCCATAGCCTTGAGGTTAGATTCCCAGCAGACATGAACTATGTCCCTTAGAGGAGACTTTTAGGTTCTGTTTGACTCTATTTACCTCCTAGTATGTCTCCCCAGACAAGGGTGGGAGAGGGGGCCCACCCACCCCCACAATACAGCAAGAAGGCCCTGAGACAGGGAATGAGTCCCCTGTTTGGTGTCACCCCACCCACAGAGAGTACAGATGCTGTCATAGAAAACTCAGGGTCTCCTCTTCTTCACCCCCACCTTCCTCCTGATTGCCCACCTGTCCTTTCCTGCTGGCATTTATTTCTCTCCTGGTTCCTAGTTGCTTTGCTTCACGGCTCCATCTGCATAGAACAGCTTTCCCCTCTGCTGGATAATCAATCAGCAACTTTTCCGTCAGCCTAGGCACAGGATGGGAGGGCTGAGCTGACCCAAGGTCCTTTCTCCTTCAAAGGACACAGCCCCTATTGGTCGCTCCTCTGGCCTTCAGGGTCTTCCAGGTGACCGGACCTGCCTCTGCCCATAGAACTTTTCAGAGACTGACTTTCTTAAAAGAAAAAAAGAAACAAGATGAGATTTTTCCTAGAGGCAAGGAGGTTCCCTATGACCCAGGCAGCTCTGGCCTGGGGTCTCTGCTGAAGTCTGTCCTGTCACAGTTCTTTCTCTCCCTTCCCGGCTTCGGCTTATGCCGGCGCCCTGAAGTCCCTTCGGCCTCCCTGGCCAGTTCCCTGGGGTTAGGGCTGAGGTTTTGCTGAGGCTTAGGACAGGGAGCTATGGCCCTGGAAGGGGGGCGGGGCTTAGCCCCAGCCTGGGGACGGTACTATCCCTGAGGCTGTCTGGAGGCTGGTGGAAGCAGCTCATGGGGTCATTTTTTCCCATGGCTTTTCAGCATTGGGAGCTCACAGGCCTGCATCCTGCGTGGGGGTGCCCCCCTTTCCCACCTCTCTGCTAGCTCCTGCTCTCATGGGGAGCTGGGCCCTGGGCCGCTCCAGGAGTCTGAGCCAAGGTGTAAATTGCATGGCAGGCTGCCTTTTCTGAGGTGAAAATGAAAAACTGGGAGGCAGCAGGGCCCCTCAGCCCAGTGCGGCAGCTTCTGCCTGGCCTGCCTCTTCTCCCCTCTCCCCTCATCTCTCCACAGTCAACCTCAGCTGCTTAGCTCAGCCCTTCATCTTCTCCTCCCTGCTCACCCACCTCTCCCGCGTCTTCGCCAGCCTGGTTTCCTTGACCACGCTGGTCCCTTCACTCCCTGCTTCTCTCCTCCTCCATTCCCTCTCCCTTCTGGTCCTCCAGATGAAGGACACAGCACCTGGCTCGGGGGCCGCCTCTAAGAGGGGGTGCATTTGGAGACTGGGGGCGAGGGGAGGTGTTTAATTTTAACACACCATTCCATTTCCCTCCTGGCTCTCCAAGCTGTTTAATTTTAACTTGGCCAGCCTCTTCCCCTTGACAGGCAGAGGCCTAGTGGCCACTGGGAGCTGGGCTGAGAGGGGATGACAGAAGCTCCCTGGGAAGGATAATCACGATGTGCTGCCTTTGTGAGGCAGCCTCCCTGCCAGGGGACCCCAGAGCACTCTGCACATATCGCCCTGAGGGTCTGTCTCGGGATGCCCAGGCAGGCACCCCACGTAGATGCATGTGTGTATGTTGGTACATGTCTTAAAGAGCTGGGGAGATATGGGGGTGTGTATATAGCAGGGTCTGTCTGTATAATTAAAAATAAATATGCCTCACTTCACCCACTGCTGAAATGCCACCACCCTTGGGTAGGATGCAACAGCTGTTTACCAGCTGGATGATTGTGCTGGCCAGGCCCTCCAGCCACAAGGGTGGCACAGGACGGGGTGGGCAGGGGGCATAGCCCCGCTATCTTTCTCCTGAACAGTTCCTTCTCAGGCTCCAAGATGAGATGGGAGGAAGACTCACCAGTCACAGCCAGAAGACTTCCTCAAGCTTGGGGTGGGTCAGGGAAGGGCAGGGGGCTTCCTTCCTCTCCGTGCTGAACCAACTGTGACTGCACTCTTTCCCCAGCTCACCTTGAAAGGGGGGTGGGGGGGCAGCTAGGTGGCACAGTGGATAGAGCACCAATCCTCTGAGTTCAAATCTGGCCTCAGACACTTAATCCTTCCTAGCTGCATGACCTTGGGCAAGTCATTTGACCCCTTGCCTTGGCAAAAATTAAAAGAAAGGGAGCCTGGGCATTCTTCTATCCCCGGGGCCCAGAGAGCTTTCCCTTAACTTCTGCCTCTCTTTCACCCTTCCTCCCTCCCTTTGGGGTTCTTATCCTGTCCGTGATAAGTAATCCCTTTGGCCACTCATAGTAGCCTGGGTCCTCATAACAGGATTGTTTTGTACCCAGGGAGGCTTGATCCACTGGCCAACACCTCTTCCCCCCCCCCCCCAGGCTGATGCTAGGCCCCAGCCTTGGGGCGAGGTGAGACCCTTTCTCTCTTCTCTCTTATCTCTCCTCATGTCTCATGGGACCCTCCTCTCTCTCCTGAGCTCTAGGGTTGCCTTGCCAGCTAGCTGCCTAGCATTTCTCCCTAAATGTCCCCACCCTTCAAACTTTCCTGACACCAGCTCTTCACTCTTAATCCCCCAGCCCACCACGGCAGCCAGCCCACTCCTTCATTCTTGGTCTTTGGCTTTTCTGCAAGGATTCCCTGTGAATGGCCCTGGGGCAATGTCCAAGCCTCAACAGGATTCCAGAATCCCCCCCCCCCACATCCTCCCTTGAAAACAGGGGCTTTTATTCCCTTAGGAATAGTTACTTTCTTTCAACCAGCCTGACCCTGGGGAGAAGAGGCTGGTTAGATTTTTCAAAGGAAAGGGCCGGTAGATGAGGGCTTCATTGGTATCCCCTTTTATCTTTACCTTCCTCCTGTCCCTGTAGGGCTGGTACTCGGGAAGAACAAGTGTCTCTGACATATTCTCTTCCTCTCCTTCCCCCAAGTGTAAATTTTGACAGGACCTGGCTTGTGTTTTAATGACTTCAGTTGATCCGTAAATGAAATTTTAATTAGTTTGGTGCCACACTCTGACAAGAAGCTCCCTGGGCAGAGTGAGGAGTAGGACCAGGGGGTCAGAGGGCAGAAAGGGAAGGCTCCTCCAGGGCCCCCTTTGTGGGGTGGGGGGGTTGGAGGCAGGGTCTGAATGGAGGAAGGGGGGGCAGGAGAGCAGAGGCTCCTTGTGTGAGATGGCTGAGAGACTCCAAAGGGAAGGGGAGGGAAGAGAGGCTGGGCCTGGACCTGCCAGACCCTTCATTTTTTCACTTTTCTCTGTTCCTCTGTTCTCCCTGATGGTTTTGAGATGGAAACCACAGGAAGGATAGAAGATGTGGTTTCCATGGTAACAGAGCTGTCCATTGCCAACAACTTCAGAGCCTGGGCTCTCCCAGGGAGGCAGATGTGCTGAGAGCAGCCACAGAACTGCCCCCACTTGCTGACAAGGGGGTTGAGGGAGAGCAGGTGGCATAGGTCACCCCCATGGGGAGGTAATCTGATGCAGCCCATCACTGCCATTCTGGGTACCATAAGGTTAGACTTCCTTCTTGTAGAGGGTCTGAGTTTGGAACCAGGGGTACTGGGGGGGGCAGGAACAGGTCTCTAGGAAACCTGATGAGCTGGAGCTTCAGCCTCTGAGACTGTCCCAAAGCACCCCAGACTGATCAGTGGGCTTTACATGGCCTTTTGAAGGATTAGCACCATCACGCCAGCACTGTCTCAGGCTCCAGCTGTGGGGCAGCCTTGCCCACTGCTGCCCTTTGCACCAGCTGGAGGTCCAGGGCTGAACCAGAGATGCTGGGAAGGTCAGTCATTAACTGGACCCCAGGGGGGCAGTCAAGCCTGTTTTCTTTGTCTTACCCTCCCCCACTGGGGCCTCCCACCGATGAGGCAAGAGCCAACCTATCATTCAACTCTCTTCTCCATTCTCTCCTTCTCGAGAAGGGCTTCCATAGCAGGTCATGAACTCCCCTCTCCAGGGAAGGGCAGCAGTTCCCAGGGGGTCCCTGTCAAGAAGAAAAGGATAAAGACTAGGGTCCAAGAAGGATGGTCTCCTTTCCCCATACTCCCCCCACTCCCCAGGGCCTGGGTGATCCCCTTTCTGGGGGATCTGTTCTGACCATCCTATGTGTGGGCTCCTTTTCTCCCAATCCTGATGTAGCTGTGTTAGGGTCAGGAGCTGGGGGCCTCTGTGGGGGGGGGCGGTCCTCGGGCCTCAGGGAGCCCTCTCCCAAGGGCCTGAGCAAGGCTCCATAGAACAACAGGCTGCAAAGGGCCCTGCACTTAGCCTTGTTATGCCTGACCACTTCTCTAATTTGAAAGGTTTTGATCAAGCTGAAAAAACAGTGAAACCTTCCCTCCTTTCTCCCCAGAGAAGGAGAGGCCCACCTGTGTCTCCTGTCCCTTGCCTCTGACCCCTAGGTGAGCAGCAGAGTCTTGGGTGGCCCTTTCCCCCTGGGTGGCACCTCTTGTGGCATCTCAGCGAAGGAGGGCTCATTGGGGCGCTGGAAGTGAGCGCCAGCCACTAAAAATAGCCCTGCTGTGAAGCTTGGCGTGTAAGGTTGACAGTGGCGAGGCCTGCACAGTAATCTTCTCTGTGATCCAGAGGGTAATTGTACTCCCCGAGCAGGAAGAGGTTTGGCTTGGAGCCCTCTACCCCAGGCCACCCTCTGGATTGTTCTTGCATCCCAGTCAGAGAGTGGTCTGGCCCAGCCTGGGCTGCTTTCATGGACTGGGCAGAGGAGCAACAGCCTCTTCCCACAGCCAGGGGGAAAGGGAGCCCAGGCTGGAGGAGTGTACCCCAGCTCCCAAGCACAGGGAGGGGATGTTCTCCCAAGCTTGCCTCCTTGTCTCGCCAGCTTTTCCCCTTCTGAAGGCCAGGCAGCCCTATTTGTTTCCTGTCTGCTGCTGTTGGCGCAGCTTGGGAAGAGGTAGACTAGTTCACGTGGACCCATTTAGCCCACTCTTCACCCTCCCCTCCTCAATCACACCTGGTGCTGTGGCTTCTTTCTGAGGCCCTTTCTGGTGTCTTTGTAGGATAGACAAGACCTTAAGGGGCTACAACTCGTGGGCACTATTCCCTGCCAATGCCAAGCAGTGCCCAGAGGGGAGCAGAGACAATGCCAGAGAATCTCTCTGAGCTAGCAGTAACCTACGAGGTGTGGGTGCTGCTGGCTTGAGGTCTGAGAGGTCACTAGGAATGGGGATCATCTAGCCCACGATGGGAGGGCCCCCACTTGCCAGCCCCCTTACCTGACTGGTCTCCTGGTACCTTCTGGGTTGGCCCACAGACAGGTGGGGAAACATTAGGCCCATCAGGGTGACTGCCCCCCACCCCAGGCCCAGCAAAATCAACCCCTTTGGAACTCGAAGATTTGAGAACTGGGAGGAACTTGAGAGGACATCTCTACCAACTCCTTAATTATACAAAGGGGGACACAGTCCAAGGGTGTGGAAGGACTTGCCCAGGTCAGACCAGGAGTGAGTGACAAGGCCAAATCCCAAACCCAACCCCCCCCCCAAGTTCTTTCTGGTTTTTTCCTTTTTTTTTTAATCACACACAAAAAAGAGGCTAACAGAGGAAACTGAACTTTTTTTTTGTTAGTTGGGTTGGTCCTTTTTTTAAGTATTAAATCATGTAGTAACAAAACTTTCCTGCCTGTCCGTATCCCCTTCAAACCTCCCCTTTGCTCTTTCCAGTCCAGTTTTAGAGATTTCACTGATGTTCTTCATTTCTCCTCTTTTTTTGCATTACTTTTATTACCTATCAGTTCCCATCCAGATAGAAGGCCCACCCTCCCTTGGCACCAAACAAGCACAGGCCACTAAATAAGCCACCCCACCAGGTATCTCTGCCAAGGGACATAGCTTTCTGCAGCCCACGGCTGTCACTTCTCCCCATGCTTCATCGTCCCCCCCGTGGGCTGGTATGATGGGCATCTGTCTCACCCTGCCTTTTTCTTCTTCCCCTTGCCCAAGGAGCGGAAGCTTTGTGCCCATCCTAGGCTGGAGATCTACCAGCAGGACCAGATCCACTTTGTGTGCCCACTGGCTCGACAGGGTGACTTCTACGTGCCTGAGGTGAAGGAGACGGAACGCAAAAGTCGGGCAGCTGCCGAGGCTGATGACGCCCAGACTGATGTCACAGGTACCGAGCAGAGGGGGTGCAGTGGGGGGAGGGGAGCTGCTCCCTCCCTGCCTCAGTTAATCCTGCATGGGTCCCCAGCTGTGTCTGAGCCCTCTAGGGGATATGGAGGAAGGAGTAGATGTAATGTTGCCCTTGGAGACCTTCTGCTCCAATTGGGAAGACAAGACAGACAGCAGATACACAGGCTGAATTCTAAAACATTGTCAGCTATACATTGATGAGTGTAGATGAACAGGCAGTGCCTGTGAGCACAGTGTCAAGGTAGGTGCTGTCTGGGCACCCCTGATCAGGGAGTGCTTCCCAGGAAAGCTGCATTGGAGATGCCCTGGGACATAAGTTGGCAAGGGTGCCATTGCCTTAAGGAGACAGACAGGGGAGTTTGCCTCCCCTTGGGCACTTACCCTTTGGCCCCCGAGGACCCAAATCAGCCAAGGACATAGATATTTGACTTCCAGACCTGGGAATGGTGAAGAGGGGGATCATGTCCCAAGGGCAGGGGGCCCAGGGAGGGAATACACTCCATCCAGAGAGTCTGACAGGGTGCCCACCAAGTGGACTCTGGACCCAGCTTGGATGGACTGGCTTGGTAAGAGAGCAGTTGTTGAGTGTTTATCATGACTATGTACATCTCAGAATTTAGCTATCACTATCAATAAGGGCTCAACTTAAGAAAAGGATAGAAGAAAGATATTACTGATGCAGATGAAGCCTTAGAAGGGACAGTTGTTAAACGTTTACCAGCCCACCCCTGCCTGAACCCCTATTTAGCCACCACTAATGACCCACAGGCAAGTAAGGAGAATGACCTTTTTTGCTTGGGGGGAGGGCAGGAGGAGGTTGGGCAGAGGCCATTAGCTGCCCAACCTCTTAGACCCAAGGGGCCAGACCATAAGGTCACCTCCTCCTCACGCCGGTCCTTAGTACAGCCTGGGGAAATGACCTCTTGGCCTGGACAAAGTGGGAAATTTGCTTTGACAGTCCAAGTCAACCCAAGGGGGCTGACCCTCAGCCACACATGAGGTCACATCAAATCATAATGGCTTTAGAGGAAGGCGGATGTGTGGTGTGGAGAAGACTTGGGGGCACAAGGTTGTCCTCACCCACTCCCACCATTGTCTTCATGGCATAGCTAAGCTCAGCTGCCAAGGTCACTAGGGAAAGTTGGGGAGAGTGTGCATAAGGAGGGGTGCAAAGAGGCAGCAATTTGTTCCCCAGGGGCCTGTGTCTAACACAATTAGGTTCATCTGCTGCTTAATTACCTCCCTGGGGCACCGCTCAGGCCAGCAGTGCCCTCAAACCAATCTTGCATTCCTTGGTGCCCCCACTGTGGGCACAGGACAAGCACAAGGTCAGAGCAGACCTCAGGATGGGAGCGGAAAAGGAGAGGCTGGGGTGAGTTGTGAGCTTCCACTTTCAGCCCCCCCTCATTCCTATCCTCGTCCTTTCTCTCCCAAACACAGCCTGCCAGGGCTCTTGAGGAACTGCCTGGCACCCTGATCCCTCCCTTGCCCACCCTCCTCCAGCTGGCTGCAGCCCCCAGGCTCCCTCATGGGCAGGGCCTGTCGGCAGCCCCGACACCCTCTTCTTCTCTTCCCCCTCTTCTCTCAGGCCTCTAGCAGAGAGGGCAGATGAGCTTGCCCTTCGCTGACAAGGTCCATCCTGCCCACCCCTAGGCGGGACCTCGATTTCCTCACTGCCAGGTGCGTGCCACTCACCCAGCAGCGTGTGGTGGGCGCCTGGCTTGCCTGCGGCTCAGCCTGCCCCTGCCTGTCTCTCCCCATGGCTGGGACACAGGAGGTGAAAGGGGGTGATTAGCTGGCTCTTGACTGCTATTACATTGATGTATTATTTAGTACTAGAAGAGGAGATGAATATTTGATTGCACATTAAGCTGGCTGCAGGGGGAGAGCCTGGCTGAGGGGTTAGGGGTAAGCAGTGACCATCGTGTTCCTCCAGTGGCAGTGAGAACACTGGCAGAGTGGAACCTGGCCTGCCAGCCTCACTCCTTGCCTGGCAGATAGAATGGGCTGCTTCAGAGCTCCTTGGGCAGGGTTGAAATAGAGACGGGGGAAGGTTGGTTTTCTCTGTCCAGTGACCAAGACTTAGTACAGGAAGGGAATCAGGCCCACTGCTTCCCAGAGAAATAGGGAGAACCTCTTTGGCAGAAGGAGGCAGGATGCTGAGTGGACCCTAGACAGGGAAGGGCAGGGTCTTCACTGTTACTCCCCAGTCACCTGGATGCCCCAGGGTTCTTCCTGAAGATGAAGGCCAAGGCAGAATAACCTGAACAACAGCCCTCAAGAAGGCTTAGCTGGGATATATACCTTCTTTCCAGGCCCCTCCTCTCTTCCCCAGTTCTTTCCTGGTTGGGCTCAGCTAGGAAGAGGAGCCCCAAAATAAGAAATATGACTGTTCTGTGTAGAGGCCTGGCAGTTGGGGGGGATTCGTTAGGGGGCTCAGAGTATCCTGACCCCTTCTGAGAATGTGTTCATCCTTATGGAGGGAGGCCTGACTTTTCCTGACTCCTAGCCTCCATTGCTGTGGGGTCCTGTTTCCGGGGAGAGATTATGGAGTTTGGCAGGAAGGAAGAACAGAGGACCACTGTGGTCAGCCCTCTCTTGTGGCCAGATAGATTAGGTGGTTTCTGGCATCACCCTTAAGAGGATGGGGGAGGCACGAGAAAGACCTAGGAAAAACAGAGGCCACAGTGCCCCTGACTTGGACCAAGCTGGGGCCTTTCTCTCCAAACCCGGGCGCCCTCAGGAGCGGATCTGGGCAGAGTTGACCCCACCAGTGCCCCAAGAACATCCCCTTGCTTGCCTGAGATCTCCCAAGTCTGGGTATGGGGCAGGAGGTGGGGGTGGATGGGAAGATTGGGCATCTGGAGGCCTGCCAGCTTCCCCTGGCACCCAGATCCCAGGAGAGCCTGCGGGGAGAGAACGACATGACAGTATAATAAGGCTGGAGAAATCTGCTCCTCCTCCCCTCCCTGCCACCCCCTCTGCCGCCCCTCTCCAAGTGCTTGGGCTCCTTTGGTCTGCAGCCCCAAGAGGAGAAGAGAGTTCAGCAGCTACTCTAATTCTGCCGGCCCCCGGGGGCGCTAATTATTATTTAAAGAGACATGTGTTGCTGCTGATGAGCGGGTGTCCTGCCTCAGGGCTGAGGGAAGATTGTCTTCTGATCTCCGGGCCCCTGGGAGGGGAGGTGGGGGGGGGGGTAGGGGGTGACCAGCAGGAGAGAAGGCAAGTGACCGGCTGGCTCCCTCGGCATATGGAACCTCCCTCGTGCCATCTCACTGGACCCTGCTGGCATTGGGGGGTAAGCCCCCAGCACCCCTAGAAGTAAGGGCACACATAAGCATGATGTCCTCATTCAGCTCCCCTGGAAAGACAGCCAGGAGATCTGACCAGTCTCCCAGAGTTGGTGGGACCTCAAATGGCAGAGGCAGTCATTTGATGGGGTTACTGGGCATATGCCATTGATTTCTGAGCCCAGCTCAGTGGCTTGCCTAACCTTAATTCCAGCCCTCTATTGGGCACCGGGGGTGGCCCATCCTATTAGTCTGCCCCAATTTCCAGCTAGATCTACCACACTTCCCACCAAGACCAACCAAAAATTCAAGACCAACCCGAAATTCAAAGCATTTACACCCCCAGCCACGCTTGGGCTCTGGGCTCTGTCACCATCACCATGGAGACAGGGAGCCAGGAAAGCATCATGCTCATAGAACACAGCTCACCTCTCACCTCCCAGAGCTGCCACACCTGGGACCAGGCCCCAGCCCGGAAAGGGGGTGCAGAGGCCGCTCCACTGCCCTTCATGTGTGCCTCTGAGGAGTGATACTCAGGGCCATAGCTTTCCCCTTCCCCTTCCCCTTCCCCTTCCCCTTCCCCTTCCCCATTGAATAATAGCCTTTCCCACAAAAGGGGAAGATGGCCAAGTTTAAGTGAAGCAGTGTGATAAAGTGGGGCACTCTCCTTCCCACACCTCCCTGCTGCTCCTTGAACACCACTAACCATGAGACCCCCCCCCCTTTCACCAATCCTGTGTTGGCTACTGCCCTACCAGGCCTTGGTGCCTAATCCTAGGGGGCAGAAAGTGACCAGTATAACTAACCTGGGGTCTCCAGGTTGAGGGGAAGAGGAACTCTTGAAGGACCATGTCTCTACTTGGTCTCAGGAGAATTTGAGGGATACATTGGAGCTATCAAGATATTTCTAGAGGACAAAGGCTGCTGCTGAGGCTCAGCGAGCTCCCCCCACCCTTTGTTTTTTAAATTTTTGCAAGGCAATGGGGTTAAGTGACTTGCCCAAGGCCACACAGCTAGGTAATTATTAAATGTCTGAGGCTGGATTTGAACTCAGGTACTCCTGATTCCAAGGCCGGTGCTTTATCCACTGCACCATCTAACCACCCCCTGAGAGCTCCCCCTTTAAAGAGAAGTAACTTTGTGCGTTGGCCAGCCTCAGACATTTAATCTAGCTCTCGGGATGCCTCTTGTGCTCCTCAGTCTGAAGTCAAATGGGGCCAAAGAACAAAGAGGAATCAAATCTTCCTTGACCGGTTTCTCCCAGAGACTAAGGCCCGGCAGGCCCATCACTTCATTCATCAGCAGCTAGAGCCCAACTTCTTCCCAGGCCTGGTTATATCCTTTCTCTACCAGCTTTAGCCAGGGGACATCTCTGGTTTGTTCCCTCCCCAGACCCAGAGCACTCGGACCAATGTATCTGGGAATCTGCCTTTGTTCTCCCTTCCACCCCACCACTCCCCGGGGCCACAGAAAACATTCAAGCTAAGAGCCAGGTTCATCAGTGAAGAGCTGGGGGGCCGGAGCTTTGTGGGAGTGCAGGGAACCATGGCTAACACCCGAGAGCTGAGCTCCACACACTCCCTCCCTGCTTTACTTCGTCCCTCTTGATGGCAAGTCCCCTTTCCTGGACACTGCTCAGGTGGGCTCAGAGCTGCCTTCAGGAAGCACCCAGGTTTCTCAGAAATCAGAAGGGCTGTGCCCCCCACTGACCAGCTTCTTCATCTCCCCCTGTCCCAGGAGCTGACACACTGAGCGACACCAGCTCCATTAGTCTGGATGCCGGACCAGGGAGCCGCGAGAACTCTGCCGCCACCATGTCCCCTGGCGTGGCTGGCCGCAGCTGGGATGACACAGATAACCGGAGTGAGCACAGCTACAGTGAGTCAGGGGCTAGTGGTTCCTCCTTTGAAGAGCTCGACCTGGAGGGGGATGGAGTCTCCGGCGACCCTCGCTTTAGTCACGAGACTGAGCCCCCTGGGCCCAAGTGGGCCAAGGAGCCCAGCACCCCAGAGAAGGATGAAGAGTAGCTGCCCCTCCTGGCCAAGGCCTCCGCCTCTCAGCCCCACTTTCCTCGGGCTTAATCAAAAAGGAACTGATCAAATTCATCCTTCCCCTCTTCCCCTGGCCTAGCCGGGTCTGCCTGGTGCACCTCTCCTGGAGACCCTCAGCTCTAGGGGCTGGGACCCAGGCAGCCCCTGGCGGTCTGTAGAGTGGCTCTGCCAGCTCCTGACCAGGTCCCCCTGCACCTCTGAGCTCTTTGCTCTGTTCTTTCTCTTCACACCCTGGCCTCTCCTTCCCAGCCAGCTGGAAGGAGCACAGTCTCTTCCTGTTTGCCCCTCCCTCATCAGTCTCTTTTTCAGACTTACATTGGGACTTTTAGGATCCAGAATAAAGCAGATGATTTTCGTTTCACTTAGATTCAAGCTGCAGATTTCTTTCCTGGCCCAGAGCCCCCAACAGTCACCACCAGCTTCCATTAGGGTCATCACGCATCAGACTGGGGGGAGATGACTCAGGGTCTCCAAGGAGGAAGGGGATGAACCTGATGGGAGTCATGTTGTCTTAGAATCATAGATCAAGAGATGGAAACCAAAGGGAGTTTACTCTAACCCTCTGATTTTATGGAGGAGGAAATTGTGGTCCTGGGAGGGTTCACCGAATCACCCAAGGTCACACAAAAACCTCTGACCATTGTACCACTCTGCCTACCTGCCTTTTTTTTTGCTCTCTGGCCAGAGAGGGCTTCCCTTTCCTTATTATGGAGGGAATGTCCTGGGTCACCTTCTGGGTCCTGGGGGTGGGGCCTCTCAGTTCTGCCTTCCAGGCCCCTCAAGTCACCCTGACATGGCCCAGTGACTTAGCAGGGACACCTTCAGGTAGCTCTGTGGTGCCCCTACACTTAGGAGCAGGCATTGCCTAGATGGGGGGTGTCTTGTGCCTTCCCAGTTTGAGTCTCTGGGCACAAGTGCAGAGGGGCCCTGCTCATGTGGGAACATAAGCCTTTTGTCTCATTTTTTTTCTGTGTGTGTGTACGTACATGTACCCTTCACCTCCAGGCTTCAACCTCTGTTCATACTGACTTCAGGAGTAACCAGAAACCAAGAGAGATAGGAAAGAACATAGCAAGAAATGCAGGAACTGGAGGTTAACAAATATCCCATATTGTTCTGACAGATTTTGGAGTCTCGACCCATTGCTACTTTGATTTCCTGGGCGGGGCGGTTCTATTTTGAAGTGATAATAGAGTTGGACTTGGAGTTAGATCTGGATTCAAACCCTACTTTGACTTGCTATTCTACCATTAGCAAGTACATAAAAATTCCATGCCTCAGTTTTCTCATCAGTAAAATAAGGGGATTGTACTCTAAGGCTTCTAAGTTTCCTTCAGGCTATCAATCTGTGATCCTGTGAATTATGGAAACGGAATCAGGCTGAATGAACCTGTCCTTTTATAATTTTTTGCATCAGACAATCAAGGTTAAGTTATTTGTTCAAGGTCACACAGCTACTGTCAACCTATGGATTTGAACTCAGATCCTCCTTGACTCCAAGGCTGATGTTCTATCCACTGTGCCATCCACCTGGCCCCCAAACCAGCATGTGAGTGTCTACACCTATGATGGCATTTTGCCATCTGCTAGGGTCAGGTCTTGGTATGCCTATTTGAATAGCTATTGGCCCATTTATAAGGGCTTATACATAATGTGGGGGGGCATATCCATTAGGTCAGGTCTGTGAGGGGAGTCTGTGACTCCAACTGTGAGGAGAGAGACAGAAGGAAGCTAGTTCTGTGGCTCAGGATGGTGGAATGACTGCTCTGTCCACCCTCTGACCCCACCCGACAAAACTGCCTTTTGGTGTGGCAACTGTGGCATTAGAGCAACTTCAGCTCTCCATGTTGAGGTAGAGGATTTGTGAGAAGAGAAGTCATGAGCCTCCCCGCAGAACTGTCCTTCCCTCTTTTGTCTTGCCATCAGTCCCAACATGCCTCCCTTCACCTGCTGTGGTAATTGCCTCTCAATAGATTGACCCTACACCTGATGCAAACTGAACCTAGGACTCCCACCAGTCTCTGAGTGGGGAGGATATGGTTCTGGCAATTGGTCATCCAACCATTGTTTGGAGATGGGGATCTCATTACCAAATGAGACAATCCAAGTGTTTGTGATGCTACCTTTTGGAGCCAAAAGAAATATGTCTAATCTCCTCCTCATGAAAGCTTATGCTTCTCCTACCTCACTCCCCATCCCAAGGCTGCCTTTCTGCTGGGAAACCTGGATCCCTAATCTTGGGGCTTGGGGAGCTGAGGCAGAGAAAGGTGAGGGAGTCAAAGCCCCACTGCCTCCTATCCCCACCCCAGTCTGAACAAGGATGGAGTACTGCTGCCTGAATGGGGAAAGCCACCTGCTGGTGGAGGGGGGGGATGTTCACCGACAGGAGACAAATATTGCTTCCTGCCCTTTGATTCACACATGCATCCACACACATGTGCAGTCGCATGTTCATACATGTTCAGATGTAGACATGTTTGGGTGTAGCTACATGTACAAACCCCAGAACACAGCAGCTGTGAGCCCCTCCGCTGCCCGCCTCTACCTCCTCCATCATAGCCTTGTGAACAGGAAGAAGGAATCATGATATTTTATGTTGACAAGAGTCTTATGGCTTATCAAGCACTTTGACTCGCATTACCCCAAGTACCAGAACATGCCAGGCTGCCAGAACTAGTCAGAGGAGAGGCTTCTTTGTTTTTTTCACTCTCTTGAAGATAAAAAAAAATAGTCGACTTACTGACAAAGGGACCCCAGCTCCAACCCCCCTAGGAAGCCGCAGGCATCTTCCTACCTGACTCCACTCCTAAACCTCTCAGGCAAGAAAAGGAAAAAAGGGCCTGGTGCGGGGGAGGGGCTCCCAAAGTGTAAGCCTGGCCTCCCTGGCCAGAGGGCAACGGATACGTTGGGCAGATGGGCCCCAAGGCTCCGAGGGGAGCTATCCCGGAGCCAGGGCTAGAAAGTGGCTGGTCTGGCGCCGGGGGCCGGGGGCCGGGGGTCCTCGGGCGGAAGACGAGCGCCCAGGCCGGGCGGGCTCCGAGTTCAGCACCCGGGCCCGGACAGCTCCGGGCTGGGCCCTGGAGGGGCGGCTGGCCTCAGTCCGGGGCTGGAGGAGCCGCGAGCAGCCGGGCCGGGGGGTGGAGAGGGGAGGGGGGAGGGGAGGGGGGAGAGGGGAGGGGGCCGAGAGGAGTGACGGAGCGGGCAGAGCCAGCGGGGGGGAGGGGAGGAGGGGCCGGGGGCGGGGCGGCGGGAATCAAAGCGGCTGGGAGAGCGGGGCGGCGGGAGAGCGGCTCCGAGCCCGGGCCGGAGCCGCAGCCGCAGCCAGGACCGAGGAGCCGGGAGCCCGAGCCCCAGCGCCCCCGAGGGGAGCTCCGGCTCCAAGCCCAGCCGAGGCAGGTAAGACGGGCTCCGGAGCCCGCGGGGCCGCCCTGTCCCAGTCCCGGGAGCCCCCAAAGGTGGGGAGGATGAGCCCCTTCCTCTCCCACCTCAGAGCTCCCACTCAGGCTGGGTCCCTCTCCATCGCCGCCTCTGTCTCTCCAGTATCTCTGTCGTTTCTCTGTCCACCTCTCCCCCGGGAGTGTCTCTCAATCTCTCCCCCACATTCACGTCTCTGTCTTTTTCCTTGTCCTTTCAACCCCCTCCCTGTCTCCCACTTCTTGTTTCTGTCTGTTTCTCCTCCTTCCCTGTCTGTCTCTTCCCCACTCCTGCCCCTCTTTTTCCTCCCCATCTCTATTTCTCTTCCTCTTGTTTCACCCCCCATGTCGGTTTCACACACACACACACACACACACACACACACACACACACACTCTTCTTTGGTTGTCACCCCCTTTTGAATTCCCTCTCCGTCTCTATAGTCTCTGGTTTATGCCTCCTCCGTTTCTCTGTCTCTTCCTATTCCTGGATCCTCACAGAGTGTCTTATATTCTCTCCTGGAGAGAGTGGGGTTAACCCGTATATGTAAATAGTGCAGAGATGGGGCTCTCATGAGGAAGAGAGATCCCATTGAACGAGAGGAAAAACAGTAAGGACAAGTGGCCATAAGAGATGTGGAAAACCTTGCATTGGCTTGTCAGATCACTTGAAACCTAAGTGATTCTGAACAAGTGTCTATTTTCCCCTTGGCCTCAGTTTCCCCAGTTTTCTGGCTTGGAAAGATGGTACTTCCCAGCAAAATTGTGTGTGAACATCAAGGAGTCTGTATGTGTATGTGAGGAGGGGAGATCTGTGTATATGTGTTGTTGACAAAGAATCCTTGCGTGAAAATGTGTAGGCTGGGAGGGAGGGAATATTTGCCAGGCTAAGGAAACTGAGTCACTGAAACACCCTCTTATCTCAGGGTAACAGACAGGAACCTAGACCCAGCCTTTGGTTGCTTTTTTGTGATGCCTGAGGGAAAGTGTAGGAACTAACTTCCCCACATTTCTAACCTGAATCGCACACATTCAGATATACACACAAATTGGAGCACACAGTGAGAAAGACATAGACAATTCCATACAGACACACCCACCTGTATATACATGGGCAGCCATATACACCTGAATATGCATTCAGTCGTACAAGCAGAAATAGAGCCAACCAAACAAAAGCCTGAAATGCCTGGCTCCCTCTCATTTTCCCCTTCACCCTCCCTTAGTCCACTGTTAGAAATCCATCGGACTAGAAAGGGATTATGGGACCCTGGAAAGACATCTATGTTCATCTGAATTGGTCCTAGTCACCCCAGTTCCACAAGTTAACTCTTAGAGGCCCTTCCTCCTCTTAAAAGAACCTCTGCCCAGGTATTGCCCAGAAACCAAATCACATCTCAGGAGTCTCAGCATTCACAGCTGTTATGGTGAGGTCCTTCACCAGATACTGCGCTGTTTATGATCAGATTATCTGAGAATTCTATAACATTTGTGTGAGGTCTATGTCCTTTTCTGATGAAGGCCTTGTCTCCTTTTCCAATTTCTCTCTCTCTCTCTCTCTCTCTCTCTCTCTCTCTCTCTCTCTCTCTCCACTTTACCCCGCCCCCCTCCATCAGCCCCTGAAAAAAGATCAGGGTCCACCTAATATAAGACAGAAGGGAGGAAGAATATTGGGCCCCTGAAACAGATCTGAAGTCAGTCACTGATATCCCCTCAGCTTAATGAATTATTTCCCCTTCCTCTGGTCCTGGACTCCTAAAGTAAACTCATCTCTCTCAAGTGTGATTGATGGGGCAGCTAGGTGGCACAATGGATAGAGCATCGGCCCTGGAGTCAGGAGGACCTGAATTCAAATCCAGCCTCAGACACTTCATAATTCCCTAGCTGTGTGACCTTGGGACCCCATTGCCTTGGAGAGAGAGAGAGAGAGAGAGAGAGAGAGAGAAGGGTGTGCTGGTTACATGAGTGTGATTGATGTGAGGTGGAAGTGTTGGGGAAGCCCACTGGATTTTCCCTTTTGCCCAGCTTCCCTGTTTCTGTCTCTCTGCAGGTGCTGCTCTGTCTCTGCTCTCCCTCCTCTCCCACTCCTTTTATCCTGTCTTTTTTTTCACTCTAGCCCACCAGCTTCTTTCCAACCCACTGCATCCTATTCCTCCTCTTTCAACTCACACTCCTTTTTCCTTCTCTTCCCAGTGATTTTTTTTTGTCTCATCTTTCTTCTGTTTTCTCTTCCCTCATCTGTCTTTTCTCCCCTCTTACTGATCCTTTTCCCCTTTCATTATCTTTTTCCTCCTCCCTCTTTCTCTTTCCTCACCGGCCCTACCTGTTTCATCTCTTTCTCCCCTCTCCTCCCCTTTGTTTTTCTCTGTCTCCTCTCCCCTCCCTCTCGTCTCTGCCATCACTTTCACACCTCCCCTTCCTTTGTTTCTCTTTTTCCCCTCTCTCCGATTCCCTTCTCTTCCCCCCATATCCTCCCCTCTTCCTCCACGCCTCTTTCTCTCTCTGCACATTCCTCTCCTCCTTTTGTCTCCTCTCCCTGAGCCCATCCGGGGTCTCGGCCAGGTGCCCTCACAATGGGGCCACCTCTGCCTTTGCTGCTGCTGCTGCTGCTGCTGCTGCTGCTGTGGGGAGCCCGGGGTGGGGCCGAGGCGGGAGCTGGGAGCCCGGGCAAGAAGACCCTCAGCCTAGCAGGGGACCTGGTTCTGGGTGGGCTGTTCCCGGTGCACCAGAAGGGGGTCCCGGGCGCCGGGGGGAACGGGGAGTGCGGCGGCCCGGTGAACGAGCAGCGCGGGGTGCAGCGGCTAGAGGCCATGCTCTTCGCCCTGGACCGCATCAACGGCGACCCGCGGCTGCTGCCCGGCGTGCGCCTCGGCGCGCACATCCTCGACAGCTGCTCCACCGACACGCACGCGCTGGAGCAGGCCCTGGACTTCGTGCGCGCCTCGCTCAGCCGCGGCGCCCCGGGCTCCCGCCACGTGTGCCCCGACGGCTCCTATGCCATCCACGGCGAAGCGCCCACGGCCATCACCGGCGTCATCGGCGGCTCCTACAGCGACGTCTCCATCCAGGTCCGCGGGGCGCGGGGCGCGGCCAGGGCCGGGGGCACGGGGGCGCGGCCAGGGCCAGGGCCAGGGGAGGGAGGCGCGAGGAAACCGGGCAGAGACTTGAAGAGGGAGAAGAGAGACGCAGAGAGATGGGGGGGGGGGGACTAAGAGGGAGACGAATGAAGAGGAAAATGGGGAATAAGGGCTAGAGACTGAAGCCTGCGAAATGAAAGTACAGAACCCCAGCCTCCGCAAGAGCTGCGGGCATCTAGGTCAATCCATCCCTAAGAACATTTCGGGGAAAATGAGCTGCTCCTAGTCTTTATATTGGAAGAGCTCCCCAAAGAGTGGAGAGGAAAAGATGAGGGGGAAAGAAAGGAGAATGAGGAGAGATTGTGTGTGTGTGTGTGTGTGTGTGTGTGTGTGTGAGAGAGAGAGAGAGAGAGAGAGAGAGAGAGAGAGAGAGAGAAACAGACAGACAGAGAGAGACAGAGAGACAGAAAATGGGGGAAAGTATAAGGAGGAGAGATGAGAGGGAGAAGAAAAGGGGGAGAAATAGGGAGGAGAGAGAAACAAAGAGAAAATGGGGAGGGGAAGAAGGAGGAGGAGGAGGACAGATGAGAGTCAGAGAGAGAGAATGTAAAGAGACAAAAAAAAGAGAGACAGAAAGACACACAGAAAAGGGTGTGGTGGAAGACTGAGATGGAGAGGCAAACAAGGCAGGAGACAGGCAACAGGAATGGTGGTCAAAAAGTGTGCAAGGGATCTAAAAAAATAGGGACAGAGGAGCAAGACAGATATGAAATGCAAGAAACATTTGCAAGTGAAAACTAAAGACTGTATGATACAGAGGCAGATGGAAAAGAGGGGCCCAGAAAGAATAGAAAAAACTAAATCTGATCCTCAAAACAACTTTGTGAAGGAGATGCTATCCCAAATCTTAGCAGAAATTGAGGCTCCTAAGGGGGTATGATTAACTAATGGTCATGGAACTAATATCTCAGGCAAGATATGATCCAAGTCTTCATGGCATCACACCCTGTGCTTTTTCCCCATGTGCTTCTAAATAGAAATGGAAAAGACAGGGATTCACAAAGAGAAAGACAGGATGAAGAGGCAAAGGAAGAAGGACTCAAAGAGAGGAAGACAAGTTGGAGAAATGTATAAGGAAATAGATGCAGAAAGAAAAGTCAAGTGACAGAGAAACAAAGATTGTGAATCATGGAGAGATAGGTCAACAGATACCTGCATGGGAATGAAGTAGGAAGCAGAGGTTCTGGATCTAAGGGAAGTATTGGAATGGGAAGACACTCTCCTATGGTAGGGGCACCCACATATGCAGGAGGAAGCCAGGTCATCCACATACACACATGCACAAAATACACACACACACATATACACACATATACCAGTGCCTTTTTCTTCACTCAACATCTAGCTCTGTCTAGAAGGCCTGAAGAGGGAATCCTGTTGCAAAGACCCTTGGGGAGGGATGAGCCAATGCAGGCCCAGCTGAGCTCTTGTCTGCTCTGACCATCTGCCATTCTGGCCCATGGGAGCCAAGGTCCAGGACCAGGGTTCCCCCTTCTTTCTCTTCCCCTCCCCTCCTTGTCAGCTACCTTCTTCTTATCCGGGCCTGCCCAGTCCCAAGACACTTCCCCAGGAGGTAGCCCTTGTCGAGGAGAGAACCCAAGAATCCAGATTCCCTGCTGGTCCCCCACACCAAGACAAGCATAGCCGCACAAACTATAGTCTGAGGCAGAAAGGGGAGAGAGAGAGAGAGAGAGAGAGAGAGAGAGAGAGAGAGAGAGAGAGAGAAGCCAAGGGAAGAAGGCTATTCCCAACTGAAACAGGAGGCAGTCAAACAAGGATTTCTGGGTCCACCCTCCTGTAGGAGAAAGGGATAGAGGGATCCTTAGATCTCCCCTTGGAAACAATGTGGAGGAGTATCCTATAGATGTCAGAAAGCTGCGAGGGATGGTGGGGGAATGGGTGGGTATCTTCTTTGGGGAGAGGGGTGGTGAGGAAAGGAGCCTGAAGGTCCTTGCTATCCGCCTAATCGTCCTAAATGTGGTCAATTCTGCCCCTTCTCTGTCTTTACACCTTTGGAAAACTGGGCGTTGAACGAGATGCTCTGTCCAAGGTTCTAGCTCGGTACGGAGGTCCGGGATTCCCTAGGGCCAGGGACAGTAGAGGAGTGGCCAAAGGGGTTCCCGGCCGGATCAGTCCAGTTCATACTCTTTACTGAGAAAGGTAGGGTTCACGGGGTCCCTCCACAGCTGCCCCAGCTCCGAGGGCCCCAGGATTCTTAAACCAGAATTTTGATATCGATCTCCAATTGCTCTGCGGGCGTGTGCTTGCTGTCCGATTTTCGAGTCCGGTCGGTGTACCAGCGCCAGTAGGCCTGGATGATGCAAGCGGCCGCCCGCGCCCGGCAGAAGCAGCGGCGAATCCGCCACATGCGCACCCGCGCCTGCAGCTTGACCACGGCTCTCTCCTCCCGCGAGTAGAGCAGCAGCATCGCCCGCCGCCGCTTGGCCAGGCCCCGGGCCATCACGCCCCGCCACCAGCACTGGATGATCCAGGTTCGGAGGGCCGCGTGCAGCAGGGTCCGTCGCACCAGCAGGCCCCTCCACCAGGCCTGGATCTTGATGGCCGCCTCGATCTCCTTGTCCTGGGGTAGCAGGGGCCCCGCTTTGTCCCAGTCTTGACCCTGGCCCACCTCCGGGTGGGGGGAAGGAGGGGGACACCAGTCCTTCTCCCATCTCCTCTTTCCCCCTAGTTCATTTGCTATCTTCCCTTGGCTAGCTGTCTGCTTCTCCTAGTAGAGTCCTCTCCTCCCTCTTCTTCTCCCCTTCTCCCCAATTCTTGCTTCTCCCTATTCTCTTTTCTCACTCTCCTCTCCCCTTTCTATTTTTCTCCTCCCCCCTCTCCATCTCTCCTCCTCATTCTTCTCCTTGATATTCTCCCTGTTTATATCTCTGACTCTCTCTCTCTCTCTCTCTCCTCTCCTCCTCAACTTCTCTCTTCTCTCTAGTCTTTCCTTCCTATTCCCTCTCCTTCTTCTCCACTCCCCATCTTTTCTCCTCTCCCTTTTCTCTCCACTCTCCTCAGACATGGAAGGAACCTCAAACATCATCTTAACCCAACCCATAACTGACCTGATCAACAGTTTCTCTGAAACATTCCTTACAAGGGATCATCCATTTGTCACTTGAAGAATTCATAATTCATTATTTTTGGAGATTATCCACTTTACCTTTGGAGAGCCCCAATTGTGAAAATTGTTACAAAGCTCTCTCTCTACCTGCCTCTTTACACTTTCCGACCATTGCTTTTAGGTCTACCCTCCAGAACCAAACAAATCAAATGAAGTCTTTTTTCATGTGACATCTTTGCAGGTACTTGAAAATATGGGTCATGTCTCCCTCCGCTCCCCCCCCCCCCAAGTGTTTTCTTCTCTTAGCTGAACAACTTCAGTTCCTTCAATCAACCCTTTTATGCTTGGTCTTCGGTCTCTCACATCTTGGTCAGGCTCCTCAACTAGTTAACATCCTTCCTTGAGTTCCCTGAGCTAATCAGTACAATTTTCTGTAGGATCTGTTGAAGGCAGAATCATATCCTTTGTTCTGGACACCAGCTCTTTAGTTAGCCAGTTAGGACAGACAGTCCATTCTTTAGGTCCAGTCATTTAATCAGCTCAAACTCTGCCTAATATAATCATCTAACTCACAACTCTTCACCTTGTCTGGAAGAATAACATAACAGACTCGGTCCAATGCTTGGTGGAAATCAAGGGCAACAACCAATTGACCACAACAACCTGATCTGCCAGTCCAGTTATTTTGTCAAAAAAAGAGAATAAGCCTAGCTTAGCAAGGTGTCTTGAAGGTATATTGGCTTTCATAGTTTTCTTTTCCAGACATTCTGAAGCCTTGTCTTTTAATTATATGGTCTATATTTCCCTCCCATAAATTGAAGTTAAAATCACTGGGCTATAGTTTGCACACCACTCTGCTTTTCTTTTCTCCTTCCTCCCAAATCTCTAGTCCTTCAGGACCTCACAAAATCTTTCAAAGATACCTGATAGTGCCTAATGGTTCAACAATCACATTCAGCAATTCTTTCAGGATCCTGGTCTTTACTTGACCTGGCAACTTGAATTGAAGAGGGCAGCAGCTATGTGCTTTCTATTTCCTTTATGTCTCCCTTCTTCCCTCTCTGCTCTCCATCTTTCTTCTCCCTCACACATCTCTCACCAGCTTTCCTTTTTCTTTCTTGTTTCTTGCCCTCTCCCTTTTCTTTCCTCTTTTCTCATTTCCTCTCCTCTTGTTTGTCTCCCCTCCTTCCTTTTCTCTCAACTTTCCCTTCCTCTTTCCTTTCTTGTTCTTTTCTCCCTTCTTCCTTTCTTTTCTCTCTCCTGTCTTACCAGCCCCTACCCCATGCATGGATCAAATACAGCTATGAATTCCTTATTAGCCCTCATCTCCCAAATCTTTTGCCCTAGTCTTTTTAATTAAAAACAAAGTCTTTTCTGTTTCCTAATCCTGATTCGTTCTACTGCTTCCTTGGCCCATCCAACTACCCTTCCCCATTCCCCAAGACACAAAACAAAAACCCTGCTTCCTTCAAGATGCCTCTACCTACCTCTGTTTCTCCTCCCATTACTGGTTCTTCAGTTTCTGGCTTCTTCTTTTTCTTTTTTTGTGCCGCCTAATATGGAGGAGGGGGAGAACGGGTTAGGTGAAGAGGAAGAAAGGAAGCTGCCCAATTCCTCAAACTCTAAGTCCAAACTCTAAGGGAATCAAACCCCACAGCACCATTCTGGATTTACTCAGGGATCTCCACAGGTAATCTGGTCCTTCCCCCTATCTCAGGGAAGGTCAGCCCTTGGTCCAAATCAGACCTTTCCTCCCAGAAATTAAGAGGACCTCCAGGCTCTTGCCCTCCACCCCTGCTCTATCTCTTACACAGAATAGACTTCCCATGGCTTCCAGACAGACGATGGTTCAGCTGTCTTCTTGACCTTAGTTTAGGAAACCCTGGTCTGGTTTGAAAAGGGGTGACAGGGTCATCTGTGAGGTCACAAGAGTGGCTCTGACACAGAGATCTCCACCTAGTTCATTTCCATCCAACCACTGAGGGAAAAAAATAGGTTAGATAGTTCTATCTACAGTGAGAAGCAGGACTCCTGGGTCACTAGGAAAAGGAAACATGAAATCCTCCCAACAAAATGGAGATTGTGGGAAGGACTTGGATGAGGATTAGTTAGAGCGGTGGTGAATGGGAGCAGGTCATCCAAGCTAAAGCCCAAGAAGCAGGACTGAATTCTACCTGGGAAGGGTTGGGGCCTACAAACCATGTGTCCAAGGAATGAAGAGAGGTCACTGGGAGGTCCCTTCCAGGGAGTGAGTAAGCTAGGAAACTGTAAATATCACATCATTCAATCTGAAGCTCCTGGGATACCGACCTTCTGACATGCTCTTCCAGGTAGCCAACCTCCTCCGACTCTTCCAGATTCCACAGATCAGCTATGCATCAACCAGTGCTAAGCTCAGTGACAAGTCCCGTTACGATTATTTTGCTCGTACAGTACCCCCAGACTTCTACCAGGCCAAGGCCATGGCTGAGATACTTCGTTTCTTCAACTGGACCTACGTATCGACTGTGGCTTCAGAGGGCGACTACGGGGAGACTGGCATTGAGGCCTTTGAGCTAGAGGCCCGGGCCCGCAACATCTGTGTGGCCACCTCAGAGAAGGTGGGCCGGGCCATGAGCAGAGCTGCCTTTGAGGGTGTGGTTCGAGCCCTTTTGCAGAAGCCCAGTGCAAGAGTGGCTGTCGTTTTTGCGCGCTCTGAGGATGCCCGTGAACTTTTGGCAGCCGCCCAACGCCTCAACGCCTCCTTCACCTGGGTGGCCAGTGATGGTTGGGGTGCCCTGGAAAGTGTGGTAGCAGGCAGTGAAGGAGCAGCAGAGGGTGCCCTCACCATTGAATTGGCCTCCTACCCCATTAGTGACTTTGCCACTTATTTTCGAGCCCTTGACCCATGGAACAACAGCCGAAACCCTTGGTTTAGAGAATTCTGGGAGCAGAAGTTTGGGTGTAGCTTCCGCCGTCGGGACTGCGGAGCCCACTCACTCAAAACAGGACCCTTTGAGCAGGAGTCCAAAATTATGTTTGTGGTCAACGCCGTGTATGCCATGGCCCACAGTCTGCACAACATGCATCAGGTCTTATGTCCCAACACCACTCATCTCTGTGATGCTATGCGCCCCGTCAATGGGAAACGGCTCTACAAAGACTTCATGCTCAATGTCAAGTTTGATGGTAATGAGTCAGTTCAATTCTACAAGTATTTATTTTAAAAAATACCCTGACTTGGTGCTCAGGATACCAAGATGCTTTTAAAAATGGAATTATAATCTTAAGAGGGAGAATATGATTTGTGTACCCATTATGAGAGGGGTGGAGGAGATCCAGACAAAATGTGAAGAAACCAGGAGGGAGATGACATTTTCATTGACCAGGAGAATCAGGGTCAGCTTTATAGAGGGGTTGAGTCAAAGAGGAAGTCTTTGAAGGAAGGGAAGAATTGCAACATATGGCAATGAGGAAGGAATAACTTCTAGATTTAGATCTGGAAGAGGTCATCTTAGCCAAATCTCTCATTTCACAGGTGAGCAAGAAGTCATTATTTCTTTGACCTAGGTCCCGTGGGTAGTAAGTTGGAGATCCCAGTTCTCTCATCCCCAATCAGCACCATTTCTCCTAAACCATACTGCTTAGACATGAAAACCTGCTCAAATACACAGGAGAAAATGTAGTAAGACTGAGGACAGCTAGCTGGTGGGCCGGTTTGTTTGGAATGAAAGGCCAAATGCAATGAATACTGAGCCAAAGACCAATAGCAATAACAACCGGAAGGTTTTGATGATAGGGATGACCATCTGTATGGTTGTACTGCCACCCAAGAATATAATGAGATAGATTATTCTCATAATAACACCTTGAATGGGAACAGAGGACATCATTGCTGACCTTGTCATATACATAGGAGAAACTGAGGTGAAGGCAAGAGCTTTGTTCCAGGTCACACAAGTAAACTTGGTGGCAACCTCTGTCAGGATTCAAACCAGAGGTTTGTCGACTGGATTTTAGAAAGGTGGTCTTGGAAATAGAGAGCTGGAGAGTGGAGTGTTTGAGGTGATGGCTACCTGAGGAACAAGGTCTGAAGGAGAGGAGTTGTTCATATTAACTTGGACTCCCAGGGAGGGGAAGAGGATGTAAGGATTCATAGAAAGTAGCAGATCTCCCTCTGTCACGCCAACCCCAAAGTCAAAATTAGAACAAATATGTAGGGAGGGCACAGTTAATTTTAGTCAATAAGAATTTTACTAAGTGTCTATTGACTAAAGCCCTCTCCCTCCATCAGTAACCACCCCCAAGGGGAAAGCTCATGTGGTTTGGTGTGAAGGGTCAGATTTAGGGTCAGTGTATGGGAAGAGTCAATCTCCTTTCTATACCACTAAGGTTATATTCTTTTCATTTGATCCTATAGAGTTCTCGTGAGTTTTTCCCTAAAAACCGTAGATAGTTTAAATTTAGTTCCATTTTTAAAAAGTTTAGAAAGAATGTGACTTTTGAAGGGAAGATTTGAGCTATTGTGAAAAAACTCTAGGGCAAGGTCTAGGAATTACTGGATCAACTTCAATTCAATATAAGCATCAATCGGAAGCAGCATGTGGAACTGTGGCTAGATAGCTGAACCCAAAGTCAGGAAGACCCAAGTTCAAATCAATCCTCAGATAGTTGGTTTTCTGATGTCAAAGTCAAGTCACTTAACCTCTGTCAGTTTGTAAGATGAAGGTAATTGTAACTCCCACCTATCTGGGTTGTTTGTAAGGATCAAATGGGATCACTTTGTACAAATGCTTGTTATTGTTATTAACAATTAGGAGTCACAGGCCACCAAAAGCTTCATTAATCTATTTAATTTCATTAATTATTTAATGAATGATCTTAGGGTGCATTGATAACCCCCCAGCCTCATCCCCAAGCAGAGAGGTGAGAGTTCTGCTATTTATTCTAAGCATCACATCTTAGGGTAGTGCACAAGAGGGTGACAGGTATGTTGAGAATATGGAGACTAAGGATTCCTGAAGAAACGGGGATGTGTGGCTTGAGAAGCATCAGGAAAAACCAGTCTGCAGATAGCCCAAGGGCCAGCACCAGAAAACAAGACTGAACTTTTCTTCCCTTGGCCCCAGAGGGCAGAACTAATAATAACAGCTGCCTTTGCAATCTGGCTTTCAAGCTTGCAAAGGGTTTTGTGGATATGATCTCATTTGAGCTTTCTAAGAATAGGGAGTTAGACAGAGCCAACGCTATTATCCCCATTTTAGAGATGCAAAAACAAATGAGTTGTGATTTGCCCAAGGTTTCACAGGTTACTCCTGGCAGAATAAAGATAGATGCACATTGGAATTGGGAAGGAGACTGGAGTTGGCGTCAGGATTCTGTTTGGGTTGAGTGGGATGTAGTCAGGGGTTATTAGGGAGTTTGGGTAGGTTAGAATGGTGGTTAGGATTGGTTTGCTGGGGTGAATGGAGGCTAGAGTCGGAGCAGTGCTGGTCTTGGAGTCAGAAGGTCAGGTGTTCAAATCCACAGTAGCTGTGTGTAACCCTGGACAAGTCACTTCACCCCATGGCATTGAGCTGAGGGCCATGTCTGGTCATCCTGATTCGGATGGTTCTGGAGGAGACAGTGAGGCTGGGGATGTAGCACTCAAATCTGGTTGGTGAGCTTGTCCCGGTCTTCTCTGAAAACTTAGAACAGAACACCATCACCATCATCATTATCAGCATTATGAACACCAGCATCATCATCATCATCATCACCAGCATCATCACCATCACCACCACCATCATCATCATTACCATTACCATCATCATTATCACTATCACCATCACCATGACATCGCCACCACCACCATCATCATCTATCTGAAGGGTGGAGGGTTAGGCTCACTAGGTTAGGGTCACTCATTAGGAGCTTGCCTTTAGAGGTGGCTCCGGTGTGGGGTGGTTTTGGATGAGTTGGTGACTGAGCCCTGCCTCCCCTTTCCCTCTTTCTCTCTCCCCCGCCCCCCGCGCCCTCTCTCTCTCTCTCCCGTGCCCTCTCTCCCCCCGCCCCCGCGCCCCCTCTCCCCCCCGCCCCCCCGTGCCCCCTCTCCCCCCGCCCCCCCCCCCCCCCCCTCCCCCCCCGCCCCCCCCGTGCCCCCTCTCCCCCCCACCCCCCCGCGCCCCCTGTCCCCCCCGCCCCCCCGTGCCCCCTCTCCCCCCCACCCCCCCATGCCCCCTCTCCCCCCCACCCCCCCGTGCCCCCTGTCCCCCCCGCCCCCAGCGCCCTTCCGGCCGCCAGAGGCCCAGAACCAGGTGCGCTTCGACCGCTTCGGCGACGGCATCGGGCGCTACAACATCTTCACGTTCCTGCGCGCGGGCGGCGGGCGCTACCGCTACCGCAAGGTGGGCTACTGGGCCGAGGGCCTGCGGCTGGAGCCCAGCCTGATCCCCTGGGCCTCGGCGGCGCGGGGCGCCGGGCCGCCCGCCTCGCGCTGCTCCGAGCCCTGCCTCCAGCACGAGGCCAAGAGCGTGCAGCCGGGCGACGCCTGCTGCTGGCTCTGCACGCCCTGCCAGCCCTACGAGTACCTGGCCGACGAGTTCACCTGCCGCGACTGCGGCCTGGGCTACTGGCCCGACGCCAGCCTGGCGGGCTGCCGCGAGCTGCCGCACGAGTACCTGCGCTGGGGCGAGGCCTGGGCGCTGGCGCCCGCCGCCCTGGCGGGCCTGGGCGCGCTGGCCACGCTCTTCGTGCTGGCCGTCTTCGTGCGCCACAACGCCACGCCCGTGGTGAAGGCGTCGGGCCGCGAGCTGTGCTACATCCTGCTGGCCGGCGTGCTGCTGTGCTACGCCATGACCTTCGTGCTGCTGGCCAAGCCCTCGGCCGCCGTGTGCGCGCTGCGCCGCCTGGGGCTGGGCACCGCCTTCTCCGTGTGCTACTCGGCGCTGCTCACCAAGACCAACCGCATCGCGCGCATCTTCGGCGGCGGCGCGCGGCGGGGCGCGCGGCGGCCGCGCTTCATCAGCCCGGCCTCGCAGGTGGCCATCTGCCTGGCGCTGGTGGGCGGCCAGCTGCTGCTGGCGGGGGGCTGGCTGCTGCTGGAGGCGCCGGCCGTGGGCAGGGACACGGCGCCCGAGCGCCGCCGGCTCGTGACTCTGCGCTGCAGCCACCGCGACGCCGGCCTGCTGGCCTCGCTGGCCTACAACGCGCTGCTCATCGCGCTCTGCACGCTCTACGCCTTCAAGACGCGCAAGTGCCCCGACAACTTCAACGAGGCCAAGTTCATCGGCTTCACCATGTACACCACCTGCATCATCTGGCTGGCCTTCCTGCCCATCTTCTACGTCACCTCCAGCGACTACCGGGTGAGCCCGGGGCGGGGGGCGGCGAGGAGGGGGCGACGAGGGGAGCGAGGGGGCGGGGTGAGGAGGGGGCGGCGAGGGAGCGAGGGGGCGAGGAGGGGGCGGCGAGGGGAGCGAGGGGGCGAGGAGGGGGCGGCGAGGGGAGTGAGGAAGGGGGAGCAAGGGACGCCCCTCAAAGCCAGAGCATGCTGGAAGAGACGTAAGTTAGATTCCCCAAGTTATGCCAGTCCCACTAGGAGATGCACTTTGGGGACGAGGGAAGGGCAGGGAATTTTCTGAATCCTCCCTCCTCCTCTGCCCCCAAACTTGCCCTTGACCCATGGATTCCACCGTCCTCAAACACTTGCTTTCTCTGACCACTGAGCTTAGACACCACCAGAAGCCCCTCCGGGCAACGGACCGCTTGCTGTCCCTGGGCTTTGAATTGACTTAGCTTTAAATTTTCCTTCCAACACATACTTAACTTGGGTGACATGGGGCAAATCCCTTTTACTCTTCGTGCCTTGGTTTCCTCATCTGTAAAATGGACCAGATGCTCACTAAGGTTCATTCTAATCCTGGATATCATGAATCAGCTTTACTTCAGACAGCTTAGCATGGAAGTAATTACAGTCCTGAACTTGGAGTCAGAAAGACCTGGCTTCAAATTTCTCTTCAAGTCCTTACTAGCTCTCATCGTAGAGAAGGGATTAAAACTCTCTAACACCATCTCCTAATACAGGGTTATTTGGAGGTCCAAATAAAGTGAATCACACGGAGGACTTTGCAAATTTTTAAGCCCAAAATAAATGTCAGTTATTGTTGATACCAATTTCTAAAAGCCTTGATCTAAATACTCACCTGTCATTTCAGACATATCTGACTCTGTTGAACCCATTTTGGATTTTTTGGCAAAGAAGGTCTTGCCATGAGGAAACTGAGGCAAATACAATTAGTGACTTGCTCAAATAACGTGTCTGCGGCTGGATTTATATAGGTGTTTAAAAGTGAACAGGTTGGGGCAGCTAGGTGGCACAGTGGACAGAGCACCAGCCTTGGAGTCAGGAGTACCTGGGTTCAAATCCGGCCTCAGACACTTAATAATTACCTAGCTGTGTGGCCCTGGGCAAGCCACTTAACCTCATTGCCTTGAAAAATCTAAAAAAAAAAAAAAATGAACAGGTCAGATATGCCCACCTCTATGGCCTCTTCCACCTGATAATCCTCTGTTTTAACTCTAATTCAGCAGCATATACAGATTCTAAAGCACTTTTCCTCACAACCTCCTTATGAGGTAGGAAGAGCATGTAATGGCCAACCCATTTTATAGGTAGAAAAGGAAGTCTCAGGGTGACTAGGTGGCACAGTGGATAGAGCACTGGCCTTGGAGTCAGGAGTACCTGAGTTCAAATCTAGCCTCAGACACTTAATAATTACCTAGTTGTGTGGCTGTGGGCAAGCCACTTAACCCCATTGCCTTGCAAAAACTAAAAAAAAAAAAAGTCTCAGAGAAGTTGAGAGTTGTTAAAATTAGACCTTGAATGCAAGTCCTCCAACACCAAGGCTCTTTCATGTTAGAACTAAGATCATGTCTTACTTTGGAACAATGGAGTTGGAAGGGAGATCCTTTCCAACTGAGTTTGGGAGGAAGTGCAAAGTATGCTCTCGTTAGAATGAGGAACAACCTGCATTTCCAAATTTGAATCCTACTGTTAATTTCTATTGGCTGTGCAACCATGGTGGAGTTACTCATTTCTTCTGAGCAGCATCATCAATAAAGCGTGGTTGATGACTTCTATGTCATAGTAATGGTGTGAGGATGAAATGCAACAATGAATGTAAAATGCGGCACAAATATCTCTGTAAAATCTCTACACAAATGTCCTAGGCTATTTTTATTATCTGGCTGATTCTTATCTGATGCAGGAATCCCACAATATCTGTGACAAGGAGTCATCTGGTCTGCTCAAATACTTCTAGTAAAATGGCAAGATTCTAGTGAATCAGCTCACTACTTGACAGGGTTGTCCATTTCTTTGTTGTTTGTAGTTTTACTTATTAAGAAATTTTATCATACAGAATTGAAAACTGCTTTCATAGGATTCCCCTGATCCTATGGTCCCAATTCTACCCTCTTGCACCAAGCAGAACTGGATCTATCTGTCTATCTACCCACCTATCTTTCTTCCTTTCCTTCCTTCCTTCCTTCCTTCCTTCCTTCCTTCCTTCCTTCCTTCCTTCCTTCCTTCCCTCCCTTCTCTCTCTCTTCTCTCTCTTCTCTCTCTCTCTCTCTCTCTCTCTCTCTCTCTCTCTCCTCTGTTTCTGACAATGTTGATGGTAGTCTGTACTTGTAATCTCCCCACCTCTTCCCAGAGGAAGATTCTATATTTGAGGAACTGTTCTCCTCGACTATTAGTGATTTGGTTACTTTTTCCCAATTAACTTTGAGTTCATCTACTTCTATTCATTTTACACTGTAGCTGTTTTCTTTCTGATTCTTTTCTTCTGTATAAGTCTTCCTGAGCTTCTCTCACCTCCTATATTTCACTTCTCATGACATGATAATGTCCCATTATATTCATATACCAAAGTTCAACCATTCCCTAATCAATGTAAACTCAATGTTTACAGTTCTTTGTTACCACAAAAGTGTTGTTCTGAATATTTAGTTATATATTGGATCTTTTTTCTGTCTTTGACCTCCTTTGGATTTATGCCTAATAATGAAATCACTGAGTTAAAGAATATGTTCGCTCATTTTTCTCATATGATTCTAAATTTTTATCCAGGAGCACTGGGGTAGTTCACAGCTTCTACAGGTGCTAGGATGCCTGCTTTCCCACAATCAATCAACAAACAATTATTAAGCATTTACTCTGTGCCAGATACTTTATCATAATTAGTCCCCTCCCCCCCAAGAGCTTACATTCCTCCAGGGAAGACAAGTTCATTAAAATTGGCACATTCAAAATAAATACAACATAGATGAAAGGGAGTTTTAAACAAGAAGGATGTATATGGAGGGTAGGGAGGGAGGGCCAGAAAAGTCCTCCTACAGGAGGAAGTCCAGGATTTTCTGAGAAGGGGAGAGGTCAAGGAAATGGGTAACGGGGGACAACCCATGCTAAGACTCAAAGACACAGAATGTTGTCTGTGAGGAATACTCAATAGGGCTGCACCATAGAGGACACAGCAGGAAGTAACGAAAAGAAGACTAGAAAGATAAGAAGGGGGCTAGATTGTGGAGAGTTTAAAAACACCAAAGAGACATGTTTATGTGTGATTCTTGTGGTCTGAGGAAGTCATCAGAGTTTATTGAGTGGTGGGGTGACATTGTCAGACGGTGTGTGGAGGATGGATTGCATTGGGAAGAGATGAGGCAAGGAGTCCCATTTGAAGGTTATTGCAATATTTTAGGAAAGAAGTGAAAAGGGTTTGAACCAGGGTGGTGGATGTATGAGTGGAGAGAAGGGGACATATATAAGAGATGTTTTAAAGGGGAAAAAAAAATGTCAAGATTTGGTAACTGTTTAGAGATTTGCAGTGATCAAGGATGATGCCAAATTTGAGAATCTGTATCATTGTTGCTGTTATGCATCATCTTTCTAATGTGTAGGGCATGGGGTAAGATCTCAATGCTTTTTTTTCTCTTTTATTTCTCTTACTTTTGATGTATTTTGAGTGACTTAGAGAATGGTTTTACATGGTCATTTGAAGCTTGGAGTTCTTCTTTAGGAAATCATTTGTTCATATGCTTTGGCCATTTGTACACTGAAGAATGGCTCTTAAATCTTATCATTTGTGTCAACTCCCTATGTATCTATAATATCCAGCTTTTAGCACTGACATTTCAGTAGTGTCCTGGTGAATGTTTTACCACCCAGCTCTTCAGTGGAAAATGCACACAGGACACTTTTAAGTTTAAATTGCATTACAAGCATTTTGTCCATCACTTTCTGAAGTCTAGACTGAAAATTGAGCAATTGGCTCTTGCCAAGCTGGCTCCAGTATACCCCTGCCTGCAAAGATGTTTTTTACTGAATTGATTTTGTCCATGCAAAAACTTTTTCATTTTATTAATCAAAATTGTCTATTTGATCTTTTCTCATCACTGTGACCTTGTGATGTGAATTCTCTCTCTCCCAGCCATAGTTGTGACATGTTCCTCATCCAAATCCTTTTTTCTATAGGATGGACCCTCAAATACAAAGACAGCTTTTTCACAGTCCCCTGAAATCTACTCTTCTTCAGGCTAACACCCAGTGTTGACCACCTACAGCATGATTTCCAAACCTTCCTCAATCCCAGGCCAACTTTCTGGGTCTTAGCCCTCTATTCATATATAAATGATGGAAATATTATAGCATTCTACATTTCAAAGTGTTTTATATTCTGTGGTTCTTTGACTCTTATAACAGAACCCCAAGATATTGGGGAGGGGGAAAGTATCTCCTGTGTGGGCAGAGGAGCAGGGGAGGCTGCAACACAGAAGCCCTAACTCCTGGTATTTTCCTCCAGGTACAGACCACGACCATGTGTGTGTCTGTCAGCCTCAGTGGCTCCGTGGTTTTAGGCTGCCTCTTTACCCCCAAACTTCACATCATCCTCTTCCAGCCACAGAAGAACGTAGTCACTCACCGAGCGCCTACCAGCCGCTTCAGTGTCACAGCTGCTGGCTCCAGCATCTCCCAGGGTCAGTATGTGCCCCTGGGCCTTTTGGCACTCTCAAACCAAGAGCTCCACCCATCCCCCCCTCCCCCACCCTTTATCATCACAGAACCTCCTGAGTCCCAGTCCCCCACCAAAACCTGGTCCATAGCCACTATCCTCTAGATTCCAGCTGCTGCCGCATTATACCCCCCGCCCCCCACAGAGCTCAGGGGAATGAAGACATATACCAGGTGTGTGTGTGTGTGTGTGATCTAATTTAATTTAATTTTTAAGGGAAATAGAATGTTATTCATAGAGAGTAGAATGGAAAGAAAAATGCAGTTAAAAAGGAAAAAAGTACCCCTAGACCCCTTACTGAAATCCACCAACATAGAGAGGACTCAGCTGAGCATGAGAAAACACCTCCTTTTGGAGTAGATGTTCTTTTCTGCCCTTGTGATTAATGAAGCTCCTTTGGTGCCCCTCACTAACCGTTCTGCTTTCTCCCCTAGGCTCTGCCTCCCAGTTTGTCCCCACGGTATGTAATGGCCGGGAGGTGGTGGACTCGACAACGTCATCACTCTGAGGGTCAAGTCCCAAAACAACTCAGCTCCATGGCTACACACAGGGAGGTAGTACAGAGTCCTATCCCCTGGTGGCTAGGCAAACTATTATTCCTGAAGCATTGCAATAACCCCAAATCATCTCATTTCTTCCCCCAAATATTGTCATAACAACCTAATGCCATCCCATCTCCCAACCTTGGCCCAGGGTCAGAAGCTGCAGGAGAATATTGGGAGCATAGAATGTCCAGCCAAAAGGTCATGGCATTGGCTATGTTTGAATCAATGTAAACCCCTGAAGGAGGGACCTTGGGTAGGGGGAGGGTAAAGAGTCAGAAGAAAGTAGAGATGCTAAAGGCCTGGCATCAAAGAGTTTATGTATTAAGAAGTCAGTCCTGAAATAGGAGGAAAATAGAGGAGCTAAGCTCCCCAATCCTTGTCACATCAAAGGTGCTTCCAGCTCTGGGTCCAACTCCTAATCCCTACTTTATGTCCTAGGGCTTTTAATTTTTTATATAAGTTATTCTAAGGGAGGGAGGAGGGAGCATACAATCTTCCTGCTAAATACTTTATCTTGTGGTTTATTTTGTAATTTCTGTAAATAAAGTTTCTTTTAAAATCCAAACCCTTGTCCTCTCTGCCCTAATCCTGGGTACCTTTAATTCAAAAGGGTAGGGGGGTGTAGGAGGGGGATTTTTTTTTTAATAATGGGTAGGGTTCTTAGACAGCACCAACCTTTAATGTGACCAGGGCCACATGAAGCCAGGGCCATTGTTAGCTTGTTATAACTGGCATGGGTCCTGGCCCAACAGAGCTTCCCCTGGGTCAGGCACCCTAAACAATACAATACTTGGGCCCACCGGGGTTGGGTGATGTTGAAAGAATCAGAGGACCTGAACCTGAAGTTTGGTATTGCTTGTGGGTGAGCCCAGGCAAATCCCTTCATTCTGTCATTATAAAAATGGGGTGGTTGCATCAGGTGATCTTTTAAGGTCTCTTCCAGCTCTAAATCTGTAATCCTTTGAGCAAATGAAATAATGTGTGTGGAAAAACTTTCAGACCTTCAAGAGCTCTACAAATTCCAGTTATTATAATCTATGAGTCCTAGTGTCAAGACCTAGAGAGTAGAAAAAGAAATGAGGGATCTGAGGTTGAGATGGGAGGGAAGGGGAGTCATTCACAAGTCTCTGGGAAAGTACTGAATGCTGAAGAAGGGAGAGATCTTGGTGGTTGAGATGCTTGGGAAGGCTCCATGAAGGAGATAGGATTTTTTGGTCCTTGAAGGACAAAGAGAATTTACCAAAGAAGGTTTAGTTTGGAAAGCTGCCTATAAAAGGGGATCTTTTATGGCATCTGAGTTACATGGGAGTGAGAGGCTGGAGGTAGAAGTGAAGAAGTCCTGCAAATTCTAGAATTCAGCCCCACTGAATGGAGAGTTCCTTGGACTAGGCAAGAACAGTAGAAGCAAGGAGGGCTGTACTTCACAGAACCTAAAATGGTGGAGTTGAAGGGCCCGTTAAAGAAAATCTAAATCAAATTCAACAAACATTAAGTGCCTATGGTGTGCAGAGCACTATGTTAGGTACTGGGAGGAGAGTTTAGGTAAGACATAGTACTCATAACTCAGAGTTCATAGTCTAGTGGAAGACACACAGATAACTATGATACATAAGATTACCTACATGTGTAAGAATTAGAAAACAAAGTGTTCCATGGGTTCTGAAAGTGAGGTCTGAGAGCAAAAGATTATTAGTGACCTGAGAAAATCAGTCTATGCTTCTTAAAGGAGGTAGCATTTAAGCTTAGCTTTAAAGTTTGAATAGGAATTCAAGGGATTTGGGGGAAAGGATATGTATTTAGAAAGGATGGTCTCATCATAAGGGAGAGCATAAGCAAAATCAGGAAAGTACAGAGTAAGCAGAGAGTGCTCAATTCCATTTGACAAACATTACTAAGTGCTTACAATGTTTGAGGAAATGTGGACCCTTTGGTCATAAAGAAATGTTTCTGCCATCAAGGAGTTTACATTCTGCTGGGGTGTAGGTGAAACATACACAGATAAAGTGATTTTTGTGGGGATGAGGGGACAAACTAATAACTGGGGAAAAGATCAGGAATGGTCTTATGTAGAGGCCAGAGCCACAGATTCCAAGAGGCAGATTTGGGAAGGGAAAATGTTCCAATCATAGAAGTCAAAAGTATGGAGGTGGGAGACAGGCTTTTCTATATGAGGATCGCTATGTAGTCCAGTTTGTCTGATGAAACACAGGTTCATGAGAGTAATGTGAAATTAGTGTGAGAAAATAGGCATATTGTGAGGGTCTTTAAATGTCAAACAGTGGAGTTGGTATCTTATTCTAGAGGAGATGGAGATATATTGAACCTTCTTGACATTAACTGACCTGTGCTTTAGAAATAATCAATTTGACAGCTATGGGAGGCTGGGTTGGAGAGAAGAGAGACCGGAAGCAGGAAGATCAATTAAGGAGGTTTTTGGTGTAGTCTAAGTGGTAGAGATGAAGGTCTAAACTAGGGGAATGGCTACATGAGTGGAGAGAGGAGGTCAGATGTGAAAGATCGATCCATCAATAAACAAGAATTTATTAAATACTAAGATCTGGCAAATGATTGGATACCGGCCATAAGGGGAAGCTGAGAGTAGGCGATAACTCCAAGGTGATGAACCTGAAAGACTTGGAAGGATAATGGCACCTTTGACAGACACAGGGAAGTTATAGAAGGGTGGGGTTAGAGAGAAAGATGCATTCTGTTTTGAAAACATTGATTTTAAGATGCCTATGGGATTGCAATATGGGATTGCAAGTTACAGTAAGTGTTAGCTTTTGGGCATACTATGTTTACTTTTTCAAACTTTTTATATTTTTTCTCCTCAGTTCTAGCTCTTTCATAGCTTGACAAATGTGGAAATATGCTAAATTCGATTTTACATGTACAGCCTATTGTTTGCTGCCATGGAGAAGTGATGGAGAAGGGAAGGTGGTGGAAGATGTGGAACTCAAAAGCTTGCAAATGCTGAAAACTGTCTTTGCTTGTAATTGGAAAATAAATAGATAAGGGAGTGGAAAGAAGAGTTAGGTTTTGGATTAGAGAGAGGAGGGTTGAATAAGTAGATCTGGGAGTCAATGGAGGACTAGGTGTGATCACTGAACCTGTGAGAGTCGATGAGGCTACTGAGAGAAAATGGGGAAAATAAAAGGACCTAAGAATCCTAGAGTCAGCTATGCTTAAGGAGAAAGCATGAATGCAAGATAAATTGAGAAAGCGTGGTGAGCCAAGTAAGAAAAATCTAGACCCCAAAGGGTCCATGTCTGGAAACCTTAGGGAGAAGAGGGTGTGCAAGAGTAGGGAGATTGTATCCCCAACACTTCTCATTGTAGTGACACATAGTAGGCACTCAATAAATACTAGCTGACTAATTGACTTATGAACAGTGTTGAAAACTTCAGAGAAATCAAAAAGAATGAACAAGGAGATTTAGCATCATGAGATCACTAATGAGCTTGGAGGCAGCAGTTTCAATTGAGTGGTGAGAGTGGAAGCCAGATGGCAAGATATGGAGAGGTGGGTGGGAGGTGAGGAAAGGGAAGCAAAGAGTGTAGTCAGCTTTTTCTAAGCCTGTTAAAGAGAAGAAAAACACAGGATGATGGTTTGAGGGGATGGCAGGCCTTAGAATATTTTTTTTAAATATAGGGTAGGTTTGGGTATGTTTATTGGCAGCAGAGGAAAAAGTTAAGTGTATAGAGATTAAGTGTTAGAAAAAAGAAAATGGTCAAAGTATCAAGTTCCCAGTAGAAGCAGAAGAGAATAGGTCTTAAAGGCAAAGACAAAGAGTTGGAAAGGACCTCAAAGACCAACTAGTCCAACCTCCTCGTTTTACCAATTAACTGAGGCTGAGGAATGATAAATGATTCATTCAAGATCATTCTGATAACAATCATCAGAAGTGGGATTTGAACCCAGGTTCTCTGACTTTGGCTTTGGCAAAGAGAAGCCTTGGTAATTAGAAGCTTGAGGAGATCTGAAGTGTGGAGGTAGGGAGATGAAGCAGTTCACAATGAATGACCTTTGTTTTCTTGGCAACGTCCAAGACAAGGTCCACTGCTGGGGGAGACAAGAGAGGAGGTGGTGCAGGAGAGAAGAAAAGGTTTGCAAAGCAGTGGGGAATGTGATAGAGAGTCAATGAAGAAAGGAAAAGACTTCTCCAGCAGTGAGGTGCAACATTATTTGTGATTAGATGACATAAATCTGCAGTGGACTATCAGCACAGTTCTGTGACTTTTTCAATTTATAATTTCTTTTGTATTAGGACCTTAATAATTATCAATACACAGGAACATTACAATGTACAAAAAAGAAAACACAAAAGACTATATATGAAATGGTGAACTTGTGTATTGTTTTAGATGATGTTGCTTTAGGATATATTACATTGGGGGCAGCTAGGTGGCAAAATGTGCAGAGAGATGGGCCTGGAGTCAGGAAGACTAAATCTAGAGTTCAAATCTTATCTCAAACTCTGTGTGACCCTGGGCAAGTCACTTAATTCTATTTGCCTCAGTTTACTCATTTACAAAATGAGCTAGAGAAGGATGTGGGAAACCACTCCATTGTCTTTGCCAAGAAAATCCCAAATGGGGTCACAACAAAAATTTAACAGAGTATTAACAAAATTGACTTGTTTTATTTTCCCTTATGAACCTTTTCTTCTTTCCATTTTGAATGTTTTCTTGATGCTCTTTTCTTCTTGCTTCTCTATTACTCTCTACTAAGTCACCCCTACTGAAAAAAGACTCTCCTCTTATAATACATACAAGCAAAACACACTGGCCACATCTGACAATGTATGTCTCATGGTGTTTTTAGTCTGTCACCTGTCAAGAGATGGGTGCCATGCTTCATCCTTAGGATTTTGAAGTCATGGAACATCATCAGATGTCCAGTGCAGGCATAAACACAGTTCTAAAGTCTTTCAAAGTTGTTTTCCTTTGTATTATTGTGGAATTCATGCAAATTGTTCTCTGGGTTCTGCCCATTTCACTCTTCCCAAGTTTCTCTGAATTTTTCACATTTACTATTTCTTGAGATATAATACATGCCATAACATTTCATATACTGTGATTTGTTCAGTCATTCCCCAAGTGATGAATATTCACTTAGTTTTCAATTCCATGTACAACAAACAGTACAGATACTCACACATATAAACAAATATTTGTGTAGATGAGTATTTTTCTTTTTTGTCTTGAAACCAGTTAGGAGTGGTATCTCTGGCTCAGGAGATGTACATTTAAGTGACTTTGGGAATGTAATTAATTTCAAATAATTTTTCAGAATGGTTGTACCAATTTATAGGTCTACAAACCATATATCAATATATCTTTTCTAATTCCCATATCCATTCCATCAATAATTGCCATTTTTGCCTTTTTTTAATCTATTTTACCAGTATGAGAATTTCAGAGCTGTGTAAATTATTTTTCTCTTAGTAGTAGTATTCTGGATCATCTTTTCGTATGCTTCACAACTTCATGTGAGTGTTTGCTTCAGTGGTGCCGATCATAACTCTTTCACCATGTTGTAAGGGTCTTGTATCACTTAATGAAGTAGTGTTCTCTGGATGTCTTGACATTACTTGGTTACGGACTGTCTGTTCATTCTGATTATTGCTCCACTTCTGCTTCCAGGCATATATATCTCTGATGTAACATAAAACTATATAGATTCTATGATTATTATTTTTTTGTACATCCTTAGTCTTTTTTCACGAAACTGCAAATTTATTGTGTACAACCTGCTATTCCTTTTAAATAACAATAAAGTGAATCATGTAACTTTCTTCTTTCTTTTCCCTTTTATTTTACCCCCTACTCTAGAGATATCTGCTATGATTATTAAGAGGGCTCCTTGAACTGAATCCTAAAGCAATGTTCCCCACCCCTCTCCAATTTGGAGAGCTTAATTTGGGATGAACCTGCTTTCTCCTATTTCGCATTTTTTGGCCCAAACGAATCCTTCTAAACCACATGCTCCATTTGATGAGGATTGCTGCTCTTTTCTGTTCCATTCTCCACTCACTGACTTCTCCAGCTCTTTCATAAATTCCTGAACAATCTGCCATCCTGAGTCATCCTTATTTCCTACTCTTGACAAGAGGGAAAGGACAGGCAATAATCTCCAGGCAGAGCAAGGTCATTAAGAACCCACAGGGGCCAGTAGAACATGGGAATGTATTGCTGAAGGCTGATGATGGGGAGGGTTTGGCAGTGGGGGCAGAGGGCAGCAGAGGTAGCAGGAGGCAGATGGGGTGGGATGGTTGGGAGAGCAGAGAGTATCCAAGTGCTTGCTATGGGGGACAGCTGGCAGAATTACCGACTCGGAATCTCAGTGATGGACGTGACTTTAGAAGCCTTGGAGTTCTTTCTTTTGTTTCTGCATTAGAATCCCCTTGGCCACACAAACACCAAAGGGTCATCTGGTCTTCACTCAAAGGTTTCTGAAGAAGAGGCATTCCAAAGCAGCTCATTGGATTTCTGGATTACTCTATTTGTTAAGAAATCTCTCGACTTTGTGACTAAATTTCCCTCTTTGCAATTTTTTCCCATGGGTAACACCAATCAGCATCATGATCACAGATTTACCACAACACCACAAACTGCCAGATCAATCAGCGCCTGAATATGACTCTTGGCAGCTAGGCAACGAAGCAGAGACAAACACCCACAGGCCGCCAGGGTCACTGTCTTGGGATGCCATCTGGTGGCCACTGTTCAGTTAGCATCTCAAAAGGTCATGGGCCCTAGGACCAGACATCCTCTTCCTTTTCCCAACTTGATCCTCCTGTCCCTAATTTCCCATAGGCACAAGACCCCAGAACTGATCAATAAACTCTGACCCTGATTTTATATTTTGCTAGACTTTGTTATTCCCTTCATTTCCCAGTAAAGCTTCTTTTGAAAATTATCAATCTTGTGAAAACCCTGGTCCAGGCTTTCCAGTCTCTTGAGTTTACCAGGACCTGGTTCTATCTTGGGATCCCACACCAAATCACCCTCTTTTTGGCTTATTAAGCATATGTGCAGAGGTCAACTGTGGAAATCTTCCAATATAGTTCATATCTAGGTCTTCAAAAACATAGCTAAAAAGGTACTTCCAAAGTAACAATGCGTATATATCCAGTGTAAGATAGCCTTTATTTCATCCCACAGAAAATGTAAAGGAGACCACAAACAAACACAGAATATACATAAAGGATTCACAATGTCCCCAACTTGTGATGACATTCTTTGGATTATAGACTAAGAATTGGAAGGGTCCATTTAATCTAATTTTACAGATATAGAAACTGAACCCTAAGAGAGACTAAATGATTTGCCAAAGGTAACAAGGGCAAAGGTGGGCCATGACTTCCCACAAGAGCCCTGAAGTTCTGTTCTCCAGGATCACTACCACCCTTGGGTTGGACACCTTTTTGAAGGGAATTAAAGTGCTAGTAGGGCAGCCCCTTTATATTCTGGTGAGTTCTACTTTCCAAAGGGATATGTATGGTTGCTACTCTTATCCCCTGTAGCAACAACCCATTGTGGTACCATATAGAGATGATAGCTGATACTGCTGGCATACATAAAAAAGGTAAGAGGGTCAAAGAGAGATCCTTGGGAAACATCCACAATAGGAGGGGAAAAAAAGATGGTGAGACAACAAAAGAGACAAAAGTATTTGGGGAGGAAGAGGAGAATCAGTAGAATATGGGTATCTCCAGAACCTAGGGAGAAGAGACTATCCAGAAGATGGGGTTCTAGAGATACAGCTTTCAGGAATACCCCATCACTTGACTCCATGAATCTCTTCTCCACTATTGCCTTAACCAGTTCCCTGGTTACCCATGAGAAAAAGTAGCAAAGAGGAAAATTTAGTCGCAATTTTAAGAGAGATTTCTTAACAAGTAGAGTAATCCAAAATTAGAATGAGTTGTTTTGGATTCCTCTTCTTCAGAAATCTTTGAGTGAGGACCAGATGACCCCTTTGGTGGTTGTATAGTCAAGGGGAATCTAATGCTGAAACAAAAGGATGAACTCCATGGCTTTCCAAAGCTGAGATTAGGAACTCAAACATCATTTAGAAACTCTCCTCTCAGGCCATGTGGGTAAGCATGTGCCTGCCTTGACCGTCTGTCTCTCTGGGAACACTCAGTATCCCGCCACTGCTATCTCCTGGGTCAAGAGGCTGCTCTCTGAGAAACAGGGGTATATGAGTGAGAGCTGAACATCAAGCCAGGTGGATTCACACACACCACATTCTTTGATCCCAATCCAGTCAGTGATTCTTAGAGCAGGAACTTTCTCTCATACCCCCAAGACATCCACAGTACTTAAATAAAAGAAAAAGAGGGGGGAAAGATGTCAAATGAGCCTGTAAGGTCCCTTTTATAGGCCAGGGCTATAAATAGTCTGTTCCACAAAAGTAGAAGCCAACTAATTCATCTAGGTGACAGTCCACATCAATGAGGCCCATCCTCTAGGAGCCACCAAGAGTCATGTCCATCCCATTTATTGGAAGAGAAAAAAGAACATATGCAGATTCACCATCCCATAAGATGAAGAAAAATCAAAGAATTCCCTTGATCAACTCTCTAAAACAATTAGAACTGCCCCGAATCAATTTGGCCGCTAGAAGTTGTAGGCTCCCAGTTTTGTAGAACAGAATGCTTTGTCCTCGGACAAAGGTTGACCAACCATTTGTCAGGCATTTTGTAGAAAGTCTGTGATTCTGTGACTGAATTTTCAAACTTATGTGACTAAAGGAGGATGATGTCGTTGACAGGAACATTGGGAGGGTGGGCAGGCTTGGGGGTGGAGGGTTAAGATTCTGTTTTAGACAAATTGAGGCCATGAATTTTAGACAAAAAAAGGAAAGAAAGACAAATCTGGCAGTACAGATTGGAGGGGGAGAGACTGGAGGTGGGCGTTACAGTCAAGTTTATGAGGTCTGGAGAAAGGCCTGGAGACTATATCCTTCCACAGTGACCATATGTTTACTTCCAGTACCCGCTTTCCCAGCCCACATGGTGAGCTGTATCTGTGAAGTACATATTCAGTATTCTAGAACCAGGTTAACTTTCCTAGGATTCCACTTTATACACCAGAGGATCAGCCTGGAGTTGACCACGAGAACTTTGGGAGTTTTCCTTTGGGTGCATTGGATCAGGGTCATTCTCCAGTTCTATTAGCTCAGGTGACCTCTAAGCCACTCAGAAAACTTCCCAAGGGAGTTGTTAGATTTCGTAATTTTAGGAATATAAAACTGAGCATAAAACTAAAGACATTATCAAATCATGGGAAAGAACTGGAAAAGAGTTGGAATCCTGTATGATCAAAAATGGGATAAACTTAGGAAATACTCTCAGTCTGGTTTTATATAGTATTAGCCACAGTTGGTTACTTCAAAATTCTTAATAGAATGATAGAAGGAAAATATGGTCAATGGAAACATGACTATCCCCTTTCCTGAAGAAAAGTCAATTCCAAAAAACAGAAACCTTCACAGGCAGAGACTGGCCAAGGAGGGAAAAATTAAGGATGCCTCACTCTTGGACAGTGCTATTTAAACATGCTTATCACTGGAAAGTCATAAACCCAAGCTAGAAATCTTCTCAGAACAAGGTCCATATTTCCCTGGAGGAGGAGGGTCAGGAGAAATATGGAAAGGTATGTCATAAGATGACTACAGGTCAAAGTGGGGATCCTCATGAGAAACAGTAAAAAGGCAGCTGCTCCCACCCCCACCCCTCCATTTGTGCAGGACAGTCATGTAGGAAGAATACATGTAAAGCTCAGTGGGGACCCTTTGACAGACGGTGTGGGAGGCATATGCAAGGACACTGATAGAAAGCATTCAGTGAAAAGGGAAAGACCATCTCCTTTGGAACACAGGTAAGAGGATCTGCTCCAGAAGCTGTAGGTAGAAAGAGCTGCAGCACAACCCACACAAGCAAAGCCAAAACAGAATGAGTGCTATCCTGCAGGATCAAAAGGATTCTAGATTTCTATGTGGAAGGGACAGGGGAGAATGGAGGAAATGACCAGTTGTGAGGCAGCTATATGACATAGTAGATGGGTAACTTGAGCAAGTCAATCTCCCCACTTGTTAAGCTCCCCCTTACTGCTAATGCCTTCCGAGATGAATTTAAGATTATCCTCTATATGGATCATGTTTGTGGGCAGCTAGATGGCATGATGGATAGAGCACTGGGCTTAGCAAGAAGACTCCTCTTTGTGAGTTCAAATCCAGCTTCTGACACTTATTAGCTGTGTGACCCTGGGCAAGTCACTTAACCATGCTTGCCTCAGTTTCCTCATCTATAAAATGTGCTTGAGAGGGAAATGACAAACTATTCCTGTAACTTTGCCAAGAAAACCTCATGGACATGATCGAACAACAAATTTTGTTTATATACAGTTGTTTACCTGTTGTCTCCCCATTATACTCTGAATTCTTTGTATCTCCAGGGCTTGGCACAGGGTTTCATAATAATAACACCTACCTCACAGGATTGTTGTGACAATTAAATGAATGAATGTGTAAAAGGCTATTTAGAAATCCTAGTCATTGTTATTTCAGAGAAGAAAGGGGATTAAAACTGGTTTTGAGCCCAAAGATCACTGATCTGTCTGGAAGGTTATCTGGTCTGATTCTTTTATTTTACCAATGAGGGAACAAGAAGCCCACAGAAGTTAAATGACTTGCTCTGGGTTACATAGATGGTAAATGTCAGAGAGAGGAGGTGGATTTCAGAGCTGTTGCTCTTCCTATAACCTCCTTCAAAGAATGGCAGGATGCAGGAAAATCCAACTCCAAAGGAACAGTTTCTCTTGTGTGGGCCATAGAAGCCAAGAAAAATACTCTTATTTCCCCCATTATTTTTGCACTAGTTGTATAGGTTTAGGGGCAGGATCCTGCAGAAAACCTGTCAAGAAATGGGATCAGGTTCAAACATCATTCAGAGGAAATATAGGTAACATCTAAAGAAGAATGCCACCAGCAGGGTATAGATACTCATGTAGAGGCATGCATTCAAGAGAACATAAAGGTGGACCATATTTCCAAATGGAACAGAGACTAGTCCAGGAACAGAAGTCATCCCAGATGCTGAGGACATGAGGCATCCATTTTTTGTGGCTCTACTGCCTGGGACTCAGACACTTTCATACATTAGTGATAGTGAAGATGGTCAGCAAGGAGTACTCTTCCATGCTGGAGAGTGGATCTCAAGTGACCCAATGAACCCGAGTCATTTTAGGAACCATATTTGAGGGGAAATAGCTTCATAAAGAATGGATGGAGTGGCAGGACTAGCAATATTTCCATATTTGGCATATCTTGATGGGTTGTGTCCTAAGTAGATACAGTGGCTCAGATCTTCCCTGAAACAGTACCCTTCCCATTCATTCCTGAATTCCTACCTTGGAAATGAGACAAGTGAATGGGTGAATGAGGGTGACTCACTTAACCTACTTCCAAACCTGCCCAGACCAGATTTCACATGTAGCCTCTAGGTATCTATCACATCCACCATGCAATGACTGCAACCTATTGTCATTTCTACATCTTGCTTTGGAAATGGTATCAAATAACTACAACCTTGCTTCTGGAAAAGGTAAGACAGTTCTCCACTGATGGTTCTACCTACCCTCCCACCATGGAGTTGGTCTGGCAGGAGTAGGCAGTCAGTTAATCTCTCAGTGCTCTTTTCAACTTTATAGAATCCTAAAGCCTCAATAAAGAGGTACCTTGGAGTCAGATCTCTTCCCCCCACATCTTGCACCTTGTGTGGGTGGTCACTAGAATGGATCTTGGTGTCTTGCCTTTCAATCTGTATCTTCTGCTCTGACCCTAGCCAGGACCTTTCAGTCTCTTAAAGAGGGTGGGGGGGGGGGGGGGGGGGAGGGAAAGAGGTTTGTCATGTTCAAGGATACAGTTGAGTTAATGAAAAGTCCCTGAGTCAGTGACCCCTTAGGACCTCATAGGTGCTACCCAGCCCATCTGCTTAGACTAGACTACACTTGCAAAGCAGATCAGAGGGCAACAGTCACTTGTCTCCCATAAGATGTAAAGTCTCCATAAGGGTTAGCCTAGGTTGGAAAGTGGGAGGAGAGTGGAGTAGCAGCTTGGGATCTTGGAGATTCTGTTTCTGAGAGTAGGGGGAGGGTGGTAGAAGGGAAAGATAGCTTGACCTAGGAAAAGGAAGAGAGCTCTGGAGGGCTTTAAGCAAATCTGGCATCTAGGGACCATGGGCTAGTCTACAGGAAGAATCCATTCAATGTCAACCTCTCCCAGTGCACTATTCTCATCTGTTCCCTTTCCTTCCTTCTTTTGTCCCATTTCTGATACAGAAGGGTGGTAAAAAAAAAATCTGAAAATGAACTTTGAAGGAAAAAAAACATGGTAGGTGAAGATTGGATGTTTCCTTAGGGTAGGCCCTCAACCTGTATCAGAGGGGATCACTCTCGTTGGGAATCTAGAGTCGATTAGCACACTTTCTTGGTACCAGGGAGCTGTGTTTGTGGCTTGGACAGGTAGAGGAAGAGAGATGTAGCAAGACTTAAATCATTAGGTCATGTGTGGCTGGGAAGCAGAAAATGAGATTGGAGATTTGGAAGGGCCCCAAGGTATCAGATGTCTGGAAATAGGAGATGAACTGGAGGGGAATCTGTGAGATCTCAAGATGGCCTCATGTGAGAACAGTGGGTTCCCCCCCCTTGGTAAGGAAAGAGAGGATCTAGGTGTTTTTTTGCCAGGAGAAAGGCCATTCTAAGCAGTTCTTCATGTTAAGAACACCCTGCTCCCTGCTGCAGACACAGTTGAATGAGATTCAGGTGTGGTAGCAGGGAATTTTGATTTGGCAGACATGGCTGTATGCATCCCTCCAAGCCTGGGTCATCCAGTGCTGGTGGTGGGCAGCACATACATGGCTAATGGAGAGATAACAGCTAATGCTGCTAGTGTGAGCTCCACAGCTGGGGTCCTGATGATACTACAATACCAGAGCACATCCACTGGGACTTCTGCCACTCGATCATCTGCTTCATCCAGTCTCAACAACAGAACTGACAGAAGTATAAAAAGAATGTACTCACTCAACATCAGGGGGCACCCAAACATTTGGCACCAAAATTCTAATGATTTAAGGGCCTAGTGGGAGGAAGATACCTTCCTTGTCCAATAAAGGACATCCTAGGCTCACCCTGTTTCCTTCACTGACTGACTCTTCTTTTCTCAAAATGTAGACCTGACCCAAAGTCTCTTCTCTCTTCTTGCTTTCCACTTGGTGATCTCATCTATTCCCCTAGCAAAAAAATCCAATGTCAATGAAGATAACCTGAGTGGAATATTTCCAAGAATGAGTGTGCCTTTAGCCAGGGCTACTTGATAAATTAGTAAGTGGTATGAAGGCACTAATCAGAATTTTCAGGAGATGCCAGAAGTGAAGATGATAGTTGCATGACAAATCAGTATCCCAAAAGAATCCAGCAGACTAGCACAATGGACTAAATCAATTAAGATGAAGTGTAATAGTGACAACGAAGTCAGATATTTAGGTTCAAAAAACCAACTACTCAAATCCAAAAGATAATGGAACTTTGTTTTTTAGGTTTTGCAAGGCAATGTAAGTGGCTTGCCCAAGGCCACACAACTAGAAAAATTATTAAATGTCTGAGGCCAGATTTGAACTCAGGTACTCCTGATGCCAGGGCCAGTGTTCTATCCACTATGCCACCTAGCCGCCCCAATCATGAAAGTCTTAATGGACTGCAAACTCTAGATAATAATAAGATAAAGCACCAAAAGTTTATCATGTTTTGTGTTATATTGAGACATGTTTAATTGGGGTAGTGGGGAAACCTATTCTGGAACATTCTGTTCAGTTCTGGGAGTTGTTTTAGGAAAAGGTATCCAGAGAATGGAGAACTGGCTGGTGAGGGGACTGGATGCTATCCTATACAAGAATCAGCTGAAGAAGCTCAAGATGTTTGGGGTAGGGGGAATGAACACATATTTGGAGGGCTAATATGAGGAAGAGGGAGTAATGGGTGGAAATTTTAGAGGCACATTTTTAGCTCCCTATAATGAAAAATTTTCTGAACCTTAGATCAAAAAGTGACATCGTTATCTTGGAAGATAAGTTTCTTCTTTCTTAGTCTTCAGACTCTATCAGAATACTTCAGAAAGGATTCTTGGTCAGATATAAGGCAGCTAGGTAGCTAGTGCACTGAGTTTGGAGTCAGAGGATCTGTGGCCAAATTCTGTTTCAGGCTCTCCCCAACCCTTCTAATCTGTAAAATGAGGGGCTGGACTATAATGCATTTTCCAGCTCTAGACCTACGGTTGCTTACAACTGATTCTGTCTGCCAAATATGATTTCCAGTCCTGAATAACAAGTCTCCAGACATATCTCCAACTATTAACAGACATCCATTAGCACCTCAAAGTCATAAACAAGCCTTCCTCCACTTCCCAGGATCAAAGACCTTTCTCGGATCCCTTATCACACTCAGTCCTTTTTCCAAGGCTTAGCCATTCTTCCCTCCTTATCTCTCACATCTAAATTCTTCCTTTCTCTTGTATACCACTATTCTTGTGCAAAGCCCTCATCACCTTACATCCCACTGGTCTAGGATTGGTAAAGGGATTGAACACCTGGACAGAAGAGATCTCAGGGAGCCCCATGCTAGCACTGGGCACAAGATCAGACACTACTTCACAGGTGTCACCAATAACCCAGTTCTAGGTCCCCATTAAGAGGAAGCAGGGGTCCTACCTGGGTAAGAAGAGTGCAGACCTGGAGAGCAGTGACCAGACCTTTCATATCACTTTGGGAACAATAAAAACCTATATATTAGATCAGGCTGTGGAAGCTTCACCACCCAGAGGTGAGCAGAATCTAACTCTTAATATCAATCCAAATTTAAGAAATGGGGTGGGAAAATGAACAAACCAAAAGGAACCTGACCATTAAAAGGAAGATGGCAATGACTTGGAAAATATTTACAAGCCAAGACTCTGGGGGTGGGAAGGACAAAATAGAGACTGGACAAAAGACCAACAAGAATTCCTAGAAAAGTTAAGAGATCAAAAGCAAAAAATGATTTTAAAAATAAGAGTAGCAGGGGCGGCTAGGTGGCGCAGTGGATAAAGCACCGGCCCTGGAGTCAGGAGAATCTGAGTTCAAATCTGACCTCAGACACTTAATAATTACCTAGCTGTGTGGCCTTGGGCAAGCCACTTAACCCCATTTGCCTTGAAAAAACAAAACAAAACAAAAAAGAGTAGCAGCAAAATTAGGAAAAGAAATAAGAACTATGAAAGAAAATTATGAAGATGGGTTGGTAAAAGCACAAAAATAACTAAAGAAACTAACTTCTAAAAGACAGAATTGACTAAATGGTAAAAGAGTTATAAAACATTACTGAAGAAAATACATCTTTAAAAATTAGAATTGGTCAAGGGGAAGCTAAAGACTACAATGAGATATCAAGAAATAAAAAGTCAAAAGAATGAAAAACTTGAAGAAACAAATTGAAATATTTCATTGGAAAACCAACTGACATGGAAAATAGATGGAGATAATTTAAGAATTGGATTACTTGAAAGCAATAATCAAAAGAAAAAACAAAACCTAGACATGGTATTTCAAGAAGTTATATAAAAGAAAGCTGCCCAGCTAGCCTAAAACCAAAGGGCAAAGTGGAAATTGAAAGAATTCACTGATCACTTCTTGAAAGAGATCCCCAAATGAAAATTATCAGGAATATTATAGCCAAAATCCAGAGCTCCCTGGTCAAGGAAAAAATAACTAAAACAGCCTAAAAGAAATAACTCAAATACCATGGAGCCATAGTCAGGATAGCAGCTACCCCTATAAGGGAGTGGAGGGCTCGAAATATATTCCAGAAGGGAAATAATCTACAATCAAAAATAACCTATCCAGCAAAACTGAGTATAATCCTTCAGGAGAAAAATGGATATTTAGTAAAATAGAGAACTTTCAAGCATCCTTGATGAAAAGACCAAAGTTGAATAGTATAGTTGACATTCAAACATAATACTCAAGAAAAGCATAAAAAGGTAAACATAAGGGATCTAAGTCTACATTCCCATATGGGAAGATGATACATATAACCCCCTAAGAATGTTATCAGTAGGGTGGTTAGAGTCCACAGAGGGCATGGGTGTGAGTCTATTATGTACAGATGTGCTCAAAAGAGAGAAGGGAGAAGCGGAGGAAGAATGAGAAAAATTATCTCACATAAGGAACAATGCTTAACTCATCTGAACTAGTCTGAGAAGAGTATATATCCCTATACAGTTGGGCACATGGGATTATATATACATGGTTTACCCAACAAGATGATAGGAGGGAAAAGGAACTAAAAGAAAGTCTGGAGAGGTGATTAGTGAAAGCACTAATATTTGTCCTTCATTTTTGAAGGCCATGACACCGGGGAGATGCCATGACAAGCACATGATTTGTTTCTGAGTGAAGGGATGCTGTGCTAAGTCATCAGCCTCACTTTCTCCTCCAGTCATCTGAGTCCAGTGACCAGAATATGAATTAGGACAACTGGAGATGGTCCTAGATTCAAGGCAAAGTTAAGTGACTTGCCCGAGGTCACACAGCTAATAAAGAACGTAGTGATCAGAAGTAAGAAAACACAAACTGGCATGAGTTGAGGGAAAAGATGAAAAATAGACGCATAGCTATGTCAATCTCGTGTTATATAGATAAGTATCTCAAGGAACAGAAAAATTAAATGATTATTCCAGATCAACAAGAATCTGAACCTAGTTCTTGAACCCATCACTTTCCTTGATATCATGCTTTTAATGATTAACTACTGTGAATAAAAAATATAAGAAAATCTGGAGTACAGAAAAGCAATAGTCCAGATACAGAAACATAGAATACTGTTTATGTGCTATTCAAATGAACATATTTTTAAAAAATTCTCAGTGGATTTCTGTAGTCAGTGGGGGTACTCTAGCAGTGGGCATTGCAACCCATTCACACTTTCTCATCCTTTACCACTGGCATCCATGTACTTCTAGAAACCCTCCATGGAGGAGAGCTAATGCACATTCTGTGATTATCAATGCATCATCTGGACTATCTTTTCACTTGCTGTGGACCACATCTATCTTTTTCTAATTGCTCCATTTCCTAAATAACTTTCTATTCACTGTGTCACCAAGCTGCCCCACCTGAGTAACTTTTAAACCTATCTTCAATATACTGAGAGCACACACACACACACACCCGATATGTAATGTCTCCTTGCAGAGTCCCCCACTTTTATTTTTGTGGGAATGTGGGTGGGTTTTTAATGCCTTCCAGGGAGCACTTTTAAGATGATTAGAAGTGCTAGACATAATAGAGTGCATTTCTGGATGCACTTGGGCAACAGGCACATCTTCATTTGGTTTTTTCCTATTGAGTTGTTGGGCTGATCACTTTTGATCAGGAATGAATTTCATAGAGAGGGGTCCGATGACTGGGGCTTGATGCAATCAACATGTCATCTGAACATAAGTGTTTGGAGGAGCTCAGGAGAACCCTCCTTCCATCTCAGCTGCGGAAAGTGCTTGGTGAGGAGGCCAACCTTTGATCAGCTGTGGTCTCCCTGCTTTATGCTTCACTTGCGGTACAGAATTGGAGGATAGCTGAACAAAGTCCTATCTCTGGGTGCATTTACTGAGCCGGGAGAGCAGTCCTCAACAAATGAGGCAGGCAGTGGGTACCCATATCACTTCAGGCAAGGGTGTTGGTAAGGGCCAGGTGAGGTCCAGAGAAAGGGTGGGAGGGGTTCTAGGCAAAGTGAAAGGAGTGGAGTAAGGTCTGAGGTTATAATCCAGGGCCCAGGAGGAGGGTGGGGTAAGAATGAGGCTGATGGAGCTGAAGCTCCTGGGACAGGGAAAGTAAAGACAGAACACAAGGTAAGAGATGATGGAGGGGTAAGAGAGGAGGGGGCTCTGGGCCCCAGGAGGCTCTCGTCCTGCTCCACTCTGTTCTAGGCAGCCATCAAGATCCAGGCCTGGTGGCAGGGACCTCAACACAGCAGACCCGGCTGCACACAGACCTCTGTGCCTAGATCATTCAGTGCTGGTGGCAGATTGTCACCAGATAAACCTGAAGTTCTACAAGAGGTAGGAGTGGGCTGTGGTGAAGCTTCAGGCCCTGGTCCACAGATTGCGGTGCTACCTGGGGGTTCAGGCTGCCACTCGCCTGATCCAGAGGCACTGGCACACTTGCCTGAACCAGGGAGGCCGCTACCAGATCACAGCCAGAAGTCTGACGATCATCATGAAGTCTTAATGGCCCAGTGCCTGGTTCTCCCTACCCAATAAAGGATTCTGTGGTTCTGACCTGAGCTCTTCCCTCCTCAGCTGCAGACAGTGCTTAGCAAGCCCAGGCCCTGGGGTCTCTCAGCCTGCCACCTCCCTGGGCTTCTCCAGGCGCCAGGCACAAGTTCAAATCCTCAAGACAGTAATAGGGCGGCTAGGTGGCGCAGTGAATAGAGCACCAGCCTTGGAGTCAGGAGTACCTGGGTTCAAATCCGACCTCAGATACCTAATAATTACCTAGCTGTGTAACCTTGGGCAAGCCACTTAACCCCAATTGCCTTGAAAAATCTAAAAAAAAAAAGAAAAAAGAAAAAAAGACAGTAATAGCTGAAGGACCTTGGGCAAGGCACTTCCCTATATGCCTCAGTTTCCTCATCTGTAATACTGGAGACCACAGACCACAGTAGTACCTACCTCACAGGGCTGTTGTAAGGCTGAAATGAGACCACACGCATGCAGCCTCTGCAAACTTTGCTAGTCACCATCATTCCCTGGCTCTGACCAGCTGCTTTGTGTCCTGTCTCTTATCCTTGGTCTGGAGGTGAAGGGTGAGATCCTGAAGTTTCCCCCCACACCCTGCTGCCCTTTCCCAAGAAGAAGCTATAGAGGCAGGCAGGGCCTGGCCTGAGCCTGGTTAATTTAATACAAACAGTGGGGGCAGAGAAGAGATTTAAATAAACAGGAGAGGGCTTTGGAGGAAGAGGAGTTAGGAGCCAGCAGCAGGGGCAGGAGGGACTCTCCGCAGGGGAATGATGCAGACAGAGTTCTTGGCATCTCTTATTTGCCACCAGCGTCCTAACCTGTGGAAAGAGGGAGGAACTGAGGGTCAATGACTTGAGGCCTTCCGTCCTTCTCCTGTCCCAGTTTGAGACCCACCCCAGAAAAGCAGTGGGCCAAGGGGCCTCCCTAACACTGTACCTGTGTTCCTTCCCAACACCTGCCACCAGGAAGTCTCCTGTGCTGGAGAATTTGAGGCTGTTGATAAAACCAACCTAAAGGGGAAGATAGAAAGGGATTAGTGGGAAGCAGAATACTATCTCATCCCCAGCCAGGCTGAGCCCCCAGCCCCTCCCTGAGCCCAGGCCTTACCAAAGGGATGTCCCAGAGTGGCTGTAACTTCCGGAAACCCTCTGCACACTGCCAGAGACGAACAAAGCTGCTGTGAGATCCTGGGGTGGGGGAGAAGGAGGAAACACAAAAGCTGATGGGGCAGGCTAGGAAAAGGAGATCAAAGACTCTATCCTCCTGATGCTCCTTAAGACTCACAAAGTGACCAATAAGGCCCAGGAGAGAGCTGGTCTTAGTGCTTGGAGCTGCAGAACAGTTATCATCTGTCAGGATAAAGTGGGGGTTTCTTCAATTATCATTCTCTACATGCCCCCCCAACAGTCATTCTATACTCTGGCCAAATTCAAACACCCAAGATCCACGCTGCCCTCACCCCTCTAACAGCCAGAGACAGAGACACAGAATTAGAGAGACACACACACAGACCCACACACTTGCCCCTCTCAACAGTCAAGGGCAGGTGCCCCTCCATGGCTATGTGCCTCATGACAGAATTCTGCTTGCTAAGAACTCTTTCCCAGGCCTCCAAGGCCCAGCTCAGAGGCTCCCCGCTCCAGGAGGCAACATTTCCCAACCACTTCAAGTACAATTCTGATCCATTCAACCTCCTAGCAGACTTCAAGTACTTCTCAAAAAACAGACACCTCCTTTTGTCTGCTCCTGCACCCCCAACCCCCAGCTCAAGCTCCTCTCCCTGAATTCTGGTCTTCAGCGTGTACAGCAGTGAGAGTCGTCCCCCCCCCCCCGCCCCCAGTCTCCTTAGGACTCTGATTTAAGCGTTTCACTGAACAGTGGCATGGCCAGAGGCAAGGTACCTGCTGGATGCCCGTCTCTAAACCCATCCCTCCCCAGAGCCCTTCCCCAAGCACTCTGACCTGATGTGAATCCTCCCTCCTTGACACCTAGCACTTTGCCCTCCTCACAGGAGGGTCTCATTCTTGGGAAGCTGTGTGTGCACCTTTTCTCCTTAGCAGACTGGCAGGGTCTGATTTAGTTTTGTCATTCTTAGAGCAAAAGGGTCATAGACTGAGGCCAGGGAGCACGGTGGAGTGACAGGAACAGGAGGGGACAGGAGACTGGTTCCAGAGCTGTGGGATTGCTCTAGAGACCAACCCATGTTTCCTTAAGTTGCTCCTTTGCTTTCTCCTTACATGTGACACAAGAGGCCCATAAGACTCTTCTTTCAATTAGAGTCTATGACCTCTCAGGTGTTAAATGGAGAATATTGGAGTGGGACCAGCTGGTATGCCCTGGACCAAGAGCTCAACTTCCACAAACCAAGGTTTCCTCATTTGAAAGAAAATAAAAACCCTACCAATACTGGCACCACACTCAAGAGAGAACACATGCAGATGAAGAACCCAAGGCACCAGGGAAGTAACCCCGCCTCCCCCCCAGCCCCAAGGTCCCAGCGCTCAGCCTCCTGCCTCTGCCCCATCAAAAGCCAAGAGAGACTCAAGGGAGATGGAGCTACTGAGCTCCAAACTGCTACTCATTACAGAAGGAATGGCAGCCTTTCCTTTGGCCAGTCCAGGTGTGGGCTCCAATCAGAAGGTGGGGCTCCTGAGCTTAGCTGCAGGGGAGGGCACCCACCAGAGGTGGACTGAGGAGAGCAAGACTGGAACTAAGAGTCTCTGAAGCTGTCTGAGCTTCTGCTGATCTCATGAGGTTGTGCCAAGCAAAGAACTTTATACCATACAGAGCTAGAGACAATGAACATCATTACAACTGGTATTATGAACTCAAGGAAGAAGGCATCCAGACCTCAAAAAACAAAAACTGGAGCGGGGGAGGCCATTGGCCTAGCCCACAAGGTTGTTGAGAGCCCCTGGCCCTAAGCCTGTCCCAGAGAGGGGTGAGATCCCCACAGGGTCATCTGGCATTCAAACCAACCTGAGGCCACAAGGTCTGTGTTGAGTAGTGCTGTCACTGATGACACCCAGTAGGGCTGCTCCAAGCCTTCTTCGCCACGCATCCCATGGGCTTTTTGTTGTAGGGTGAGGGGCCGCTTCTTAGTGAGGCCCCACAGAGCCAATGAGCTTTAGGTAGGAAGATGAATTTTAGTTGGGGGGGGGAGAATGTAAGAGACAGGAAGGGTTGTCCATATTGGTAAGGGGGGGGGGGGGGGGTGGCTACTGAGGAACCCTTACCCATCTTCTGACCCAGAAATCATGTGTTCCTCATTGATGAGCTGGATGCAGTCAATAGAACCCCTGAAAGGGAATGGGGTTTGAGAGGAAGGCCACACCACTCCCTCATTGACTTAGGGAGATGGGGATGATGCCCATGTTCTTCCCTGTTCCCACCCACTTACTGGTGGCCATAGAAGACCAACTGTGATTCCTCAGGAATCTTCCAGACACGGACGGTGCCATCACGGCCACCTGCTGTCACACAACTCTCCCGGCTCAGTCCATCTAGGGCTGTCACAGCATCCTGGTGCCCAAAACTTGGGCAAAAAGAGGAAAAAGGATCAGCCAAAAAGTAGCCACCCCAGTGCAGATCATTGAAGTTGGGAGTGTAGAGTTGGCTCAGGGCCCCTGGCTGCATCATCTTAGACAAGTCACTTCTTTGGGAGCCTGCTTCTTCTTGGCTGGCTCCACTAACTTTAGCTCTCAGACCCAATGGGCTTCTAAAAAGCTTCTTCCTCATAGAAGCAAGAGGACAATGTACACATTAACTTCAACATTGTGAGATGATCAACCTTGATGGAAGCAGCTCCTCTCAGCAGGTCAGAGAGCTAGAACTGTATTAGACCAGCTATGGACAATGTTATCCCCATCCATAGGAAGAAAAACAAAACAAAACAAACAACCCTTTACAATCTGATGAACACATTATCTCTTATGTACTTCTTTCTAAGTCTTCATACTAAATAGGACTAATCTGTAAACATGTTTATCAAAAAATATATATGTACAATGTTAATATGACTGTTTGTGCTGATGGGAGGAGAGTGGAAGGAAATTCTGTAATTTAAAAATATACATATACATATGGATGAATGTTAAAAAAAATAAAATAGATGAACTTTAAAAAAAAATAGCATCTCCCTCCTGTGCGAAGCTTCAGGACTCTGAATTCACAGCTGTCCTCGGGGAGCTCAGCAACCAACGAGAAAGCCAAGCTACATAGGAGAAAAGCAATGCAAGAGGCTGATGGTGGAGCATGAGTGATGAGCTCCAAGAGCCCCAAGGAGGGAGAGGCTGCAACACCAGGGCTGGGCACCAGAGGGTGGATAGCAACCAGAATCTGAAGAACGGAAAAGGAGGAAGGGACCAGGGCTGCAGCAGCAAGGAGGGAAAGGGCAAAAAGATTGTAGGTGGCTCTAGGAGTGTCTGTGCTCCTAGGAAAGTCATACAGTTTCTCTGTAAAATGAGGGGGGAAAAGTGCTCTAGGCTCCTTCTTACTCTAAATCCTAGAAACTGCCTAAATGAGGCCTCAAGCTAGGTCCTCCCCCTTCTCTACCACACAGAGACCTTGACAACCCGGCTCATTCCATATCATGATGCTAGGACTGATCTGTATCAAGGACTCTGGAGAGATGGGGCTACAGATGAGATGAAGACTGGGTACAAATGACAAGGGACCTCAAAAGCCATGCTGAGGAGCTTGACCTGGGTTGTCCTCCTCCCAGCAGACCCTGCCCAGACAAGCCTCTGCCCATGGGCAGGATTGCTCCAGATGGCCAACCTCCCACTCACAGGGTCTCGATGTAGGCATTCTCGGCCACATTCCACACCTTCACAGAGCGGTCGTGGGACGTGCTGTACAGCTGGTGTGTGCCCTTCCGAAAAGCCAGGCCCTAAATAAGGAAGAGAGAGAGTCAAGTGTTAGGGCAGTCAGGGTCTAGGGCCCACACTGGAGGGAAGAGGCCTAAATTAGATAGCAACAGAAGAATTTCCTTCAGAACAAATTACTGGCATAATAGGGGCACCAGTCCTGCCTGAAGACAGGAGGATAACCTTAAAGACTGCACAAAACTCTGGAAGACTGGAAGACTCTAGAACAAGTCCCAGGAATCAGGCTTACGGAAGATGGGGGTCTCTGAGTCTCCAACTCCCCTCTTACCGACACTGCGTCCCGGTGTCCTGTGAAGGTAAAGAGATGTCTGCAGGTGTCTACATCCCAGATGAGGATCAGCTTGTTCTTATCTCCTGTGGCCTGGGGGAATAAGAATGTCCAGTTCTGGGAGTCACCAGGCTGGCCCCCGTCCTCCCTAGCTGTGTGCTCCCAACAGGCTCTCTTACCAGGTACTTGCCATCTGAGGAGATAGCCATGCAGAGGATGTGGTCGACATGCCCGGGTGGCTGGCCCTCAGCCCCCTTCTTCACCCTCTGAATCTGGTGCAGCTTCTTCCCACTCTCCACACTCCCTGCAAGGGTAAAAAGAAGATGTAAGGGGAAAGCACTGCTGGGGGCTGAAGACTGGCTGCTGACCCTCTTCTGATGGCAGAGGAGAAAGATGAGGGCAGAAATGAGCCCGAGACCCCAGAGTCTCACCTCCCAGAGCTTCCCACCTATTCAAATTGCCCTGGTGTGAAGGGAGGGGTTCAGCCCCTGACAGGGGAAGAGAAGAGAGGCAGAGCTTCAGCCGGGTCTCCTGGGCACAGGGCATGCTCCACCTTGGGCCTCCCTGCTCACTCACATTTTATGATGGTGCAGTCTTTGGCTCCTGAAAAGATAGCTGAGTTGTCAGGGGTGATGACCAGGCACGTGATAGACAGCTGGTGGCCCCGAAGGACCCGGATGTCTGCAGCCACCGGAGCCTGGATCTACCAAGGAGAGGAGGCCTTGTAAACTCCCCAAGCACCCTGGGGCCCTTTCTGCCCCCACCCGAAGCTGGAGTGGAAGCCACCACTAGGCCCGCAAGGGTGGCAAAGAAATAAAGACCTCTCCTCTGCTTGGCAGGTCCGAGTGAGCCAAACTTTATCAGACAAGAATGACTGGAGACTGTCCTGGCCTGTTCACATCCAAGGTCTCTGTTTCTATATCAACAAACTGGAAAAGGCAGCTTCCCACGTGAGGGCACAGGTCTGTTATGTTCAGAATTTTCGAGAGTTTAAAGTCAGGCCATCTTTTAGTTGCAGAAGCAAGGAGAAAGCAGCCAATTTGAGGAAAAAACAAGACACTTAGGGGTCCCTGAAGGGCATGGAGGCCAAGCTGGTTCTCTAGGTTAGTCACACCTTCCTGATTACTAAAGAAAGCTGGACCATCTTGCAGTCACCAAGGTCCCAGAGACAGAGGAGGTTATGTTGGATACACTTTGGTTCCGCTGGCTTCTCAGGGGCCAAGGGAAAGGGGACTCAGAATTAGGTGGACAGGATCAACTGTGGAACCCAGAGCAAGTCACTCTAGGGAATAGAACTTCTGCTCTCTGGATGAGAAAAGAGGCCCAGAGACTGAGGGGGATTTACTCCAGCTCAGGAGGAGTCAGGATTCATGACTGCTTCACAATTCATTCCTTTAATGGTTGACAAAGCGTTCTCTATAGCACAGGCCTGGGAGATGGGTAGCACAGATATCACTCCCATCTTCTGGAAGAGGAAATTGAGGCTCAGAAAGACAGTGCCCAAGTTACCCACTAAGTAACTGCTGGTGCCAGGATTCAAACACAGGGCTTAATTCCCATCACTCACCTCCTTTGCCACCAGCTTCTGAAGTCGACCTCTCTGTTCAAGCTGTGGGAAGAAGAAAGAGGATGATTTTCTCTGGAGCCTTGTGGGCAAGGGGTAGACCCACCTGGCTAAGCTCATGCTCCACTTACCACATCTTCCTTTAAACGTCCAGCCACTTGGTCATTCCCAAAGGCCTCTTCTTCAGCTTTCTCCTCTTCTGCTCAGGGCAGAACACAAACCAGATAAGGACCCGGGATGGGGGGAAAGAATGAACACCCAGAGGTGTATTTGTCCTCAACCCAAACTCTGCCCAGGGAGAGAGGTAGAGCCCAGATACCTGCCTTTTTTTCCCCTCAGGTTCCCCCCACTCCCCCAGAGCCCAACCCTCCTTGTGGATACACAGACTGTCTCATGACTCTATCTAAAGCCACTCTGAACCCCAGTCTGTTTTAAATAACTATAGGCCCCTGGGGCTTCTTCCCTTTAGGGGGCCTATTAAAGTCTTCCCTTCTCCACCTCACAGGGAAGTTAGCTCAGGGACTTGGGCTGCCCCCCTGCCAGGTTAAATGCCAGCACTAGCATCAATCACCCACCAGGTGGTCCAGGTCCAGCCACCCAAGGAAGGGTGGAGATGGCAGGGGGTAGGGGGAGGGAGAGAGAGGAGAGTGGTGCTGTGGAGTAAGGCAGGTGGTTCCTAGAACCCCATGCTGGCTTCCTCACCCTGGAGGCCCAAAGGCAGCAATGCCCAGGAAAATGCCAGCAGTTCTAAATGTCCTAATAAAGCCCAGAGAAGGCAGAAAAGAAGTCAAGGAGATTTCCCATCACATGGCCTTACCTTGCTGCCTCAACTGTTCTAAGTACAGTTTGGCTAGCCGGAGCTTCTTCTCCTGGGCAGTCTCCTCCAGCTCCTCATCTTCTTCTTCCTTTTTTCTAGTGTCCTCAGGGCTGAGGTCGGGGGGGGGGGGGGGGGGAAGGAGGTGAAGGGATCTGCTATTTACCCAAGCTTTCAAATTATACAAATGTAAGCCTTTTATATTTTATCTCTACTGAATTTCACCTTATTGGGTAAGTCTCAAAGTACCATTCTTTTGGAGCTTGATTTTGTCATTCAGTGTTAGCTAACCCTCCAAGCTTTGCATCACTTATAAATATGACGAACAAGCCTTTCCAAGACATTGAAAAGAAAAGTTGAACAGGATTGGTTCATAAAACCCTGGGACATTATACTGGAAGCTCCTGCCACATTCACAGGGAAGAATCAACATATACCATTTCTGTAGTTCTAGGCCTGTGACTCACAAGATGAAGGACCAGACATTTTCTCTAGTCTGCAATAACTCTCAAAATCCCCCAAAAGAGGAATTCTCAATTGGGGTGGAATGAGTTGAATCCACATGAAAGGAAATCAAAAAAATCCCAACAAGGTAAGAGCCTTCTAAAGGTGTTCAACACAGTGCTTTTTCCTTAGCAACTGCCACACAACTATGAGGCACCTAAAGTGACCCATGGGCTTGGACGAGAGTCACAGAGATTATGGTCTTGCTGCAGAGTCTCTGAGCCCATTCAGCTCCCAGTCCAGCTACAATAAGCTGCAAAAATTCACTCCCCCAGGTCACATATAGAGGTGAGGAAGAAATACAGGTTTCCTTCTGTCTGGGGCAGTCTCCAAACTACAGAACCCAAGGCTGAAGAGTATCTTACCCCACCATAACTGAGGCAGTGAGTCAGTTTTATTTAAGTGGCTGTATAGGATAAGAAAGGAAAGGGAAGTCTTGTATTCTCTACTACCCTCATCAATTCCCCTAAATAACTTAGGGCAGAGAGTGAGGCCAGAGGAAGAAGCTAGAGGAGTACACCTACAAATGAAAGGGAAGAACTGTCCAAAAATGAGTGACAGATGGAAATAAGCAAAATAGAAAATTGCATAGATAATTAACAGAAAGGCTACTAAAAATGAGAAGAATTAAGAGCTTTAAACATAAAATCACCAACTTCTCTACATATTACTGGACAAAGAACACTGCTAATGATGGTAAGTTCATCCTTGAAAAAAGTGGAGGAACCAACAGGTCAAACCATCTACCAAAGCTGATTTTTATTAAAAGGGAAGAGCATTATTAGGAGGAAGTGATTGCCCCTTCTGAGAATCTGGGATGGAGGAGAGAAAAAGTGGCCATGTTTCATAAAGAAGCATTTTTAAAGCCTGCGTACCAAGTGCTAGAATCTTAAATTTCCTGACAGAAGATTTCAAAGACTTCAAATGGACTAAAAATTTTACAGGGAAAATCAACCCAGGAGAAATGGAAAACTTTCAAGAAGGAAATTCTGAAGACACAAAGAAAAACAATTCTAATGAAGAGAAAAAATGGAGCTTGTCTTAAGTTATGTACAGAGAAACAATATAAAATGAAGTAAGTGGAAACTGGAAAATAACATACAACTACACAAGAACAACCAATGGTTGGCGAACTGCAGCCAGTCAGTTGCCTGAGAGCTAAGAATGGTTTCTGCATTTTAAAATCCAATAAAACTTAATTTCAAAAGGTAAAAACCATTCTCAGCTCCTTGGTCAAATAAAAACAGGGCAATTAACCCCTGAAATAAACAATCCAAATTGAATCTCACCAGTCTTTAATAATGACCAAACTTGGTCCCAAAGGGGAGCTCTGAGAAGGTATTTCCTGCCATTTCTTTGAAGAAGTGGGCCCCAAGAGCTGTAGAATGCTTTTGCAACATCTGACTTCTTCACTATATGTGGCTAAACTTTTCCCTCCACTATTTTACTGATCATTATAATGGATGGCTCTCTGGAAAGGTGAGAAAAAAAAGTGGGAAGTATAGGTGTCATAAAAATAAAGGATACCAATAAAACACTTTTTTTACTGTAAAGGAGATGAATAAAAGTGTGGCATGGATCTGTAACAATGGTGCCACAAGTGCAGTGGCTCCAAATGAACTGAGGTTGGCAAAAGAAGATGAGGGCAGCTATAAAAGTTTTTAAAACCTACATGATGCAATGGAGGAAGAAGGATCAAATGAAACAATGAATGGGATTACTGCCTGGGGTAAAGGGGATGGTAACTGACAACAACTCTTACTTTTCTTCCATTTTTTTCTTAACAAGAAGAATAACTTTCACACTGGAAACAAGAGAACAAAAAGAACTTAACAGGGAGCTGATACCCATGATAAATAAGGACAAGATAAAAGAGAATCTAACTGCTCTCAATAAATTCAAGCCACTTGACCTAGATGAATTCTTTTTGGAACTGACAGAACTGGTAAGATGTGATTTCTGAGCTGACGTTAACAATAAATTAAAAAATAATGGATAATGGGAAAGATACTTCGGGCTTGGAAGAGGGTAATTGTCCCAAATTTTCAAAAGAAAACAGTCTTCAAGCTATGAAACAGAGAGCTTGACTTGGATTCCTGGGAAATTCTCAAATATTTTATGAACATCTCGAAAAGAAAGTGGGAATGAGAATGGCCTCATTAAGAACAAGCCATGCTAGGCTAGCCTTATGTTCTATTATCATGCAGTCACTAAGTTTGCAGATAGGGAAGTGCTGTAGACAGAGTTTACCTAGATCTTAGTAAAGCATTGGTTATAGTGTCTCCCATCATCTCTGCAGAAAAGATAAGGAGATGTAGACAAGAAGATAATACAGACCTAGAATCAAAGGGTAGCTCAAGTCACCTGGCAGGAGGTCTGCTGGGGATCTGTGCCTGGTCCTGTGCCCTGAGGTAGAGGAGGGGAGAAGAGGGACCTCTCCATGAAAGACCTCTATTTTCTTAGTAAAATAGGAGGTGAGATATTCTGCTGAAAAAGTGAGGTCCTGGGGAGGGGTGGAAGACCTATTTCAAACTGCTCTCTAATATGCCTCACCTATCCTATATTTTTTGAAGTTGATTTAAAAAAAAACCCCAGCCCAACTGTAGACTTGACATTGCAGTATCAAGCTTTGCCAAAGTGCCTCTATTTCTGTTAGTGCACTCTGGGCCGAATGGTGTCAGCTTACGTCATTTGCCTGTTCTTTTCCCATTGCTGTCTAATTTTGTAACTCTGACCCCACTTTGAGAAACCAACTTGTGCAATCTGACTGCTAACCGGAGGGTCTTTCTTCCAGATGGCATTCCTGACACCTAACACACACAGCAGGCGTTTAATACATGCTTGTTAATTAACCGATTGACTACAAACTCAAAATGAGTCAGCAATGAGATGTGGCGGCCAAAACTGCTAATGTTGCTGCATTAAGAGGGATAAAACTTTTGGGAATAATGAGGGATGATCTGGAGTACAACAGGAGAGCTGGGCTGTGTGGTGGCATGAGCTCTGGACGTGGACTCAGGAACATATGAGTTCAAGTCTGGCCTCAGGCTCTGTGACCCTGGGTTAGTCTAGTCCCCAGTCTGCCCCAATTTGCTCAAATGTAAAATTGAGATAATGCCAGCACTTCCCTCTCAGTGTGGTGGTGAGGATTAAGGGAGATAATTTTCATAAAGTGTTCAACACAATGCTTGGCTTAGCAGCATAAGGACACTGAGAAGCTGAAGAACAACCACAAGAGCGTGATGATGGTGAAGAGACTGTAAAACAACTAAGGTGTGTAACCTAGAAAAGCCTCAAGAGATAGGCAGGAGTTGCTTCCACTGACCTGAAGGGAGGGCTGCTGGGTGGAAGAGAGCTGACTTGTACAGTTTGGCTTCCTCCAAAGGGACCATGGACTAGATTTACAGCTGGAAGGGGGTCTTATAGGCAATCAAGTCCAATGCCTTCAGTTTACAGATGAGGAATCTGAGGAATTTACAGATGAGGAATCTGAGGACTAAGAAATGACCTCCAGGGGGCGGCTAGGTGGTGCAGTGGATAGAACACCCGCCCTGGAGTCAGGAGTACCTGAGTTCAAATCCGGCCTCAGACACTTAATAATTACCTAGCTGTGTGGCCTTGGGCAAGCCACTTAACCCCATTGCCTTCCAAAAAAAAAAGAAAAAGAAAAAAACCTAAAAAAAAAAAAAAGAAATGACCTCCAGAGTCAGCAAGTTGTTTGAAGGTGGAATTCAGTCCTGGCCTTCCTGCCTGCAAGCCCAGAGCTGTTGTATCATATTGTCTTTAGGTCTTTGATTTCTCTCCAGTTAAAACTCTGACCATGCCATTCAAGACCCTTGTGTATCTCCCAATTTTGCCTTTACAATGAAAGACAAGCCCTCTGCTCAGCATTGAAAGCCCTTCACCAGCTGGCCCCAGCCCACCCCACCAGACTTCTCATCACCTCCCATCAAACTAGCCTATTTGCTGCTTCACACAGAAGGTATCTAGCTCTTCTCTCTGTGCCTTCTCTGAGGTTGTCCTTCACGCCTGAAAGGTTCTTTCCCCTCCTCTCTATCTTTCGGAATCATCAGCTGTCTTTAAAGGCTCCTCTGGACTCCTTGACTGATTAGGACTCCTTTCATCTCCTGACCCTGAATGTCCCGGGATGTACTTTTGTATACCATGGGTTGGATGAGCTGGTCCATACTGGGCTGCCCATGTGTTCCACTGTTACCCTCACAGCAAGAAAAATCAAGGAGAATCTCCCTCCTTAGGATGTAAGCTTCTCACAGGCAGGGGAGATGGTGCTTTGCTTTATATCTTAGTACTAAGCACACAGTAGTACACAGTGGGTGATTAATAAATGCTCACCTAGCTGCAGGGTACTGTTGGAAGGGGGCATCTGGCCAAAAGAGGACACAGACTTCGAGCACCTACTTTTTATTTATTTCTCTACATACAAATCGTACCTTTCTCCTCTGATAAAATATAGGCTCCTTGAGAGGAGAGATGGTGTCATTTCTGTCTCTGTATTTAAAGTACTGAACTTAGAAATTTACTACCAACTTGTTGGACTGATCTTGGACAAGGCACTCCCACCTCTGCTGAACTCATTTCCCCCAGAACAATGCAGGAATGAATCTGGCTCATTTTTTTTTTTATCAAATGGTCAACAAACACTTATTAAGGGCTTACTATGTGGCTAAGGACCAGTTTACAAAGAAGGGGGAAAAAACAGTTCCTTCCCTCAATTCTGAGAACAAAACCAAACAAAAACCTCAGACACTTGATACTATGTGACTTGGGCAAGTCTTAATTAACCTTGATTGCCTGGATCCAGGGCCAGATCCAGTCCTCCCTGGCGGCTGGAACCAGATGGCTCTGGAGAAAGTGAGGCTAGTCTTCTATGAGAACAAAGGAAAAACATCACTACATGGCAGAAGAGACAGGAAAAGGCTTCCTGCAGAGAAAAAGAGATCTGAGCTAACTACTGATGGAAACCAAAAAGTGATGGTAAAGATACAGAACCTACTGGGTTTGGAAAACAACCAATGAGGAGGCACAGAGGGTGGGGCCTGTTTGAGGAAAAGCCAAAAGGTCAGTACTGCTGAATCAGATATGTAGGAGTCTGTCAAGTTCAAAGGAAGGAGTCAGGTTGTAAAGTGCTTTAAAAGCCAAACTAAGGATTTTATATTTAACCTTGGAGTAACAAGGACTCCTGGAGTTTCTTGATTGGGACAATAAGAATAACATTGTCAGACTTTACGAGGATCACTTTGCTTGCTAAGTGGAAGATGGACTGAAGTAGGAAGAGACATGAAGAAAAGACCAACTAGAAGGCTATTCAATAATCCAGGTATACAGTGATGGGAAGAGAATTAGTGGAAAGAGGGGATATATATATATATATATATATATATATATATATATATATATATATATATATACATATATATATATATATATGATGTAAAGGTAGAAACTAAAAGACTAGTAAAGAAACTGGCTATCTGGGCAAGAATGAGGGGTTCAGGAAGCTACCAAAATTGTAAGGCCAAGTGGTTGGGAGAATGGCAGTACTCTCAAAATTAAGAGGAAAGTTTAAAAGGGGGGAGAGTTTTGGGGAAAGATAATGAAATATTTTTAGACATGTTGAGCTTGAAGTGTAGCTATGAGACATCCCTTTTGAGATGTACCCCAAACTGGAAGTTAAGAGAAGATCAGAGATAGATAAAAAAAAAATCTGAGAATCATTTGCATAGAGATGACAACCAAACTCATAGATTTTAAAGACATTATCAATTGTGACAATATACAGAAGTGAAGAGGGCTTAGGCCACTTGGGGGAATCACTTGCATGGTAGAAGATCCATCAGACTTAGAATAGTGAGAAAGGTAGCATGAGAATTAGGAGAGAGCAGTGTCACAATAACAGAGAGAAGAGACTATTCAGAAGAGGGTTATCAGTTGATGGCACAGAGTTCAAGAAAGAGATTGAGAAAAATTCATTAGAATTTTGCTAAGTGGTGCGGCAGATAGAGCACCAGCCCTGGAATCAGGAGACCCTGAGTTCAAATCCAGATGCAGACCCTTAATAATTTCTTAGCTGTGTGACCCTGGGCCAGTCACTTAATCCTGCCTTAAATAAAATTTTTTTTAAAGTCATTAGATTTTTGTCATTAAGACATTATTGATTCATTAACAAACTACTGCTCAACTTACCAAGAATTTATTTATTATTTATATGGTGTTATCACTATACCGGGATGGATCAGGGAAGTAGGAGGCCAACAGGTACTAAGTGCTGCAGATATGAAGACAAAAACTAAATAGTGCATGACCTTAAGAAGCTGAAATGTGACTGGGAGTAAACAGGTACCAAGAAAATTTATATATAAATACACAAACATGATGATGGTGAGGATGCTGTCCTTCCAGCTTCTACCTTTACGCACGTCCCCTTCTTTCCACTAATTCTGTTCCCATCACCGTATTCCTGGATTACAGAATAGCCCTCTAGTTGGTCTGTTCTTCAAGTCTCCCCCTGCTTGAGCCCATCTTCCACTTGGCCATGCCACAACAGGGCCATGAGCTAGATTGGAGGGCAAGGGAGGGGCGCTGTGCTAAGCCGCCACCGGCCTCAGTGTCTCCTCCAGGGCCATCTGGGTCCAGTGGTCAGCTCCGGATGAGGACGGCTGGAGGGGGGGCAGCTGGGGTTAAGTGACTGGGCCGAGGTCCGGCCTGCCCAGGGGCTGGGCAGCACGGCGGGAGGCCAGCGCACCCCCCGCGGTGAGGGGCCGCCCCTGGGGCCGGGCAGGGCCCGGATCGGAAGCCCCGGAGGGTGGGCCCGAGCCAGCGCCGCCTGCCTGCCCCCTGCGGGAGCCCGGCCACGGCGGGTCCCGGGGACCCCCCAGCCCCCGGCCCACGCACCTCTCCGGCTCCGACTCGCTGGAAATCTCCTCCGTCAGCTTGGCTCTCTTCCTGGCGGCCGCCTGGGCCCGGGCCGGCTCCCCGTCCGCCTCGGGCTGCCAAGAGAAGGGCCGCGGCCCCGTCAGAGGTGGGGCCCCGGGCCCGGGGAGGGGAGGCCCACCGCTCCCGGGAAGGGCCCCGGCTCACCTTGCGCCGCCGCTTCCCCGCGGCCGCGCCGGGCGGCTTCCCTCGCTTCCCCGGGGCGCCCGCGCCGGCCGACATGTCGCCTCCGCGCTTCTGCCCGAGCGGCGCGGCGCTCACGTGGCGGCGGACCGGGCAGGCGCGGGCCACGCCCCCTGCGCGCTGATAGGGCCCTGCCTCGCGGCCCCGCCCTTCTCCTCCCCTGAGAGGCTCTGGCTCCACGTATAGCCGCGCCCCGAGAAGCCTGTGGCCACACCCCTTAAGGGGGCGGGCCTTTCTGCCGTCGGCCCCGTAGGAAGTTAGTCGCTCCCGCTTCCTGCTTCCGGGACTTCTACGCATGCTCGCTACGTATGCTCGCTGCGCATGCTCGCTGCGCCCGGCGGCTGGAAGGGTCAGGGAGCGAGGGAGAGGCCCCGGACCGCCGCTTCCGGGGAGCCGCTTCCAGGGGGCGCCCGAGACACCCCCTGGGGGCGCTGGGGAGCCGGGGAGCCACAGAGGCGCCGGAGACAGCGATGGGGCCGGCTGGGCCTGACGGGGGCGCCACGGGCGGGCGCGGAGAGCGTGCACCGAGCCCGGCAGCGCCCCCTAGGGGCCCGGCCAGTGCCCGCCCGGCCGGAGGGACCTCCGGGGCACAGCCTGGGCTTGTGGGCGGTGCCAGCCCGGCACCAGGGTGACCGACCAAGCAGTGCCCACCAGACAGGGACCCCCGGGTGTCAGCCTCGGGGTGCTGGCGGTGCCAGCCACAGACTAGGGGGCCCCGGGGGACAGAGAGCCTCGGGGTGCTGGCGGTGCCAGCGGGCACTAGGATGGCCAAGCAGTGCCCACCAGACTGCGGGGCCCCCCCGGGGACAGAGAGGCCTGGGGTTACTGACAGTGCCAGCGGGCACTAGGAATGGTACCTGGTAAGCATGCCAACCCTCCCAGACACATACACTTCAGTGTGCCCAAATCACCCGCCTCCCCCTTGGGGGCAGGAAGCAGCAGTGCAAGGAGTGTGCCAGTCTCTGGAGTCCTCCCTTGCCCCGCAGGGCATGTTAATCACCACGGGACCAATCTATTATTGAGAGATTCACTGGGCTGGGTCCTCCTCGGCCTCCTGGCATCTGGAGTGGCTGGGCTGTCTGTTGCCCGGGCAGCCCGGTGGCCCGCCCACTGCCTGAAATTCTTACTGAGGTCACCCTGGGACTGGGGGGGAGGAGAAGCAGCTGCTGGAGCCCAACCCTAGTGTTGCCCTACCCCACAGTCCCTGCACGAACTAGCTGCCCAGAGGTGAGTGCCAGGATCCCCACCGCAGGGCACACAGACTTAGGGTGGGCAAGAGCTAGAGTCTGTTGGAGGAGGGGAGGGTCTCAGATACCTGACTCTAGGACAAAAACTCTGGGTGGGCTTTGGGAGAAGGGTGGTGCTGGAGAAAGGGATAGTGGACAAGCCCTGGACCAGAGATAGGCATGACTTCCTGAATCTAGGTTGGTATGACTGTCATGCCCACCTTCTCTCAGAATCCTAGTTGAGAGGGGAACCCTTCCAGCCCCCCCTGAGCCCTTTGCCATCTTTGTCTGACCCCCACTCCCCCCAGGCTTATCCCTGTCCTCCTATACACGCACATACAGAACCCTTCTTCCTGCACTATCCCATCCAGTGACTCAGCCCCAGGCCTCTGCCAAACCTGGGGGGGGCTAAGCATTCCTGGCATTGTCAGAAAAATGGAGAAGATTATATGAGCCAGGCTTAGATGATAGCTTGGGGAGGAGTTTGTGAGCTGGGAAACTGAAAAAAAAATTTCCATCATGTTCTTTCTGTGGGTGGGGCAAGTGGAAGTGGAGGGGAAGAAAGGAAAGCCTCTTCTCTCCAGATAGGAGCCCCCTTCTTCCTAAAGGTGATGTCTCTCTACTCCCTGATTCCCTTTAACCCCTCAGGGTCCAGATTGGAAGTCCAGAATTCTTTTAGGTCCAGTGTTTGGAGGTACCAAGGCTCTAGTGTTCAACCTCCCAATCTCAGATCCCCAGGGAGGTAGAGTCATGACTTTATCCTAACATTAACCCTTCCTTGTTCACAACCAGAAAGGTTTGCCTACGACTCAGGTTTATGATCTTCATTCATTAAAATAATATTTATACACATGAACCCTATGATTAGTATCTGGGAAAATTCGAAGATAGCCTCATGGTGCTCACAGTCCATGAAGCTCTGGCCTTCACTTTCCTGGTCCCTGACCCTAGAGGCCTGAATCTATAGCAGAGATGCTTCATAGGAGGGATGATGGGTGCTTTGTCACAAGGGAATACCATGGGGGAAGAAAGACTTGTTCTCCTGCCTAGTATCCTCCCTTATAAAGGTCATCCAGACCACCATGGTCCTGAACCTCAAACCCAGAGGTTTCTCCCCATATCGCATATAGTGGTCTCATCACTTGCCCAGTCCCTAGCCATCATGCTGGAGTATTAAGTGTGGAAAGGACAGGAGCATATCACCATACATGCCCTAGACTATTGTTGCCCAGGTGAAAGAATTACTTGTGATAGTCATATAACCTATAATAGATTGGGGGGTGGAGAAAAAAATCAACATTTAAAACTTTACAAAAAAAAAAGATTCTTGTAAACTTTAAAAAAAGTACTAGTTGTGACTGTGATCTGTTTATTTGGCTGGATCTTTGAGCTTAGCTCCAGCCCCTCCAATACCAGCTATTGGACATTTCTCTCCCACTTGCATATCCTCTCCTTCAGCAACTCAAACTCAGCAAGTCCCCTCCTCTCAATTTCCTTATTTCTAAGCATAATACTATTATCTTTCCAGTAATTTAAATTTGAAACCTTAAATCATCCTAAATTCTTCTCCCCAGCTCCCAGCTCCCCCTCCCCACTCCAGTCAGTTGCCAAGTCTTGGTGATTACACCTCTCCACCTGTTCCCTTTTTTCCACTCATAAGCTGGCTCTGCTAGTTCAAGTCTTTATCACCTCTCACCAGGATCATTGTTTCGGCCCCCTAATTGGTTCCTCTGCTTCTATTTTTTCCCTACTTGGAACCATTCTCCACACAAACTATTTTTTTAACTTAATAGTATTTTCTCCAATTACATAGTAAAGATAATTTTCAACATTGATTTTTATAAGATTTTTGAGTTCCAAATTTTTCTTCCTCCTTTCTTTCCCTCCACCTTCCCAAGACAGCAAGTAATCTGATGTAGGTCCTTCATGTACAATCACATTAAACATTTTCATATTAATCATGTTGTGAAAGAAGAATCAGAACAAAAAGGAGAAACCATGAGAAAGAAAAAAACCATAAAACAGTATAAAAAATGAAAATAGCATGCTTTGGTTTGCATTCAGACTCCACAGTTCTTTCTCTGGATGGCATTTTCCATCACAAGTCTTTAGAATTACCTTTGATCACTACATTGCTGAGAAGAGGTAAGTCCATCATAGCGGATCTGCACAGTGTTGCTGTTATTGTCTTTCATGTTCTCCTGGTTCTCACTTCACTCAGCTTTACAAACTAATCTTCTTAAAGTGCAGATCTATGTCATTCTCCTATGTAAAAACATTCTGTGACTTCCTCTTATTACCCCTAAAATACAAGGCAGAAGCCTTGGCATCCCATTCAAGACCCTTCACAGTCAGCTACCAGCAAGGGGCAGTAGGGTCATGGGGCAAAAGCTGTGGCTTTTGGGTTTGTGGTTTGGGTTCAAATCCTGCCTATGGTGCTCATTGCCCACGTCCTTGGACTTAACTTGGTGTCACTTTTCTGTAACATAAGGGGGGTGGACCAGGGGGCTTCTGAGGTCCCTTCTGAGGCTGCATCTGTGATCCTTGGACAAATTAATTATTTGACCTTCCTGGGCCTCAGTTTTTTCAATTGTCCAATGAGAAGATTAGACTGTGACCTGAGATTCTACCTCTAATCTCTCTCTCTCTCTCTCTCTCTCTCTCTCTCTCTCTCAACTTATTGCTATTACAACCCTTCATATAGTTTACATTCTGGTCAGACTGGTCTACCTGCAGGTCCTTGAACTAGACTTCCCACCCCTTTGCCTTCATACCTTTGGACACATTGTCCCCTAGACCTGGATGCATTTCGACCGCAAGGTTGCCCTTTTGGAACCCTTCCTTCCTCCCAAGCTCAACCCAGACATACCAAGGTTTTTCTGAGGTTCCTGGGTACCTTCCTCCTCCTTGTGGGACTTCAGATTTTCTTAAACTTCCTTTTCTGTGAGAATGTTCTAGTCACGGCCCACCACCATATGCAGACTCCCAAAAGGATAGATTGATTTTTCTTTTTCTGTCTTTATATCCCCAGCATCTAACCCAGGCTTTTAGTAGGTGCCTAATAAATGCTTGTCAAACAAATGATCCTCTATATTTAATAAAAAAAATTCACCATGCATATATTGAAATCCTTCTGTAGGCAAGGCTCTTCCTTGTATAGCTAGACCTTGCCTTCTAGGACCTTCCAGTCTGTTAGGAAGATCACTGCAAGTACCCAGAAAGGAATGATACAAGAGAGAATGTGATGAGAGAAAGGAAAGATCCACAAGACTACAAGAAAATTGGACTATTGGGGCAGCTAGGTAGTTCAATGGATAGAGCACCTATGTCCCTGGACAAGTTGCCTAACCCCAATACCTCAAAAAAGAATCCAATCATTTTTAGCTGAGGACATGGGGAGACTTTTTAGAGGAAATGGTCCTTAAGCAGCCAACCTCTAGGGGTTTCTTATTTTAAGATCACAGGCCTGCAAATCATTTATTTTCACTGAGTCTCAGCTTCCTTGTCTGTAAATCAAAGCTAATGATACCCCGCAGGATTGTTGGGGCAATCAAATGAGAAAATTATGTAAAGTACTTTGCAAACTTTTAAATGTCAGCCATTGTCATCATTATTCTCTTTATGCCCAGATAGTATGGATGAAGTTCAGAAGTTGAACTAAAAATAATGAATGGAAGATTGGAACTCAGGTCTCCTGACTTCAGGTCTGAGCTGGTTTTTAACCAGGCTGCCTGTGGAAATCCATGTAAAGGAAAGGATGCCTTTGTAATAATAATTTGCTGTTGTTCATTCATTTCAATCATGTTCTACTCTTTGTGATCCCATTTGAGGTTTTCTTGGTAGAGATAAGGGAGAGGTTTGCCATTGCCTTCTCCAGCTCATTCTACAGATGAGGAAACTGAGGCATGCAGGGTGAAATGACTTGCTCAGGGTCACACAGCTAGTGAAAGTCTGAGACTGCATTTGAACTCAGTTCTTAACTGATTCCAAGCCTGGTGCTCTGTGCACTCTGGTGCCACCTAGCTGCTGCTGCTGATAAAGATGATGATGTTGATGATCACATTTATTGATGCTTACTATAAACCAAGTAAATACTATGCTATCTCATTTGATACTCATAACAACCCTGAGAGGAAAATACTGACCTAAGGACCCCCTGGAGCTCTAGCCCCTTCGCCACTGAAGACAAGGAGGCACCTCCTTGGGCTGTACCTGGGAACGTGTAATGGGGAAGGGGTTGGAAAGGTAGCATGAACTGAGTAACTTGCAGCCAGGCTAGAAAGGACCTACTACAACATCTTAGATTTAGGGTTGGAAGAGACCCTAAAGACTGTCAAGTTCACCTCTTTATCAATGAGAAAAGTGAGGCAAACAGAGGTGGTAACTTGTCCAAGGTCACATGTATCTGAGAGAAATGTTTATTTTCTATTCTGTTAACAACACAATACTAAGTAGGTTCTAGGCTTTTTATTTTCACAGTCAAGGACCTGTAGACCAGTCAATCAGTCTCTGAAGGGCATGACCAGTAGACAAGATTGCCTTCTTCTTGGGCAGGATCCCTAGGAGACCTTACTTCTGTTCCAAGTGTAGAGAGACTCTATTCTACATGAATTCTTGCCTTTCAGGAATAAACCCATGTTCTTTAAATTTTTTTTTTATTTAAGGCAATGGGGTTCAGGGACTTGTGTAAGGTAACCACAGCTAGGTAATTATCAAGTGTCTGAGGCTGAATTTGAACTCAGGTCCTCCTGATTCCAAAGAGGTGCTCTATCCACTGCGCCACCTAGATGCCCCTAAACCCATGTTCTTATATACCTCCATTGGAGTTTAGAGGGGCCTAGCTCAGGAAGGAGAAAACTAACTACAGTGGTCGGGGTAGAGATGGATTTCTTGGTCCAAATTGCAGTAGGTGGTTGAGTCTCATGATCAAGTCATGTTTTCTCATCAGAAAGAGTTGAAGACTTTTAACCCACTTCCTTATTTTAAAGTCTACCACTCAGGGCTGATTTCCCCGGCAGAGGCAGCATTCCCTTTCTCTCTCTCTCTCTCTCTCTCTCTCTCTCTCTCTCTCTCTCTCTCTCTTTCTCTCTTCTTTTTTTGGCAAGGCAATGGGGTTCAGTGACTTGCCCAAGGTAACCACAGCTAGGTAATTATCAAGTGTCTGAGGCTGAATTTGAACTCAGGTCCTCCTGATTCCAAAGAGGTGCTCTATCCACTGTGCCACCTAGATGCCCCTAAACCCATGTTCTTATATACCTCCATTGGAGTTTAAAGGGGCCTAGCTCAGGAAGGAGAAAACTAACCACAGTGGTCGGGGTAAAGTTGGATTTCTTGGTCCAAATTGCAGGAGGTGGTTGAGTCTCATGATCAAGTCATGTTTTCTCATCAGAAAGAGTTGAAGACTTCTAACCCACTTCCTTATTTTAAAGTCTACCACTCAGGGCTGATTTCCCCGGCAGAGGCAGCATTCCCTTTCTCTTTCTCTCTCTCTCTCTCTCTCTCTCTCTCTCTCTCTCTCTCTCTCTCTCTCTTTCTCTCTTCTTTTTTTGGCAAGGCAATGGGGTTAAGTGACTTGCCCAAGGTTACACAGCTAATTAAGTGTGTGAGACTGGATTTGAACTCAGGTCCTCCTAACTCCAGGACCACCTAGCTGCCTCAGGGTATTCCTTTTCAAAAAAATATTTAAGGCATTCAGTGTCTTGACCATCAATTTGCTGACTATTAACTTAGCCTACTTAATAAATTGAGTATTAATTACCCAGAAACTGACTTTTCATTGATCACCTATCTGAGGTAGGATTCAAATTCAGACTTTTCTGTCTCAGGTCAGCTCTCTATCCATGATATCACTCTGTCTCTCATAACACAGGACAGAAGAGTTTCTGGACCCCCTGTCTACTTCTACATTGACTTAATCAATGGCTCCCAAGCGCAAGGCATCTTCTGTCAGTGCTGGAAGACCCAAAAAGAAGAAGGAGGAATCTGAGACAGAGGACAACTTCCACTCGACCATAGAAGCCCTTAAGGCTGCACCCAAGGAAAAACGGAAAGCTCGAGTGGATTCCGTATGCTCACTCAGCAACAATTCTAATGTCCAGGTGAGCCCAGTCCCTAGGGCACCTCCCTTCTCTAAAGAGCTAGTGAATGGCTTTGCTTGGACCTTGGGGCTTTACAATAAGTTCACAATAATAGAAGGGCAGAGGGAGTTGGTCCTTGGAAGCTAACCATCTCTTCATTGAATCCAGCTGGCCCTGAGATTAAGGAAGCTTAGAAGCTTCGGGGCTCTTGGGTGAGGAGTTTAGAAATCAGGGAGAAGAGAACACCCCCAGAATGGAAGCGAAGGGCCCCAGGAGCTATTCCAAGCCTTCAGTAAGGCCTGAAGCTCAGGGTAAGAGGAGAGAGACAGAGGCTGTCTAATGGCTATATCTCCTCCCCAGACCAAGGTTGCTAGAAGACATAGCTGTGGGTGAGCCCTGATGCTGGGATCTGGGGCTTTTTCCTCTTTGCCCTGCCTCTGCCTCTAGGTATACGAGGACTATGACTGTACCCTCAACCAGACCAATATCGGAAACAACAACAACAAATTCTACATCATCCAGCTGTTGGATGAGAATGGTCGCTACGGATGCTGGAACCGCTGGGGTCGTGTGGTAAGTGACCACAGTGCCTGAGTATCTAAGGGCACCTTTTCTTGCAGAGGGCCTGGCAGGAGAAGGAGTGGATGGAGGGAGTCCAGGGCATGAACAGAGCAAGTCACCTGCCTTCCTCTTTCTAGGGAGAGACGGGTCAGTTCAAGCTAAGCTATTTTCCTTCCTTGGATGAAGCTAAGCGAGACTTTGAGAAGAAATTCTGGGACAAAACCAAGAACCGCTGGGCTGATCGGGACAACTTTAAGGCCCAATCAGGCAAATACACACTAATTGAAGTGCAGACTGATGATGATGATAAGGAGGGCCAAGAAGTCATGGTCAAGGTGAGTCCCACCCAGGTATCTCCCCTGAAGTTCTTGCCCTACTCAGGGCCCTAGCCGGAAATCTAGGGGACTCCTTCCTAGGCATAGTAGGAGCAACCCAAGCCTGCATACAGAGAACCAAATAGAGAGTTAGATTTGAAGTCAGGGAGAGCAGATGCTCCTAACTGTGGTACCCTGGGCAAATCACTTAGCTTCTCTTGGTCTCAGTTTCCCCATCTGAGAAGATGATCTCACAAGCCCATGCTTTGTCACCTGGGTAGAAAGCAGACACCATAACAGCAGAGTCTCTGCTCCTTGGAGAATGCCCTAGGCATGGCTTCCATGACCAAGGTTTGCAAACCACTATCTAGATACTTTTGTCAGAGTGACACAACTTTAATAGGAGATATTAGAGAGTTGGATTTAGAGACAGGAAGAGTTGGGTTCAAATCCCACTCTGGCATTGTGTAACTGCAGGAGTAGACCTCTCTGTGCCTATTTCCTTGTCTTTAATAATAATTTGCATCAAATTCATTCCTGTAATAGCTGACTGCAGAGAAGTTTTGTTAAGTTCGAATGAGAATATGCTTTGCATTCTTTAAAGCTTTCCAGAAATATTATTATCATTTGATCCTCACAAATTGAGACTGGACACTTGAGGTATTACCTCTTAGAGAGGATGATACCTGCTCAGGGTCACACAGTCATTCAGCAGTTGATATAGGATGAGGACCTACATCTTCTGATTCAGAGACTAGCTTAACTTCTCCAAAATGCTGCCCTGGGAAGTTTCTGCTCATGATCTCTAAGTGGGCACTCTCTCCTTCAGAGTCAATTGGAGTCCAGGGGCAAGACACAGGTCAGGATGACTAGAGATGGTCCCCAGGGGAATGCTAAAGGATGCTAAAAGGAAGAGTCTCATGAAGGTGTCACCTGAGCTGTGCTTGGAAGGAAGCCAGGAAAGAGGTGAAAGTGGAAGAAAGTTCATTCCAGAATGGCAGCCACCTCCCAAAGGATGGAATGTTGGAAATGGGAAACCGCTAGCAATCTGGTTTGACTGGAGCAGAGAATTCATCAAAGGGAGGAATGTGTAATCAAAATACAAAGTGGACCAGGAATTTTAAATGACCAACTAGGTAATTATTAAGTGTCTGAGGCTAGATTTGAATTCAGGTCCTCCTGACTCCAGGGCAGGTGCTCTATCCATTGAGCTGCCTAGTTGCCTGAGTTTTGCATTTTTCTCCCTCCCATCTCTTCCCTCTTTCCTTGACAGAGTAATCTAATAAAGGTTATACATGTATAACTATGTTAAACATATTTCCTTATTATTCATGTTGTCAAAGAAGAATCAGAACAAACAGAAAAAAAAAACATGAGAGAAAAAAACATAATTTTTTTAAAAATTGAAAATAGTAAACATTGATCTGAATTCAGACTCCATAGCTCCTTCTCCAGAAATAGATGGCTTTTCCATCACAAGGCCTTTAGATCAAGGTCTTTATTACGTGGCTGAGAAGAGAAAGTCCATCATAGTTGATCATCCCACATTGTTGCTGTTAATGGGTACAACATTAGTTTCTGCTCACTTCACTCAGCCTCATTTCATAAAAGCCTTTCCAGGCTTTTCTGATGTCCAGCCTGCTCATGATTTCTTTTTTTTTTTTTAGATTTTTTTCAAGGCAATGGTGTTAAGTGGCTTGCCCAAGGCCACACAGCTAGGTAATTATTAAGTGTCTGAGGTCGGATTTGAACCCAGGTACTCTTGACTCCAAGGCCGGTGCTCTATTCACTATGCCACCTAGCCACCCCTGCTCATGATTTCTTACAGAGCATTAATACTCCATCACATTCATATATCACAATTTGATCAGTCATTTTCCCATTGATGGGCATCCCTTCAATTTCAAATTCTTTGCACTACAAAAAGAGCTGCTATAAATATTTTTGTATATGTGGGTATTTTCCCTTTCTTATGATCTCTTTGAGACACAGACTCACCATTGAAGATTTTTTGTGTGTGACATGGTCAGATCTGTGTTTTACCCTTTGGTATTTGGTAGTTGTGTAGACAGACTGGAGAGGGGGAGATCTAGAGTCAGGAAAGCAGTTAGGAGTCTCTGGCAGTAGTCCAAGTAAGAGGTTGAAGTTGAACTAGAGTCAGGAGAGAAGAGGGAATGATAAAAGAGATGTTATAGAGGTAGAAGAGATGAATGAGAAGACAAGCCTCACTCACTCACTGGACCAGCACATCTCTTCAACTACTATGTGCCACGGAAGAGAGCTTCTCTAGGTCTGCTGCCAAGTTTAACAACCAGCTCTCCAAAAATGCAGGATGCTTTTAAGTTTGATCTGCATTATTAATATTTTCTTCAACACTTTTTTATAAATTCCCACAATCATTAAAACAATAAACCAAGTCCTAATTTGTAGAGTTGGCTGATTTTCAAAGTAATAGTGTTCAGGCTGAAAATTTATCAATCAGGTTCAAGTTGGCTCCAGCACACCCTTGGGTTCCTGTTAAGTCTTCCTGGGACAAAAATGAAATAAAGGATTGTAGGATCCTTTGGAAGAGCCCTAGAGATTCCCTAGTATCCAACTCTCTCTCCTTTTACAGAAGAAAAATACAACTGGGAAGGGGGAATGCCTTGTCCAAACTCACCAAGCCAGGAAATGGTCAAGTTGGTACTGGAACTCAGGATCTCTGGCTTTTCATTTTAACTTCAAGGAGATTCTGGCATTTCCTAGAATTCCTGAAAACCCACCAGATATACAGAAAACCATGTTGAGTTCAATATTTAGACTGTGGCTGGAGCCCAGGGGTAAGAGTGGAGGTAGAGGAATTAATGAGCTCATTAGTGCTATGGAGATGACAAAGTTGGATGGGATCATCATTTCAACATTAATATCTGTTCTTTCTCCTTGGGTATATGCTTGGCAGTGGGATCTAGCTCTGGGTCAAAGCTCATGGACATTTTAGTCATTTTCTTTTAGCACAATTCCAGATTGCTTTCCAGAATGATTGGACCAATTCATGGCTCCACCAAAGGTAGAGTAGTGTGCCTATCTTCTTATAGCCTCTTCAACATGTTCACTAATTTATTGGATATGGAGTGAAGCCTAAGAGTTGTTTTGATTTGCATTTCCCTTATTATTTGTAATTAAAGGAGCAATTATTCACAAGGAGATTAATCTCCTCAGCTGTCCCTAATTGCAGTTCTGTGTATTTTCTAATTATTCTTTTGAGAATTGTTCCTATATGTTTTCACCTCTCATTCATTGGTGTATATTTTTGTTGCTGTTGAGTTTATTCAGTTGTGTCTGACTCTTCATGACTCCATTTGGGGTTTTCTTGGCAACAATACAAGAGTAGTTTGCCATTTCTTTCTCCAGAGCATTTTACAGATGAGGAAGCTAAGGCAAATAGGGTGACATGACTTGCTCAAGGTCACACAGCTAAGAAATATCAGAAACCAGATTTGAATTCAGGTCCTTCTGATTCCAGGGTTGGTGCTCTATCCACTGCGCTACCTAACTGCCCTTATATTTGTTAAATAACCATTCACTGTATATATCAGAACCTGATCAGAGATATTAGATTCAACGATCTTTACCCTTAATCAGCTGCTTCCCTTCTTATCCTAGCTATATTAATTTTGTTTATGAAAAATCTTTTTAGTTTTATATAATCAGAATGACCTATTTTATCTTTTGGGATCTCCTCTATACCTTTTTATGATCTCTCTACAAAATTAGTTAAGAATTTTACCTATAACTATAGTTATGAAAGATATTTCTGATTAGTTTTCTCTAATGGCCATTTTTTAATTTGAATCATGTCCATTTGAAACTTGTGATAGATTATAGAAGATGCTGATTGATACTGATTTTTTTTTTTTTTGCCAAACCGTATTCTGATTTTTCTGCAGTTCTGTGCAGGTATTTTCTAATGAATAGAATGAGCAGGAGAATAGGCTGGTCCATGGATTACTAAGATTCCTATCAATAAAGATCTTTCATCACAGATGGTTAGATGATGTTTAGAGATGCTATAAAATAGATTCCTATCCCAAGGAAATGTGTAACTGTGTAAAAAGAACTTTGGACTTGGAGTCAAAAGACCCAAGTTCAAATTTCGATTCTGATATTATTTCCTGATTATGTAATCTACTTCTCTCTGTTCCTTACTTTCCTCTTCTGTAAAATGAGATTGAACTAGATCATCATTGTGGCCTGATACATAGAGTCTGATGTCTCTTCTAAGGCTAAGCATCTAGGATTTTAAGGAATAAAATGGGGAGAGATACCAAATAATCCAGTTCTTTGAGGAAGGATGCTCTTTGGAGCTTCCTCTATCTGGAGATGATTAAAGTACACTGTACATTTCTCCATGGTTCTGGGATCCTGTCTGACCCACTCCCTTCCCTTCTGTCTTTTCCTCTTTCACTCATTCATCAAACATTTTCTGAACTCCTCCTAGGTACAGGGCCCTCTGAGACAAACTGAGAAGGAAACAGATAACTCTCCCAAAAATTAATTTTCTATAAAGGGGATCAGATAAAAATACAAATAATTATACAGCAAGGCAGATCGTGACATGGGTCATAAAAAAAGTCAACCACAGTTCTGTGGATGTTCAGAGACAGGAAAGGTCTTTTATTCCCCCTGTATAGTATTAGAGAAGGCTTCCTGGAGGAGATGGTATTTGAGCTGAGCCATGAGGGATGTGAATGGTAGTTTGCGACAGACGGACTTTCCAAGTGGAGGGGACAGGCGTGAGCCCAGGGGCAGAAGCAGGAATACTTAAGAAAATGGACCAGGATTACCTAGCTGTGTGGCCTTGGGCAAGCCACTTAACCCTGTTTGCCTTGTAAAAACCTAAAAAAAAAATGGACCAGGAGTCAATAGTGAGCCCTGGGAAGCTTCAGAGTAAGGATGGTGGGGGGGAGAGGAAGGAAGGGGCACACTTTAGGAAGATTAGTGTGGTACCTCATTGGGACTTCCATGTGGAAAGCACCAACCAGATAGCCTATTTTCCTTAGGAGAGAAAAGAAGAGAAGGGTTTGGGGCTTTTGTGGCAGCCAAAGCTGGGGAGGTAAGGGTGAGGTTGGGCCCATCATCTTCCTAGTCAGATGGGCAGATTTAGTGATAAAAGAACCCATCTCATTCCAAGAGAGTAGATGTAAAAACAAACTAAAAACCTTGATTCAAATTCTGTCTCTGGTAACTCACTAGCTGGATAACCCTGGGCAAGTCATTTCCATTCTCTGGGACTCACTGGCTGTAAAATGAAATTAGACCAAATGATCTCCAAGGTCCCTTCCAGCTGTAAATTCTGAGTCAACAGCATAGGAAATTATAACCTGAGGGGGATTGAGGGGAGGAAGGATTTTCTGTTCTTTTCAGTTCTGGACTGAGAGGTAAGGAGGGGATAGGGCATGATAGAGAGCTCACCATGGAACCTGGGCTCAAGTGCAACAGGGAGAGAAGAAGCTCTTCCAGACCTACTTCAAGGTTCAACTTTGACAGAGATTGCTGACCCTAACCAGGGTATGGCTCTGTCATGTTTAGGTGAAATAGAAATGGGGGCTGGTTGTGCCTTTTATATTACTCCTTCTCTCTTTACCAGGAAATGGGGAAAGAAGGAGAGACAGTGGTAGGACCAAAGGATGGAAGACCTTGAATGTTGAGTGGTACTCTTGGACATTAGCTCACAGTGAGCGCTGGGTGCCCTCCCACACCTTCTCCCAGGTTCATCCTGAGGTGAAGGGGAGAGACAAGGCAGCATACCCTTCTAGTCCTGTGGTCATGGTCAGGGTGGCCAGTTTCTTCTTCTAGGAGGGAAATGGCTGTGTTGGCACCCCCTGCCTCTTACAGCCATGATGAGGAAACCTTAAGAAATTTATGTGAGTTCTAGAATCCACTTCCCCAGTTTCTTTCTCCCCTTCAGGGGTCTGTGTTGTCCCATAAAGGGAGACCTAGCTTAGGGTTTGGGAGAGGGGCATCTGCTTATCCTTCTAGCGACTGACTCTTTCCCCTCCCCAGGGAGACAGTGTGGATAGGGGCCCAACCATTCGATTGAATGTCAAGCCGTGTACTCTAGATCCGGCCACCCAGCAACTGGTGTCCCTCATCTTCAGTCATGACATGTTCAATGATGCAATGAAGACCATGAACCTTGGTGAGATCAGGGAGGGGTGGGGGTGGGGAAGGGATAATTAAGGGTGATAGGGGTTGGAGGTCACCATATCTCAGAGCCTGGGCTTCATCCTGCTCCTCCTATCTCTTCTCTGTCAAATAGATATTAAGAAGATGCCCTTGGGGAAACTGAGCAAGCAGCAGATTGCCAAGGGCTTTGAGGCCTTGGAGGCTCTAGAGGCTGCCCTGCAGAAGAACTCAAAGGCAAAACAGCTGGAGGAGCTATCTTCCCACTTCTACACAATCATTCCCCATAACTTTGGCAGGACCCGGCCCCCACTCATCAATTCCCAGGATGTCATTCAGGCCAAGAAGGACATGTTGTTGGTGAGAGCTAGGGGTCAGATGGACAGGTTGAGGGAGGGGCAGATGGAAGTGATGGGACAGATGGACAGGGATGGAGATGGATGGAAATGGAAAGACATGAAAAATGATGGGGGTGATGAGCATATAAACAGTTGCAAAAATGTACAGAAATAAGGGACAGAGAAAAGGAAGAAGAATGGAGGTAGGGGAGGCAGATGGTCAAGAATTGGAGATGAGGGGACAGATGGATGGAAGGACAGATAGAAATATGGGGAATGGACATGTGGTAGAAGATAGGAGTAGGAAGGTTGAATAGCAGGGATAAGCAATGACCAGAGATAGTGAAGTGAGAGATATGGAGAGAAGCTACTGTAGGGAAATGAGAGGGAGGCAGAGAGGGTGGATTGTCCTGAGAAGATAGTGGAATAGAGTAGATAGAAAAACAGGTGACTTGGGGGTCAACCTATGCATCATCCCCCAGGTCCTGGCTGACATTGAGCTGGCCCAGTCCCTGAAGGCTGGACAGGAGGAAGAAGAAAAGGAGATAAAGGTGGAAGAAGTGCCTCACCCACTGGATCGTGATTATGAGCTCTTGAAATGCCAACTGCAGCTGTTGGCAACTGATACACATGAGTACAAGGTGTGTAGACCCTACATTGACACAGTTGCCTAGCCCATACCATGTGCTATGCCTAGACAAAAGAAGTTATGTGAGGGTGATGAGGCAGTATGTCCCTGGGCCCCTACAACTCCCACCATTGTACCTCTACCCAGTCTGGTATATCTTACAAATGCCAGGGACATTGAACAGTGGGAAGAAACCTTGACTTAGGACTTATTATGGACAAGTCTTGTCTCTCTGGGCCCTTATTTACCCATATGAACAAAAAGAAGGTTGGCTTTGGTGGTTTCTAAGGTGCTTCCACACTTGACTCTATGATTCCTGAATCCTAAATTGGTTTGTATTCACTGTAGCTACCACCAGACACCATTCATTGCAAAAGAGATGTTTGGTTAATCTGGGCGGTTCTTTGGTGGTTCTGGGTCTGACACCTCAATAGAACTGCTTAATTATTAGCCTCCCCACTCTCACCCAAATGCTTCCTCAGCCTTCTTTACCTTCCTCATCCTAGCTCTGGTGGCCTCAGCTTTTCCCTTTCTCTCCACAGCTGATTGAAATCTACCTGAAGAAGACAGGATGGCCTCATCTCCATCTTATCCATGTCTGGAAAATGAATCGAGAGGGGGAGGTGAGAGGAGTCAGGGCCACCCTCATCTTCTGACCTTCTCTCAGAACCCCCCTTTCAGAGAGAAGACAGCTGGAGGAGACAACATGAAAATGTGTTGCCTCATTCCTGTGAAGTCCTGCCAAAAACTTTTTTCCTGGTCCGCAGCCCATTTATGCATAGGACTGTAGAATTTAGAACTTGGAAACTTTAGAACTTAAAAATCAGCTAGTTCATCTCTGCCATTTTACAGATGAGGAAATAGGCCCAGAAAAGGGAAGTGACTTGCTCGAAGTCCTGACTTTGTATATTAATGAGAGGAGATCACCTTTCAGGCTCCTGCCACAAATATCTAGAGCCCTTCCCTGGCTTTCCCCATATGAAGTTAGGTAAAAGCTCCAGAACCTAGAACTTCGTGCTGACCACTTACCCATCTTGTGTTCCAGGGTGAGCGGTTCCAGGCCCATGCCAAGCTAGAGAACCGGCGGTTGCTGTGGCATGGAACCAATGTGGCGGTGGTGGCTGCTATCCTCAAGAGTGGCCTCCGGATCATGCCCCACTCGGGTGGGCGTGTGGGGCGGGGTATCTACTTTGCTTCTGAGAACAGCAAGTCAGCAGGTTATGGTGAGAGATCTCTGTGCCACTTCCCAGTTCTCCCCAGAACCCCTTGGTGGTGGAATCTGAGAGACCCCTGATTCCACTAAACATCTGGGCCCCAAGGGCTTGTGTCCCACATCTCTTGTGATCTGAGCTCCAGACTTGCACCTCCAGAGGCCTGCAGGACGTGTCCTACCAACCCTCAAATTCCACCAACCAAAACTCTTTACCCCTAAAGGTGCTCTTCTTTCTAAGCTCATTAATTCCGTCAGTGCCTCAACTGCTCACCCAGTTTCCCATTTTCACGCTGGGTTATCTTTGGCTTTTTGACCTCAGTGATCGAGCTCAGCTCAAACCTCAGAACAACAGCCTATGTCTTCCTTAGCATCCCTCTCACCAATCCCTTCCTCTCTGGTCCAGTTGTCAACCCTCCTCAGTCCCCAACAATCATCTCCATTCTTTCCCCCCTCCAAGTCATCTTTTGTGCTGCTACCAGAATAGCCTTTCTTGAGTGTACAGCCAAGTCATACCACTCCTCTGTGGGAAAATGTTCAGTGACACACCATTACCTACCAGGTAACATCCAAATGTAATGTAAAGGTAACATCTTTAGGCTTTCATTCAAGACCCTCTGCAATATGGTAACACTATTTTCTAGTCTTGCCTCACATAAGTTTTTTAAACTTTTTAAAAATAGATATTTTTTAAAACATCTCTTCCACTTGCCCCAGTAGGGGTGACTTCCATCCCTATCACAATAGATAAGCCCCCTTTTATAACAAAGAAGTTCAGGCAAGAAAAACAAAGCAACCCATTGACCCCTGACAAAGTATGCTCCATTCCACACCAGTAGCCCCACCACCTTTTCTATTGAGAGGAGGGAAGCTTGTTTCATCTCAGTCCTCTGATATCAAGATTGGGTATGACACTAGTAGGAGTTTTGTTGACTTTTGGGTTGTCTTCCTTTGTGTTATTGGGTTGGTTGCTCCACTCCCTCTACAATGTACCCCACCCATATTTCTCAGTCTCCTTGACTCATGGCAAATTCGAACTACAAAGACCACAGGCCCAGTCCCAGAAGAGCCTATTGCCCAGACATGGGGATAGGATGATTTTTAAAGAGCACTTCAAGGTTTGCAAAGAACTCCACACATGTCATCTTATCCAGTCCTCCCAACAACTCTGGGAGGCAGGTGCTCTTCTCACCCCTGTTTTGTGAATGAGGAACCTGAGACTCAGAGAATAAGTAACTGACCCAGAGTCCCCACCTCTAAGCTAGTAAGCGTCTGAAACAGCTTTTGAACCTGTGTCTTCTTGCTGCCAGATCCACCTATGTGTGTCTCTACTATGTTGTATTGCTTCTGCTCAGAGACAATTATAATGTGTCCCCAAGAATGAAGTTACAGATCTTCTGAAGTATTAAAATTATTTTTGCACATGTCATTTTCCCCTTAGATTCTGAGAATCATAAAAGTAGAACAGGGTCTTTGTGTTTCCCCCCAGGACTTAGCACAAGGCTCTGTGCATCATGGTCATTAACAGATAGTTGTTGAATGAATGAATGAATGAATGAATGAATGAATGAACGAACAGCCACTCTTATACTTCATTGCTTCATTCTCAGAACTCTTATCCTTAACCTGCCTCAATCCTGTTCTGTCTACCATCATCACTGCTATTACCACTTGTTTATTTGGTTAGACATTTGCCCTCTTCAGGACCCATGCCTCAGCTGTATATATTAGCAAGAGTTTGATTTACCTGGAGAGTAAAAGTAAAATTTATGATATATAGAAATCAGAGTGATGCCTTGGGTTAATTAGTCAGTGCAACTGGCTGCCCCAAGCTTTTCTCTCTAGGAGAACCCTGTCTAGGTTCCAGTTGACCTCTTGGTTATTGGTAATAACTTCTCTATCCCCTTTAAACTTCACCCTTTCCATGTAAGCATCCCTGCATGTATCCTGGATTAAAAGCTCCTCTCCAAGTTCATGAGAATTATCTTTTATTCTGTTCCAATACTACCCTACCGTATCTCCCAGGAGGGTGCTTGTCCATACTACCTATGGCCGTGCCTGGGTAGGGTAGGGCAGGGATCTGACCAGACTTCCCTATCCTGCAGTGGGCTATACCTCTCAAAGAATGGGCCTCATGTTCCTGAGTGAGGTGGTCCTGGGTCAGGAGCACCACATCACCAAGGATGACTATAGCCTTCAGCAACCACCACCAGGGTATCACAGCATCATTGCCCGGGGCCACACAGAGCCTGGTGAGTTCTGAGCACTGCTGGACATGAGTGGGTGTGGAGATGCCTTTGGGGGGGAATAGGATGGGGTTAGAAAATAGAGGGGCAGATTAGAAAATAACCAGGAGCCACCAGTTGGGAAATCCCAGTAAGACAGAATAGAAGATTAGATCTGGAAGAGGACTTAGTGCTTGGAAAGTGAACGTCAAGGATGAAATGGTCCTTAAGAACCAGCAAATGTAATCCCCTTGTTTTATAAAGAAGAAACCTGAGGCCCAGAGAAGGCCTATAGGTTATTTCTTGGTAAAAGCAATTTACATTGATAAAAATATCTTTTTTAAGAATCTGAAACTGATTTCACTGGTGTAGAGTTCCCACTGGAAGTCATCTTCCCCTGAGGAGATTAACCCCTGATGGGCAGTCTTAGAGTGGTACCAGAGGTAGAAGTGCCCACCAGGTCACTGCATAACTATTTGTAATATTTCCATTTTAGTTTAGTAAGTTTTACCAGTGCCTTTTGTTTGGCATCAATCCTGTCTGCATGGATGCCCTCCCCAGCCACCATGAGCCTTCCCCTTCTAACAAAGAAAAGCAGCTAAGTGGTAACAGAATCTATGCTTAGTGTAAGCACCACTCCAAGGACAGTGGCTCATTGCTTTTTGTCCTTTTGGAGAGCAAAGATGGGTCACTCCAAAGAGGGTGTATTTTATTTTTTTTTTCATTTATGTTATTGGAGTTGAAATGACTTATTCAAGATCACATGGGTGGGGAGCAGAAACCAGGAAGGAGGGATGGAGATGAAGGGAGGGAAGGACAGTAGGGAAGGATGGGAAACAACTTTGCTGAGAGTTTTTATGAGAGGCACCAAAGGGGACAGAAGAGGCAGAGGGTTCTGGAGGGAGGGAAGGAGCTGGCAGCTCTGCTTCCATTTCTCTTACTTATGACCCCAAGCAAGTCCCTTATCCCCTCTGAGACTCAGTTTCCCCATTTATATAAAGAGGGGTTGGATTGGCTGCTCTCTCTAGATTCTCCCAGCTCTGATGACCCACATTCTGGGATTTTAAATCATGTTTGTATTCCCCAAAATGAAGGTCTAAGTCTCAAGCAGAGGGGGAGCTCAGGGAAGCAGTAAGGGAAGGACTGGGGACAGAACTGGGGGTAGTGCACAATTGGTGGTGGGCCTGATCCTCTGGCCTTCCCCCCCCACAGACCCCAGCCAGGATGTGGTGCTCGAGCTGGAAGGGCACAAGGTGATGGTGCCTCAAGGCCCGCCTGTACCCATGCCCAACTTCCAAGAGTCCACATTCTACCAGAGCGAGTACCTGATCTACCAGGAGAGCCAATGCCGGCTCCGCTACCTGCTGCAGCTTCGCTTCTGAGCTGCCCAGAGCCAGGGCCAAGGCCAGAGGGGCCCCAGAGGAGGCTTGTCCGATCCAGGACCTGTGCACAGCTTATAAATAAAACAGGAAGGAATAAAGTCTCTCCAGCTGACTGCCTCATTGCTTCTGGCTCTCCATCATCTCTAGCCCTTCCCTCCCTATCTGTCTCTCCCTTCCTGAGGAATCAGAAATGATGGTGCCCTGGGTTGGGGGGCAGTGGCACCCGGGGGCTAGGAGATTGGCATCAGGTAGAGTAACCTGGATTTGGAACTGAGCCTCTGGCTTTATTACCACAAGTCGTCTCCCATCCCTGAGCCTCAGGTTCCTCATCTGTAAAATGAGGGGAAGGGGAAGTGGATTAAATCATCTGTAAACACACAAGGTGCTTTGAGATCCTCCTGGGGAAGTAGTTAGCAGTCTCCTCTCCCTTCCACCTGCCCAGGCTTGTGTCCCCAGTTTGCTGCGTCTTCAAGTCTGGTCAAGGAAAGTTGAGATCCTTAATAATCTCTCATCTGCCTGCTTGATGGGAGAGAGTGAGTGCCTTGCAAGAAGATCTATCTCACTTTTGCCTCAGTATCCCCAAGTCTTAGCCTAATGACTGGCATGGGAATACTTGGCATGTTCTGCTCTGGGCAGGGACTGAAAGATCCCAACTCCCCCCTTGTGTGTTTGGGGTATGGTCACACTACTTTGCATTTATGCAATAGTCTCGGTGTTTTTTTTTGAAGGCTTTCCCACTCTCTTGCCGTCCTCCCCGATAGCCTGGGAAAGAGAAAGTACAGGGATTATTCACTTTTTTATAGAGGAGATAACTGAGGCCTTGGAGAGGGAGGAACATAACCAAGGACAGCCAGCATGTCAGCAGCAGAGCTGGGGCCAGGATGCGGTTAAGGGAGAGTGATCCAATTGGGAGGGGACAGGCCCCCAAGGAGCAGTTGTGGGGACTGAGGTGTGTGGCCTGGAGAAGGGAAGGCTAGGGGAGCTAGCTTAAGGGATCTGAGGGTTGTCATAGGGAGCAAGGATTGGATTTGTATTGCTTGTCCCCAGAGAACAGAATTCAGGGGAACAATGGGAAACTCCAGGGAGTCAGATTTCTGCTCAATAGAAAGAAAACTGCCCTAACCCTGGAATGGGCTGTTGAGACAGTGAGCTCCCATCACAAAGGATAGAGAAGCCCTTGAGCAAAGTATCAGGTCTCATTCAGGCCTAGGCTGGGCGAGGTGTCCCTGGTGGGAATGAACCAAACTCTCAGGGTCTGTGGTTCTCTTCTTGTGGTCTGGACTGACTTGTACCACTCATGCCAGGCCCAAGGAGCTAGAAAAACATCTGCTACTGAAATCCAGAGCAAGCAGGCTGCTGCTAGGACCCAGGGGTGGCCTTGCCAGCCCCCCCAGGGATTGAGCGATCTTTAAAGGGCAGCGCCAAGAGTGACAGCCTGTACCATCTCCGGGGAAGAGCAGCCGAAGCCTCGGGAAGAGGGGGGTGAAGATGAGCCCACAGGGCCCGGCCTTCCTCATTGTCTGCCCGGCTTGGGGCAAAGCAGTGCCCCCCAGGGACTCGCCAACTCCTGATCTCCCCTGCCTCTTCCTGGGCAGGGGATGAGGTGAGATCTTCCCAGAGGACCCTGGGGAATGGGAGAGTGGGGTGATGGAGGAAGGGCTCAAGTGGGTGAATAGAATCATGGAAGGGCTTTAGGACTCAACTATCCCTCTGGTCCAATCCCCTCCTTTTCCAGATAAACTGAGGTCCAGAGAAGGCAGGTAACTTGTTCACGGTCATGAAGCTTTGTGAGTATCAGCACTGAGTCCTGAACTCAGATCCCATGACTCCATTTCCAGAGATTTTTTCCACAATATCACCTTCCCTCAGTCTCCCCAGTTTAGAGGCTGGGCTCAGGCCTAGAACTCAGTTCTACCACCCTTCCTTTTCGCTCTCCTGGACCAGCTTGATGTCGCCATAGATGCCAGGGCTCCCACCAGCCCGTTGGATGCCCTGGGCCATGTCATAGCCTTTGGGGGCAGATGGCCAACAGGACTGAGTTCAATGAGACACTGGGGGCAGGGTTCCCATCATCCCGTCTGGTTGGACTCATCCCTGCAGCCTTCCTGGAGGTGGTGACCCTTCTGGCCAATGGAACGGTGCTGGCTGTTATCCTCCGGACCCCTGCCCTCCGAAAGGCAATTTACCTTGCCCACCTCTGCCTGGTGGACCTTTTGGCTGCGGTTTCTGTGATGCCCCTGGGCCTGCTAGCGGCTCCCCCTGGCCTGGGAACTGTGTACCTGAGCAGGGGCCAGTGCAGAGCTGCCCGCTTTGTCACTGCCACCTTGGTGTCAGCCTGCACCCTGACACTAGCTGCTCTTGGCTTGGAGCGCTACCGCTATATCCTCCATCCACTGAGACCCCGGCCCCGGCCCCCACCCATCTTAGTGCTGGGGATCGTGTGGGCCGTGTCTGGGCTTTTGGGAGGGCTTTCCCTTCTGGGCCGGCCTTCTCCAAACTGCTCCCTGGTGGCTGGTCCCCCAGGACCTTTCCGGCCCCTCTGGGCCATCTTAGCTTTTGCTCTGCCTGCTCTGCTCCTCCTGGTCTCCTATGGCAGCATCTTTCGTGTGGCAAGACTGGCAGCCCTTCGCCCACCCCCCCCTGCTCCTGGTCCAAGGCCCCGCTCAGACTCCTTGGATAGTCATCTGTCCATCCTGCCACCTCGGTTAGCCAGCCCACACCTGGTGGGTGGCAAGGCAGCCCTGACACTGGCACTGGTCGTGGGCCAGTTCCTTGGTTGTTGGCTGCCCTTCTTTGCTGCATGTCTGCTGCCTGGACGGTGGAGCATAGGGGTAGAGGTGGCCCTCACCTGGCTGGCCTACTCTTCCTTTGCTGCTCACCCTTTCCTCTACGGCCTCCTGCAGCGGCCTGTGCGTGAGGAACTGAGCCGTCTGACCCAAGCCTGGCTCCAAGCAATCCCGGGACCCTGGCACTGTCCACCGGGAGCTTGGCTCCCCCAAAGTTTCCTGAAGCTCCTCCGGGGAGATCCGGAGAGCCCAGCCCTGGATCCTTCTGCTGGCCAGGAAGCAAGCACAATGACTTCAGAGGGGCCTGGCCTGGACCGGGGAGCGACCACCTGAATGAAGAGACTGTTGACGGAGACAGAGGGAGAAGAAAATCCTGATATACCAGAGAGGTGGAAGCCAGCGAGCCAGATGAACAGGCAGATGGGTAGATGGACAAACAAGTGGACAAACAAGTGCATCAGCAGTTGTGTTGTGGCCATCCTGAGCCTCTCTTCCCCAGGACATTGCTGCCCCCCACCCCAGGTTGGGTATGTCTGAGCTTTTCTTTAGGTGATCTCCCCCTTTTCTGGGTCTTTCTTCCCCAAGGCCTGCTAAATTGGCAGTAGGCAGTGGAGTCCTCTCTCCACTCCATCCTTCACTACTCCAGCGTTTCTCCTGCCCAGACCCCCTCACCCTTATTCTCCCTATGGTCAGATGGAGGTTGTAAATGACTCTGTGGAAACCTCCTCTGGGTCAGGATTGCTTTAAGACTCCAACCTGTTCCAGGAATGGGTCACTGTCCTGGCGCAGGAGCCTGGCCAGAATGACCTTGAAGTCCCTGGCAGTTGGAGGATCAATGCTTGGGAGAAGTATAAAAAGCCAGGCCGGGCTGGATGGGGCCAAGAGCCAGCACCAAGACTACAGGATCCGGAATCCTCAAACAGCTCCTTGGGCTGGGGATAGAAAACTGGGGGGGGGGGGCATTTCGATTAGAGGGGGCAGAGACAGTTGAGGTGGGGACAGGTCCTCCAGGTGACCCTGCAACAAGGATGGTCCTTGGGCCATGGAAGCACATGGGAAACGTGTTCCTAGAGATGACTTCAGTCTTACGTTCCCCCTTAGCTCTGCCTGTCCTTTTCCCCACTTCAAACTGGAGACATCCAGGTCACTGAGAATATTTATTCAAAAACTGGATTGAAAAAACTGTACAGAGTCTTGGCTGCTGAGAGCGCGCCTTCCCCCCCTCCCTCAGTCCCACCCCCAGCTGCCTGGCAGTGCCCCCCAATCCTGGCCCCTAGCCCCCGCTATGCCCCTGCCCAGCCAGCCTATTCCAGTCAAGAGGATGTTGCTCAAGCAGCAGGAGCCCTATATGGGTGGAAAAGAGGGGGAGCCTTTTCATTCCCTGCAGGATGTGGGGGGGCCTGTGTGAGTGAGCCCCTCAGAGAGGGAGGCACTAGAGGCTCTCCTGTCCCTTGGGATTTCCTGTATCCCAGTCAGGGAGGAGCAAGGGACAGGGAAAGGGAAGGGAATTCAGTCCCCTTTGACAGGCAGTTGTTTTGGGGCTACAGAACTGTCTCTGCCATCTCTTCCCTCTCCCTCTGGCTTCCTAGAGTTGGGTCAGCACCTTCCCCCCCCCCCCCCCGCCCCACAACTTGGCCTGAGATAAGAGATCCTGGATGGACGGCACTGGCTGAGGCCGACAGGGCCCTAAAATCCATGCGTATGGGTGTCAACATTGCTAGGGAATTATCTGCCTTGGCCCCTAGTAGGTATGTGTTGGGGGTAGGGGTCGGGGTAAGCAGAATGGGGCTCCCAAGGAGTTGGAGTCAGAGCTGTTCCCCGCCCTGCGGTGTCACCCCCTGGCTCCTGGCTCCTTCCCTGGCTTTAGTAGGGAGAGAACTTCTGCCTTTCTGACTTCTTGTTGCCATTTGCGGCTGCCATCTTGGCAGTGTAGGCAGTGAGGCCGCTGGGAGGCGGCCCTGGCGAGGAGGGGGGCAGAGCCAGGAAGGGCACGGGCTTGAGGCCGATGAAGTTGGACAGGGAGATAGCGTAGGGGGTGCCCAGCAAGCCTGGGGGTGCTGCCGGCAGGGCAGTCAGGGCTGGTGACGGGGCCAAGGGTGGGGAGAAGGGGGCTGACAGGTCTGCAGGGCCCGAGCCAGGGGTCCCTCCTGAGGTAGACTTGGCCGTCTCTAAACTGGAGGCAGGTAGAGAAGGGGGGCAAACAGGGATAAAGACATGGGCCAGACAGGGAGAAGGAGACATTAGCAGAGAAGGAGAAAGAGAAAGGCAGAGAGAGAGAGAGAGAGACAGAGAGACAGAGAGAGAGAGAGAGAGACAGAGAGAGAGACAGAGAGAAAAAATGGACAGGAAAGGAGGATATCAGGGGCCGGGGATGGGGTAGAAGGAGGGGCCAATTACAAGGTTAAGGGAATGGGGAGAAAAGTAGAATTGGGGAAAAACAGGAGTGGGAGCAAGGCAGAGAAGAATGACGGAGGAAGAGGAAGAGGAGTGTAGACAGAAGAGCAGAGTAGATGGGGAGGGGTGGGGGAGGGGCGGCAGGGGGAGACAAAAGTCAACTTGAGCCATTATTCCACATCTTAGGACAACCCCACGTCCTGCAACTTGAAAAGGCCCTTGGACTGGGAAGAGGACTATTGGGCTGGGGGTGCTTTTCCCCGCACCCCAGGGTCCCCATTTCCTGTTCTCCCCTCCCCCAGGGGCTCCATTCCTCCACTCTCCCCAAAGCTCACCAGGCAGTGATGAGGTACTGGGCCAGGGCAATGGAGACAGGGGAGCCCGTAATGGTAACATGGCGTTCCCCAGAACCTTCTGCTTGGTTCCCAATTTTGATGTGGGCCCCAGACATCTGCCGAATCTCACTGATCTTGCTGCCCTGACGCCCGATCACACAACCAATCAGCTGGAGAGAAAAGAAAATGCCTTGGTTCTCCTCCTCTGCCTTAGACTCGGAGTGGGGATGGGTAGGGCAGCTCCCCCTGCCCTAAGAGGCTCCCCTATAGCCTCCCCCCATCCCATCCCCAGAGCTGTGGAAATGGGAACAGGAAAGCAGGAGAGCCGACTCCACCTTTATCTTTCCTCTCCACAGAGCATTCCAGCCTCCCCCCATCCCCTAACCACAAGCCCCCGGCCCACACTGGGCTCACGTCATTGGGAACCAGGAACTCCTGGGAACTGGTCTGGCCACTGGGATCCAGTCCTAAGGGAGGGAACAACCCAGGCATCACCACCAAGTCATCTCGCCCCATCCCTACGGGTGGCAGCCCTTTGCCCACCCCCCACCCTGCTCCTGGCCCATGGCCCTGCTGATTCCTTGGATAGTCATCTGTCCATCCTGCCCTTCAGGTCAAGGAATCACAGGTCAGGACTCAAAGGACCTTCCAAAAGGGTTTTTAGTCCAATGCCCTTGTTTTAGAGGTGAGGGAGGGGGGTTCCACAGATCATCTGCAGAAGTTCCTCCTATCATTTAGTGTTGCTGTTGGGTGGGGTAGACTAGGAAGGGGGGCAGACTTGGAATTGGGGGACCTGGGTTTGAATTCTGCCCCTGCCGACTGTGAGCACAATTTGGGATAAGTCTCTTCCCATTTCTGGGCCTCCTCTGAAATGAGAGGAAGCCCGGCATGAAAGGAGCTAGTCTCTAGGTCCTTTCTAGCTTGAAAGCCTGGGAAGGTGTGTGTGGGGGGCTTCTTGGGCACTGTGAGGTTTGTATCCAAAAGTCAAGTGGCCCCTACTTGGGAAGGCATCAGACCCCTGCCCCAGACCAGGGTGCGCTCACTCACCTGGCACCACGCTAGGTGAAGCGAAGGGGACGGGATGGCCCGACAGCTGCTGCAGTTTGCTCACCTGAGCCAAGGATAGAATACAGGGAGGTAAGAGGGGAAAGCTCCTGCCCCACCTCAGCACTCCATCTTGCCCCCACCCCTGGTCGGGGCCTAGCCTGCGCCAGTTTTCCCTCTGCCAGCCTGCCAGGCCCTACCCCTGGGAAGGGGAGAGAATATGGAGGGCATGAAGAGAGCAGGGCTAAGGGGGCCTGGCCCCACTCACCTCTGCTGGAGTCACTGTTCCATACTGGCCCTGAACAGAGAAACCCTGTGTGGGGGGAGGGAGGCAGTTACCATGGTAACAACCAACCTCCTTTTCTCTGCCTCTCCATCTCTCTGGAGTAGTGGGAGCAAGATGTTCAGGGTGCCGAAGAGGATGTTTGGGGAATCCAAGTGTATCCCCTACCCCCACCCCTTTTCTTGAACCCATGAATTTCCTTATCCCTTCTCTCCCCTTTATAACCCCCCCTACTGTGCCCCCTCCTCATTACCTGGTTGGCGGAGAGCAGGACGGTGCCCAGGGAGAGGCTGGGGTGGTAGGGGATGGTAGCTCCTTTGGGAGGGGACTGGAGGGATGGGGAGGGGGTATTTGGACCAGGTCCCCAGTGACCATAGGCCCCTTCACCCATAACCCAGCTGACCCCCATGACAGCTCATCATTTCCCAACCTCACTGATCACTAAATCCTCATTAAGTTCCCTAATCCCAATACCTCACTAATCTTCTGACATCCAATGTCCCAATCACCTCCCACCTCATGCTCCAACCTCTATGAACTTTTCTAAAAAATTATTTTCTGATTTTCCCTGGTTCCCCCACCCCCACCTAAAACAATTCAGAAACCAGCCATGCCATATCCCTCCCTTTCCCACAGACCCCACCCCACAGATGTGGAAGAAGAACAGTTGCCCCGTCCTGGGACCTTGGTCCCCACCCTCACGAGTGAATGCAGAAGAAGTGGTACCAGGCTTAGCTCACAAATTTCCTACCCTCATTCTTTGGGATCCTCCTCAACCAATCATCTGGCCCTCCTCCCTCATTCTCTGCACCCCCATTCACAGCCTCAGACACTATCCCCTCCGGTCCAGCGCTCCTGCACCCTTCACCTCCCCACACCTATAACTCTTGTTCCAGAACAAAGCAGCGAGACTCCCTAGGCAGATGCGGGTTCAGGGAGGGGGAAGACAGGGAGAATCTGCTCAGTTCAGTACCTCTAGAATCACTGCGCAGATCTGGCGAACACAGAGGATGATGGCATCTGGGACCCCAGAAACAGTGACTGCCCGTTCTGTGGAGTTGGGAAGTAGGTCTCCAGCCACCTGGACCTGAGCCCCTGTAGTCTGGGTCAGGGAAAAGGAAAGATTCGGACCCTGGTTGGTTGAGATGGAAATGGGGGCTCTACCTATCCCCTCCATTAAGGGTTGGACTCCCCCCTTGATTGGTATGGTATTGGTAGGGAACAGTGGGGGAGAGACATCACCCTGGGTAGGGCTGGAAAGACCAACTCCTCCCTGGACTTACCCCAGGAGGGCTTCCATACCTCCCGGATCTCCTTAATCTTGGTCCCTGCTTTCCCAATGAGGGAACCACACTGACTGGCTGGTATGACCAGCCGAAGGGTAACTGGGGGCTTAGAGATGCTGCCACCATTTGGAGGGCCTGTACATAGATCCTAGAGAACAGGGAGGGAATAAGTCAGTCATTCCTCCCCCTTTCATCCCAGGCTTCATTATCTCCATTGTTCTATATTTCTCCTTGATCTTTGAAAATGTAACTCAATTCACTTCAGGAAGATTTGCTTAATATCTTCCCCTCCAATCTCTATCCTTCAACTAGCATTACTCTTTAATCCCTCAGAACTAATGGACTCAGGCCTATATACATGGGTCACCATTTGTTCATACAATCTTAAAAGACTACTAAGGAGACAGTCTCCCCTTAGGCGAGGGATTCCTGGAAGGAAAGGTCTGGTTAACCCTTCAAGTCAAGGGTTTCCATAAGGACAGGCTCCCCCCCCCCCCCAAGACCATGGAACCTAGCCTAGAGGGACTGAGTCTTGGGTCACATTTCCCCCATCTAGCCAGGGCCGATGTCTCTCTAGCTTCTTCCTTATCTCCCTAGTTCTGTGGCTCATTCCCCAGCCCAGTTTTCCTAATTCAGATGGTGAATGTGCAGTATCCAACTCTAGAATGGGGGAAGTGGGGTTGAGACAGAAGCCCCAGGGTCTTGGATTCTAGTAGCCCACCTCATCCAGTTTGAAGGCAATCATGGACACAGCGTGGAAGACAGCCCCTGTGGAGCCGGTGATGGTGGTGATTCTCTCTGGACAAGAGCCCTCGGAGATGGTGATCCGAGCGCTGCTCTGGGGGTGGAGGGGGTGGGGAGGGAAGAAGGACAACAGGACAAGGGCAGCAAGGGCCAAAGCCCCCGGGGGGGAGGGGGGCAGGCACATCAATTTGGCCACAGCCCAGCCCCAATCTCCCCAGGAAAACTCCCTCTGCTGTCCTCCCTGTCCTTGACCCCACTCGTCCCCAACCCCTCCCAGAGACGGAGAAATCCCACATTTCTCTTCTGGAAGTCCCTTGTTTGCAGCTCTGGAGAAGGACACAGCTGTGTCTGTCTGTCTGTCCTTGTCCCAGCGAGATCTCAGCTACTCACCTGCTCCCGGATCCTCTTTACTGTCTCCCCTTTCTGTGGAAGGAACGAAAATACAATCCTAGGCTCCGGAAGGCATAGGGAGTGGGGGAGGGGGGTGAGGAACAATGAAATGGAGGGAGACTTGGGAGGACAATTGTCACTCACCTTCCCAATGATGCTGCCCACCTCCTGTAGACATAAGAAGACAAGTCTGACTTTGAGAAGCTCTGCCCTCCCCCTCTCTTAGCAATCCCCTGAGTCTGGGGGACACCAAGCCCCCCTTCTCCCTTCTACACTATCACTGAGGCACCTTGAGCTTATCCAGGTACTCAATTAAAAAAAAAAGTCTGTTCTGTTGTAGTGGATGTGGGGTGCTTGACTTCTGGAAGCCCCTCAGAGGCCAAGGCCATGGGCTCTACCTGCCAGTTTCTATTCTTTCTAACAAAAAAAGAACCCTAGAACAGAAATGAGGCCTGAATTCTAGTCTCAACTATTTACTAACTATACAATCTTGGATAAGCCCTATCCTTCCTCTGGGCCTCCATTTAAAAAAAGGGGTTGATCTCTTAGGGTCCTTCTGGATCTGATGTACTATGATCTCGGAATCATGTTTCTTTCAGTGTTTTTGGCCCAATCAACACCTCCTGCCTCCAAGCTCCCCAACAATTTCCCCTTGCCCGTTTCCCTACTCTCCGGCCCCAACATGAACCTTTCTTCCCAGGACCTCCATTTTGGAAAGGGGATCAGACTAGTCAACTTCCCTTCCTGGGGTAGTATGAGGGGTGGGGGGTGCTTCAACACTGCCCTACAACAGGGTTGCTTCATCCCATCCTCTTCCCACTTTTCAACTCCCTTTTGGGTGTGATCTTCCCTCCATTAGAATCTAAGTTCTCTGAAGGCAGGGGCTACTTTTTTTCTTTTTGCCAGTACTTCTATATCCAGTTCTTAGTATCATATTCACCTTTCCATGCATGATCATGCGCAGTGTGAGAGTGATGCTCAACTCTGGCTCCTCCTCGAGCCCTGGGTCAGAGCTGCTCATCCTGTCTGGGGAGACTGCCACCGAGGAGGTGGCCTGACAGTGCATCCACCTGGCCTGATGGCCACCTGCGCTGTATCGGCAGAGAAGAGAGAGAGAGGATGTCATGGGCCCCTTCCACTCTGGTGCCAGGCATCAGTGAGATGCTTAGGAGATGGAAAGGGCCTACCTTTGGGGGTTCTCAATGTGGCCCTAGTTTGGTTAAGCAGTTTCCCTTCTGTGGGTCTTACCTCTCTCACAGCCTTCCCAGGGAGTTTGTGAGCATGAAATGAGAGGAGATCAAATTGGGCTTTGTTAGCTATCAAGTATCACATAAACGTGAGAGATTATTATACTTATTACAATTATTACACATAAAATAATACTTCCTACCAGTACCACAACCATTAAGTGGAATCAGCTCTTGGTAACATCTAATGACCACAGCCAAGGAGGAGAGAAGATGGGGAAATTTCCAGCACTGACAAGAGGGATTATGTTGTCTATACCCCAAAGATAGACATCCTTGTCAACATTCCAAAGGCAGGATGGACCAGTGGGGCTTTCGCCAGGTAGCACAGCTGGGAGTCATCCTACCAATAACTGGTGTTATCTGGGGTACTCCCATCACCTTTCTACTCAGCATCTTTCTGGGCTCCCTAAGGTGCACTGGATAGAGTTCTGACTAAGCCTGGTATGAGACCCTCAAAATTAGGGCTCCAACTTCATCACCCATGCCTCCCTTAGGGACTCCTCAGCTCCAGCCTGGCTGGTTTCCTTATTTCAGGTTTCTTGCCTCTAGATCTTTGTTTACATTATGTGCCTTCTCAATCCTCTTTATTTTTTTAGACCTACAGCTCAAAAGCCACCTTCTCTGGGAAGCCCTTCTCAGTCACCCCAACCCAAACTTCTTCAACCTACCAGCCTTGGAGCTTGCAAGCACCCCTGAGGTACAGACTTTGGGCTTGGTCTCCCCCAGAATATGCACTCTCCAAGCGCAGCCTCTGACCAATGCTTCTCTACTTCCTCAGGTTATGAGTTCCTTGAGAGAAGCACCTGTGACTGTTTTTCTAGAACCCAAATCTCTGGGCTTCCAGCCTGGGGCCTTTTTTAAAACTATGATCTAGGAGGAAATCTATGTCCTGCCTAATTATGAAATAGTAAAAAAAGTCTCATACTGACCAGCAGCGTCAGCAAAACAGTGGAGCTGACCTTTGAGCTAGGAGGAGCCATTCAAGTCTCACCTCTGATAGATTAGCTGTGTGACCTTGGGTAAGTCATGCAACCTCTCAGAGGTCTGGGGCCCTTTCCATCCCCACATAAAATAATACTTCCTACCAGGACCACAACCATTAGGTGGAATCAGCATTTGGTAACATCTAATGACCACAGCAAAGGAGGAGGAGATGGGGAAATTCCTAGCATTGACAAGACTGACAACCTGTATCAGTAGACAGTGTTCCCTATCCCAAAGAAGTTGCCATTCCAATTCCTCAGAATTCCTGGTTCCTTGAGTCAGGAGACAGGTTCTAAGTTCTAGTGGTTCTAGCCCTTAACTATAAATAATTTGTTTTCCTTCTCTAGGCCTCAGTTTGTTTAGAAGATAGGAAGCCTCTCCCAATTCTCCTATTTCCAGACTCTCCTGTATGAATCTTATTTGTGCATAGCTGTTGCTCCATTATCTTCATTAGACTATAAGCTCCCCGAGGGCAGGGACTGTCTGTCTTTGGCCTTGAATCCCCTGTGTTTTACATTGTCAGTCACATAAAAGTTTACTGACTGTTCTACCGGACTATGAAATATGCAATTGCTTTGAGAGGAGCAGAAGGCACCATATAAGTGACAGGGGTTATTAATATTACCAGGACCCCCCTGAAGAAGGTGGAGCTGAGCATAAGGCTAGGATTAAACCCCTATTGGTTCTGAGCCCCTCCCTGCCACCTGCCCCTCCCCCCAGGTTTTGGCCCCCTTCCCCACCCCCAGTTTTAATCCTAGACCTTAATCCTGCTTGGAAATCCTTGCCCAACCTGCATCAACCAAGCCCCTGCCTCCTGAAAAAACCCAATCAGCCTAAAGATGAAAGAAGTCTGGGGAAGGGGGTGAGCTGAACACACCAAAAAGAGGAGGTCACAGTTCAAATGTGTGGCAGAGAAACAACTAGGGGCCTGACTGGTGATGGACTGAGGTCTGAGTCTTAGCTCCAGGCAGACAGGGCCAGAATTCTTCCAACATTGACCCTCTCTCCCAAGACAGCCAGTTCACATGCAGGCAATAGGGAGTAGCTGGTTCTTTGCATACCACCCCTTCTGCTGGGGATGGGGGTGTCTGTACTGATTGATTGGGGTGCAGGTGCCTGAAGAACACTTTATCGCCATGTTCACTATTATTCTGGTTGGAACCTATACCGGTCTCTCTGAATTCTGTCTACCCCTTCACAGCCTGCAGCTCCTAAGGGGGGCAATAAGCCCTGTTCTCTATTTTCTCCTCTGCAGAGGCAAAGTAACAGCACCCCCAGGGAGAGGCTAGAAAGAAAAGACCCGGGTCTTGTTCCCCATCTTTGTCCCTTTCTTGCCATCTCTGTAGAGAAGATACTCTAGAGAGTATCTGGGATCTTTTCTCATTTCTGAGATTCTTGGGGTAGGACCTAATCCAGAAGAGCAAGAGATAGGGTCTCCAGTGACTCCGGCCCTTGCTTGGTAGCACCCTACTGAACTCGGATGGGGACCAGCTCCTTCAGGGCCCTTGGGAATCTGGGAGCCCACTGCTTATCAGTCACTCCAGGCCTGGCTTTCTGCAGTTATTTATTGCTCTGGCCAGGTCGGGCAGGGTGACAGTGGGCGTTGGGCCCCTGCCCAGGGCCATGTGGCTGCCACGCGTCAGAACAGACTGACCTCACCCTCACCTCTGTAAGTTTGGGGGGCACAGCTCCATGTTTATGGCTCTCCTGTCAGCAAGAGACCCCTTATCTAGTTCCCACCGTTTACTTTTCTGGGTAATCCTCCCTATGGGCCCCTGACCCCCATGGACCCAGCTCAGCTCCCAAAGTCTCTTCCCAAGCCCTCGGTGCCCCCTGTTCCTATAGTCTTCTCCCACCCCTCAACCCCCACCCACGCTGCCGGATGGGGCACAGGGGTGACAGCTGTGTAAGCAGCCTGACCCCCCTCTCTCCCCTCCCCCTACTTTCCTACCCCTCCCCCCTCCAGCTGTCTCTCTCCTGTGACAGCTGCCCCAGCAAAGGGCTGGGGGCTTAGCTAGCCCCCCTCCCCCTCGGATTGAGTGTCCACCCCGGCTTTGTTCTAGGGCAGAACAATCTAGTGGGGGTAGGGAGGGCAGAGAAGAAGCCTCTTGGGGCTAGGGAGTGGGGGTGGGTTGACTCTAAACTGCCCAGGGAGGGCTTCCCTCCCTCCCCTGTCTCTCCTCTTTAGTTCAGGCTCCAGAAGGAGGATCCCAATGGCACGGAGGGGGAGGGGGAGGTGGGTTTCTGGTCTTGGCTGCGGGGCTCGGGCCCATTCCCAGAGCCAGCTCTTTACCCCATACTCCTTTCTTAGGCCCCATTCCCCAAACTCCTCTTTTGCCAGCTACACATCTCTCACCCGCCCTAGGGACAGTCTACTGGCAACGCTTTGGAGCTCGGCTGTCCTAGATTGGAGCGAGTTTCCCCTAGCTCTTGCCTAGCATCTTGTCCTGGATGCCATCTTTTAGCTCCTGCCATGCTTTGTAGGTCCTTCTGGCAAGCCTGGGAACAGTCTAAGGGCTGAGGTACAGGCTATGCCCTCAGGCCATCTGCTAGTACATGGAAAACCCTAGGGTACCAAGGGGAAAAGGATCAGAGTAAGGCCTTTGGAGATGGGAAAAGAGGGGAACTGAACAGCACACCTCTTCCTTCGCAAGCCCATTGGATTCTTTAAATACATTGGGTTTTTTCTTATCTGCATGGTTATGACAATCCTATAAATTAGCTGTAATTATTTCAGGTCTCTCCCTCCAAAAATATATTTTTTTTAACTTGTGTGCAACCCCACTTCTTTAACAAGCCTTAGTTGTTCATCTAAGAGATTATCTTCATAAAAGATGCTTGCTTAGTAGTGGACAAGAGGAAAGAACAAAGTTTTCTCTCACTATTTAGAAATCTAAATGTTGGAGCGTTCAGGAATTTGAGACAATTCACCATCATGACTGCTTTCATAGAAGGCAGTGTACCATGGTGGAAAGAGCTATGGATCTAGAGTCAAAGGTTCTAAGTTCAAATTCTGTCTCTGCCATTCACCATGACCTTGGGCAAGTTGGGTAATTTTTGGCCTGTTTCCTCATTAACAAAATGAGGGAGTTAGATGAGGGGATCTTTATGGCCCCTTCTGGCTCTAAATCTCTGATCCTTTTATTCTGGACCAGGTGTTTTGGAGGCTCAGTTTTCCTGTCTCCACCAGACTCTCCCAGAAATGAATGTTCCAGTTAAATCCCAGAATAGCCAGAGTCCAGCCAGGAGGCTGTGGACCTGGGAGGGTTGGGAGAACCAATCAAACAAATGAAGTCATTTGCCCAGGTCTCTTGGCTCTCAGATCTGTCTCTCAGGCTTAGTCCAGACTGGGAGGGATGGGCCATGAAGGCCTCAAGCTCAGGGCAGGGAGGGACCAAACACCCTTAGAGATGCTTCAAACTCTTTAGGGGATTAATCTGACAATCTCTGGATTATTCCTTTCCACACGCCCAAGGTTTGAGAGGAGACTCAAACCTGATGACTGACCATCCCCATCTCCTCTGGGGGGTGGGGGTGGGGGTGGGGGAGGAGGGCAGCCATGATTGAACAAACAGTTCTGGGATCTGGGAGGGATGGGAAAGATCCGCCAACCTCGGACTTTGGGAATCCTCCGCTGACCCCAACCTCTACTTCACTGAGTCATGGATAGGAGGTGAGACCAGAGTAAGAAAGAGAGAAAGAAAAAGTGTAGGCTTAAGGCAGGCATCAGTGGGCAGGAAATGCGTCCTGACCCCCCTTTCCAGTACCAGCCCAAAGGGTCAGGGAGGAGGGAAGTGGATGATCCCTTCTGTGCTCCTCAGGTCCGGGGAACTCTGGTCTCTCCCTCCAAAAGAGTCATGGCATCATGTAAACAAACCTTAAGGTTTATATAACCCTTGAAGGGAATCATTTGATAGATGAAACAGATTCAAGAGGTTCCAAGACTGGCTCAAGGTCAGCTCTAGAACCCAGGTCTTCTGATATACAACCCAAGTATCTTTCCCTTATACTAATCTAGAGTCATTGGGACAGTGGTTGGAGAGGTAGGAAGGGGCAGTCACTGAGCTAGGGGGCAGAAGGGCTGGGTCTCAGCACAGACTGTCTGCCTCCATCCCTCCCTCTGCCTTGGCCTGGGCCTGGCTGGGGTGTGTGGGCTGTGGGCGTCCCCACCACCACCAGGCCCCCCTCTCTGAGAGACCAGGGAGAACAATCCCCTTGTGTTTGGACCATTCGGCTCTGCATGCTGATGAGGGGGGGCGGTTACTGGGGGAGGGGAGCAAGGACACTGGGAAGCTAGGATTTTGAGGGGGGATTTCTTGGGGGGGGGGATTGAGAGCAGGGACCCAGAACACTGGGCAGCTAGGATCCTAGCTATGATGTCCCTTGGTGGGAGACTTAGGAGAGGGGATCCACAACACTAGGCAGGATTGAAACTGGGATCTCAATGAGGCTGTTTCTTGGGAGGAAAGTAATTGGGACCCTGGGTGGAGAGGGGCTTTGGAAAGGGGAGGGGATCTGGGGGAGGACTTGGGAAGAGAAGCTGAAGTAGTCTGACTGCGCATAAAGATAAGGGTGGGGTTGTCAAGTCCAGGAGGACTAGGAATGCAGAGAGTAGGGGGTCAAGGCCCTGGCATTTCTGGTACCTAGTGTTTCCCCTTCTGAATGCCACTTCCCTCTGGAAAAATGGGTGGAATGGATAAAGACAGGGGCCCTGAAATGCCAAAGGTCATAAGATGGCAGTCAGAGTGGAGCAGGCAGTGGGCACCTCCCTGTGTTTACTAGGGCTGGCCCTGGTCTGGTGGGGTGCTGGGGCCCTGCATGGAGGGGGGCACTGAAGCGAAGCAAAGATGAAAATCCTCAGAAGTTGGGGGAAAGGATAGGAGTCTCTGCCTCCAGGATATGAGAGAGAGAGAGCAGTCCAGCTTCCCAGACTCCGGGGCTCCATCCCCATCCTTAGCTGGGAACCCAGGACCCAAAAGATTGGAGCTACGTGGTTGGAGAAAGTAGGGGTACCCGGACCAGTCAGGGCTAGAAGTTGGGCAAGGTAGTAAAGGCAGAAGTAGGATCTGGGGTTGGCAGTGAGGCTGGGCCTGAAAAGACTGAAGTCAGGGGGCAGGGCCTTGGTTAAAAAAGTAGGGGTGTCTCTCCGGGCACCTGAGAATAAGGGGAGTGGGTGATAGGGTTCAGGGGCCTTGGGTGGGGGAGCTTGGCTGCAAGTATTACAGGTGTCTGGGTATCTGACTGTGAGGCAGGGCTGGGGCGGGGGGGGGGCAGATGGCAATGTTAGGGCAGAGAAAGCTGGAGAAGGGGGTGAATCAGGACCTGGGGTAGAGGGTCCTGGAGGACAAGGCCCTGGCCGACAACCAAATCAGCCCTGTCGTGTCCCCCCCCACCCCTGCCCCCATCCCAGCCCGGCCTGCGCAAGCGTCCTTGGTTCTGCCCTGTCCCTTGGGGGCCGGCAGGGTGTGTTCCCTGCAGCCCCGGGTTCAGCACTGCAGCCTCTTCCCTCCCTGGCCCCCACCCCAGAAATCCGCGCCCCCTAGGAAAGGCCCCCAGCCCATCACTAACTTTCCCCAGGGCCTGGCTTGGGGCTCTGGGGGCCGCCCCTGCCTGCGGGGCCCTGGAGTCACCTGCTGGGAGGAGGGTCTCCGCGGGCGCCAGCCGTGCCCCCTGCCCGCCTGCCCAGCCCAGGGCGCAGTCTCTCTCCTCCCCGGGCAGGGTCCCCGGCCCTCCCCCCTCCCCGGTCCGGCCCAGCCCGGCCCAGCCCGGCCCAGCCCGGCCCAGCCCGGCCTGCCGGTACCTCTGGGGTCTGTCCTGCAGCGCTGGGGGGGTGGCTGGGCCGCTCACTGCCACATTGTCCCCGGGAGAGGCGGCCGCTCACAACTGCTAGTGACATCAGCTGCGAACAATGAAGTGTTTGACAGGCGAGCCGAGCCGGGCCAGGAGCACGGGAGTATGTGTGCCCCCCCTCGCCCAGCCTCCCTCCCTCCCCTCGGCTGCCCGCCCGCCCGCCAGCCCCTCCCCTCCCCCAGCCCCCTCCCCTCCCTCTGGGATCCGATTACAGCAGATAAAGGCGCCAGGGCCCCAACAATGCCGCAGCCCCAGCTCCAGCCCAGCCCAGATGCCAGGGAGGCCAGGGCTGCCCCCTCCCCGGGGCTGCGCCGCCCGGCCTGGCACGGGATGCTCGGCGCCCCCTCCCTCGCACCCACCTGCTTCTCTCCGGGCAGCTCTGTCCTCCTCTCTGCTCTGCTTGCTGCCCTTGGGGGCTCCCACCTCCCTCCTGGCTGCCTCTGGGCCGCCTCTCCTCTGGTCCCATTTCTCCTCCTCTTCCCCAGTTCCCTCAGCCTTAGAATGAAGGATGTGGACTAGAGGATTTCTGAGGAATCTCTCTGGGTTCCCCATCTGGGCGTGGGCACGGTGTTGGGGGTGTGTGGAGGGAGGCACCCCCCCAGGAGCTACCACATTCTTCTGTGGCCCAAAGTCCCCTCTGTGCATCTGTCACTCCGGCTGGAGGGACCCCTGGTAGGTGTGAAGGTGGGGAGGAGGGGGCAAAGGCTTCTACTGAGCAGAAGGGAAGGTGGCTCAAAGGTTCCAGGGGTCCCAGAGGTGAGCCTATACCTGCCCCCACCTGGGGCCAAGGATGGCCTCTGGGAGAGGATCAGTGAACCTCAGTTTCTTCATTATCAATAATAATAAAAGAGCCAGCAGGGGACAGGGGAATAGCCTCTGAGTCAGAAGGCCTGGGTTCAAGTTCAGAGAGGGCAGAGTAACTTCACAGGAAAATCATTTCTTTTTTAGTTCCTTAGGAAATTCTAAAATACCAAATCAGGTAAAAATGTACTTTCTTTTGGAAGGGAAGAGGGAAAGGAAAAAGCATTTCTACAGCAGCTGAGGCTGTGATAAGTCCTTTATACAAATATTTTTTCAATTGATCCCTGCCACAACCCAGCTCACACAGATGCCCTGGCCCCCCCTTTAAAAAAAGTCAAGGGGGGGGGCAGCTAGGTGGCATAGTGGATAGAGCACCAGCCCTGGAGTCGGGAGGACTTGAGTTCAAATCCAATTTTAGACATTTAGAATTTAACTGTGTGACCTTGGGCAAGTCACTTAACCCCATTGCCTTGCAAAAAAAAATAAACCCCCCAAAAAGTCTCTGAAGGCTTTTAAAGTGTTTTCCTTAAAACATTTAGCAAATAGGTAGTGAATGAATAATTGTTCCCTTTTTACAGATGATGAAATGTGATCAAGCTAAAGTGACTTCAGGTCGCCTGGCTAGTAAATCTGGGAACCTGAACCAGCTCTTCTCATACCAAATCTGGTGTTATCTTCTGTGCATTACATGATGCTGGCTTCTCCATTAGGACTCTGATGTATGTGTGTGTGTGTGTGTGTGTGTGTGTAAGTTCAAGAAATTTCTACCCACAGAGGCCAGAGAAGGAGGTAAGGGAGCATTTAACCCTTCCGTCCCTGGGGTTGCCCCACCCCCCCAAGCACCAAATTCTTTTCCAGGTAATCGGATCATCCTGGGTGCTCTGATCTCCCTGCACCCATCTGAGCCTCTTGGGCACTTGGGGGGGGGGTGTGTGTGGATAGAATCCAAGTCCCCTCTCCATCTGGACAAGAATACAAGGGTCACAAGGCCATATGCTGGACAGCAAGGGGGGAGGGTGGGATGAGTAAGGGATAGGGTCAAGGTAACAGTGTCTGAGCTGGTGAGACAAGGATAAGAGTATCTGATTGATTTATTTTTCTATTCCTCTCCCAAGCCCCCATGATTCAAGGGCAGGAAGAGGCAAACATTAGAGTGGCAGAGATTCAGGTGGTAGGATAGAAAGAAAGAGATCCCCTCAACAGATGTTTACAGTAACCTCCTTCCCCCAGCAGAGACCAGAATGAAGCACTAATGGGGAATTGAGCCTCTACCCCAGGACATCTGAACTCCAGAGTTGCAGCCCTCCCAGATGGGGCCACTACTTTTCCCACCATCCCAGGGAGCTCCTTTGCCCCTGGACACCTCAGCTGGCATGTGTCTGTGTGTGTGTGTGTGTGTGTGTGTGTCCCATCCATGGATGTATTGCTACATTTGCAGATGTTCCTAGATGTGTGACATCTCTAAGCACATGTGTAGCCAAAGACAGAGGAAAAGGAAGAAGGTGTGGAGAAGCCTGCAGAAAAGGAACTGGGGAAGGCTGGAGTCAGAGGGGAGCAGAGGAAGCACAGTGAGAGAAATGTTTCTAACCAATTACCCTTCAGGTGGATTAGATCCCTGGTTTGCACCTCCTTAATTCTCCTGATTCTTCTCATCTGCCTACAGCTCTGAGGAAAGAGAAAAAGAGAGACAAAGAGACCAGATACCAGACAGACAGATGGTAGGCCCACTGGGCAGGCAGGGAGACTGTTTGACAGGTCAGCCAAAAAGAGAGGTAAGAGGCCAGGTAAAAGAGGCAAGGAGGTAAGTCCCCTCCCCTCCCCCCAAATCAGAAGCCATTAGGATGGACTAGGACTAGCCTAGGTCTTTATGACAACCCATTCAGGAAATCCAGGAGCCCAGAATGCCATTCATCCGGCCTATCCAGGTAGCAGGGATGTCCTGCGCCTGTCATCACCATCACCTGGTGGTTTGGCAGTTGTTGCAAGTGCTTGAGACTTGACTCCCCCATGGGATCCTGGTCTCCATACACGATCAGAGTGGGAGTCTGGGAGGGAGTAGAGAAAGGGTAGAGGAAGCCATTCAGGGACCTGTTCACCTCAGCCACTCCTAATCCCTGACCTCCAGGTCTCCTGACCCTAACTGCATCCACCAGAGGGGAGTTCTATTCCCTGAATGAGAAAGGAGATGAGAAACATCAGTGTGGTGATGGCAGGGGCAAAGTTCAAAGAGCTTCCCCCTGATTAAGAGTCCCACAACAAAGGAACAATAAAGATCAAACCCAGAGTAGATGGTATGCTCCAATTCTAGTCAGCTCTTCCCCTTCCAAGCAGGTTGGACTCCCTTTTTAAGAAATGTCTATTCTATATTTAACAATTATTTATTAAATACCTATCTATCCAGAGCACTGTGCTCACCCCAATCCTAGCACTAGAGAGTAGATGGTGCTAGGGAAGAGAAGGATTTAAGTAACTGACTATCCATATTTGCCATAAGGGGTTCTTTCTTTCTTTCTTTCTTCCTTCCTTCCTTTTCTTCCTTCCTTCCTTCCTTCCTTCCTACTCTCTCTCTCTCTCTTTCTACTCTTCCTTCCTCTTCCTACCTTCCTTCCCTCCCTCCTTTTTTCTTTCCTTCTCTCTTTCTCTCTCTTTTCCTTTCTTCCCTCCTTTCTTTTGTTTTAGAATTTTTTTTTATTTACTTAAGGCAATGGAGTTAAGTGGCCTGCCCAAGGCCACATAGCTAGGAAATTATTAAATGTCTGAGGCTGGAATTAAACTCAGGTACTCCTGACTCCGGGGCTGGTGCTCTATCTACTGCACCACCTACCTGCCCTTTCTCCCTCCTTCCTTTCTTTTCTCCTATTCTTCCTTCCTTTCTTCCCTCTCTCCCTTCTTTCTTTCTTCCTTCTTTCTTTCTTCCTTCCTTCCCTCCCTCCTTTCTTTCTACTCTTCTTTCTTCCTCCTTTCTACTCTCTTCCTCCCTTTCTTTTCCTTCCTTCCCTTTCTTCTCCCTCACATCTTTCTTCCTTTCTTTCTACTCTCTTCCTCCCTCCTTTCCTTCTGTCCCTCCTTCCCCTCTTTCTTCCTTCCTTCCTTTTTCTCTTTTTCTTTTTTCTCTCGTTTTTCTTTCTTCCTTGCTTACAATGGCAAGGTAGGAGAGAAAATAAATGCTTGTTAATTGAAAAATGTAAAATAAAAGTTACATTGAAAAAAAAAATTTTCCCTAAGACAGCATCCCTTTGCTCATGGAACTTCCAGTCTAGTAGGGGATGATGTTTTGCAGCCTCAATCCCTGCTTGCTGGGATTGCCTTTCATCATCATTCCTTCTCTGTCCCTCCCCCTTAGACACACACATACCTTCACTCGGCCATAGTCAGCTGGGCTGACTTTATCTGTGCAGATTGGGGCGACAGGTACATAGCCACAGAGCTGAGAGCTGGGTGAAATGAGGAAGGGAAGTGCATACATTCCACTTAGAGATGGGCTGACCAGGACTGTGGGACCCAGCTGCAGAGCTTCCAACACAGCTTGAAGAAAGCTGCTGGGGGCCAGCTCCCCGATGGGTGTGGGGGCGACTGCCTCCTTGGAGTGTCCTAGACCTGGAGGGATGGAGAGAAGGGTGAATTTTTTCCTGATGGTGGATCCCAACTACTCCAGTGAATCAGCTATTTTGTACCCGCTAGGATTTACAACCAGAAGAGACTAAAGATATCAGTGCTACAATGGAGGTCAGTTTACTTCGTATCAGACGGCATTTATAGCCAAAAACTGACAGGGAGCTATAGTGGACAGAGCTCTGAACTTGGGAGTCATGAAGGGCTAAATGCAAATCCAGCCTATAACCAGTCACAACCTCCTTGAGTCTCAGTTTCCTCATCTGTAAACGGGGATGATAATAGCAGAGTGGTGAGGATGAATTACCATTTGTAAAATATGAACATACCCACTAGTCCAACTCACTTCCTTTATAGAGTGTAGTGTAGAAAGTGTGTTGGATTTAACTTTGAGTTAGGTTCAAATCCTGTTTCCAATTTACTAGCTGCTTGAGCATGGATAAAGATTTGATCCCCTAAGCCTCACTTTTCCATCTGTAACATAGGGATAATATCCATAATATTTGTCTTTGATCCTTGTAAAAATCAAATAAGATCATTCAGGGCTTACCATGGACCAGTAATATGGACTATCATACTGTGCTTATTTGGAAGGTAGGAAAAGGCCAGGGGAAAAAAAAGATTTGAAATATCCAAAAGTTGATATTGGATGCTGGAGGCTAGAGGCAACCCCTTAAATCCACTGAGCAGAGGAGGAAGTTATATGGGAGCTGAATGGAGAATGGATTAGAGTGGGGAGAGACTCAAGAAAGGGAGAGTGGTTGGGAAGGCTGTAGAAGAAAAGCTGAAGACCTGAAGGAGTTTGGTGGTCAAATGAGTTAAAAAAAAGGATATGGGGGGGGGGGGAATGACAAGATTTAGCAATGAGTTAGATCTGTGGGTTGGGCAAGAGTGAGAAGCTGAGGATGCTACAGAGCCAGCTGGAGTGATGGGGGATGGAGGGTGACACTAGGAGGGAAGTTTGGGGAGGGATATTCAGGGTCATGATTACAAAGCAAGAATCAGCACTAGAAGCCAGGTCTTTGTTCTGTTCTGGACATGATGAGTTTGAGATGTGTGTAGGACACCCAGTTGGAGATGCATTGTGATGGTCCAGTAAAGAGATCTTGGCTGCATAAATAGATCTGGAGACCATTCACACAGAGGAGGACTACTTGGGTATCTGTATGTGCAAATAACCATTAGTGTTTTTACTGCGTATAAGCATCCTGCCTTCTTACCTGAGAGGTGGGTGGAGCTGCGTTCCCATCCCCCATTCTCTCCCCCATATCGTCCAGCTCATGGGCCAGTAGAGGGAGAGGAGGGCATAACTTAGGCTAGAAGATAGGATAGAGATCTAGGGGCCTCCTCCACCCTTTGAGTGAATCTGCTTGTTCACCACACACTCCCCCCGCCCCATAGATATACTATGTGTGTGGTCCTGTGGTACAGTCCTAGCCCCAGTGTTGCTATTCACAGGCTCTGTGACAGGGCCATGTTACTTTAGCTTCACTGGGTCTGTTTTCAAGGGTTATTCCTGAAGTCCTGTTCAGCTTGGACATTCTATAAATCTGGTCCCTTTCCTTTAGGTAGAATAAGGCAGGACCAACAGCTCTGTTCAGAAAGCATGAGATGCAAGACCTCTTATCTTTCCATCTATTTAGAAGGCTCTGAAATTGTAACCCAAACAGTCTTGTTTTCCTAATCATTGCCCTTGTCTCTTGTTGACCGAATGAAGGCACTTTCATCAATGGGTCTGGTAACCCATCCATTTTGACACAATTGTCCCATACCTGGCAGATCAATTCCCACAGCCCGGTAGCCAGCCTGGGCCAGTTTGTCCAAGGTGCCCAGCTTAAGCCAAGTCTCTGAGGAAAAGCGGATGCCGTGAAGCAGGAGCACCGAGGGGCGAGGGGTCTGCCCACTAGCAGGCTGGGCCTCCCTATAGAAGAGCTGCTGTCCATGCACCTGGATGGTGCCTTCATTGGACTGGACACTGGCCATGCTTCCTCTTCAGGGCTGGGCCTGCTGGGGTACAGAGCACAGGGATGGGAGGGTTGCAGCCAGAGGACCTGATCTGACTGGGAAAACAAGGACTAGGAAGGGAAGAAGGCCTGAGGATAGAGAGGAAGCCAAGGACAAGAGGACAGGCTCCTGCCAAGCACATGGAAGGGAAGGCAAGGGGAACAAGCATTTAAGTGTCTACAATATGCATGTAAGTGTGCCAAGTGTTTTATAACATTATCTTATCTTCACAGCAACTAGGATGGGGGAGGGGAGGCCCTATTATTCCTATTTTACAGTGGAGGAAACTGAGGCTGGCAGAGGTTAAGGGACTTGCCCAAGATCCACAACTGTTAAGTATAGGAAGCCACTTCTGAGCTCAGTTCTTTCTGACTGTAGACCACTGGAGCCACATGCTGTCATCCTCCAAACCAAAGCAAACCTGAGGCACCCACTGGGTGCTCTTGGATCACCTGTAGCATGCTAAGGATATAGGTGTGACCCTTAGACTCTAAATGGATACACCTAAGCCCAGGATGTGGATCTGGCTCCTGTCTATGTGAGGACCATGGCTCTGGAGCTCCACAGTGTCTCCTCAGCAGTTGATGAATGCTCATTGAATTGAAGGCCCTAGACACTTAAAATGGGACGGGCCAAGCCCTAGAGCTGCTAGAAGGCAGGTATATGTGATATACGGTCCTATTACCGGACGAATCCAGGCTGCTGATCCTGTCTGTCCCGAGCTGGGGTGGCAGGTGGCCAAGGAAACAAAGACAACTCCTCCCTCCCCGGACTCACACTTTGGCCTGGACTCAGCCTGGGCCCCACCTGGGGGGGAGGGGGACAAAGAAGGCTGTGGGGGATGGGGAAAGGGGTTCCTCGGGTGACAAAAAGCTGGGGGGGCCAGAAAAGGATCCGGTGGGAAGGAGGGAGGAGAAAGGACCTGGGCATATGGGGGTGAGGAGAGAGAGGGTCCGTGGGGCTAGGGGGCCGCAAGATGGAGGAGGGGGAAGGGGCAGGGGTGTTGGGGAGAGAGGGCTCTCTGGACTGGGCAAGTCTGTATTGGAGGAGAGAGCACTGGACTGGAGGGCCAGATGTCGGGGCAGAGGGCAAGGGGTCCGGGGGTGGCGGGATTGGGAGAGAGGGAGGGTCCTATGGACTGGGGGCGGGGGGAAGGGATTGGGGTGCAGTGAGGCTGGGGGAGAGGTCCATGGGACTGGGGGAAGGGATTGGGGTGCAGTGAGGCTGGGGGAGAGGTCCATGGGACTGGGGGAAGGGATTGGGGTGCAGTGAGGCTGGGGGAGAGGTCCATGGGACTGGGGGAAGGGATTGGGGTGCAGTGAGGCTGGGGGAGAGGTCCATGGGACTGGGGGAAGGGATTGGGGTGCAGTGAGGCTGGGGGGCGAGGGAAGGGCCGGGAAGCAGGGAGAGTGGGCAAGTCCATGGGGCTGGGGGCGCAGAGCCTGGGGGCGGGGCGAGGCGGGCCCGGGCCGGGCGGTACCTGCGGGCTCGGAGGGTCTCAGTGCGGGCGGGTCGGGGCCGGGACACCGTGGGGCGGCGGGGCGGGAGGGGCGGGGCCACCGTGGGGCGGCGGGGCGGGAGGGGCGGGGCAAGGGGCGGGGCCATGTGGGGTGGTGGGAGGGGCGGGGCCACGTGGGGCGGCGGGGCGGCGCCCTCTGGTGGCGGCCCCGAGCGAGCACGGAGAAGGGGTCCGGGAAGCCCGCGCAGAGGAGGTGGGGTCGGCGCTGCCCTCTCCGAGGCGGCGGGGCAGGACCCGGGGGCCCGCCCTCCCCGCCGCACCCCCGTTCCCCGGCCCCCCGCGCCCATCCCTCCCGGGAGCCGCGGCCAGCGCGGCGGGCAGCGCCGCGGCGAGTCCGGGAACTCGGCTCCGGGCCGCTGACGCGCCGCCGCCCGGCGCCGCCATTGGCCGCGCCCGCCCCGCCCCCTCCGGGAGATTGGCGCCGGACGGCGGCGCGGCTGCGGCGCTGGGGGCGGGGCGGGCCCGGTGAGTGTGGGGGAGGGGCTGCGGCCGCTCGGGCTCCTGGGAAGGCCCGAGCCGAGGCGGGGCCGGGCCCGCGGGGGAGCGAGGGTGTGTCCGCGCCTGTTTGCGCATGAGCGCGAGGCCCGGTTTCCGGTGCGTGCGGGCGGGGGGCCTCGGGGAGCCGCGGACCTTGTCCCCGGGGGCCCGGGGGGGGGGGGGCTGGGCCCAGGCCGCTCGGGGGCGCGCATGTGCGGGGCCGCGGCGCGGGGGCCCAAGGAGAGCGGCTGCTCAGGATGGAGAAGCTGGGCCCCGGGCCGGCCCGCCCGCCGCAGGGGCGCCATAGGCGGGCGATTCCCTGATTTTGCACATTTCCCTGCATCACTTGCTCCAAATTCTCCCTCTTCCTGATTTCTTGGCCCAAATCGCTATCACCCCAGACCCTATACCTAAGTTCTTTTTTTAATTAGGTTTTTATTTATTTAAGGCGATGGGGTTAAGTGTCTCGCCCAAGGCCACGCAGCTAGGTCATTATGAAGTGTCTGAGACCTCATTTGAACTCAGGTCCTTTGACTCCAGGCCGGTGCTCTATCCACTGAGCCACCGAACCCCAAGACCTAATTTCTTGCTCCATTGTTGTATTCCATTAAATTCTTATACCGCAGTTTGATCACGTCCCAGTGGATGGATGCCCATTGTGCTTCCACTTTTTCATTATAATAATAATAGCTAACAACACCAACCATAGTGTTAAGAGCTTTACAGTTATCCTGGGAGCCTCCTATCCACCCTGGGAGGAAGGTGTTATCATACCCATTTTACAGATGAGGAAGCTGAGGCATACAGGGGTGAGGTGACTTGTCCAGGGTCACAGATCCAATAAATAGCCAAAGTCAAATTTGAACTCAAATCTTTCCCACTTCAGGTCCACTGCTGACTCATAACATTTTACTGTTCTGCCTCACTTAAATCCAATTCACAAGCGAGTCACCCTTGTGACCTCATGGAAGAACAACCAGAAAAAGTGTTACTATGAATTACCGTGGTACTATATAAGATCTTTCTGGTTTTTACTTCATTAGGGTAAAGGGAACTCCCCTATTCCCCAAAATTGTTTTCTAGATTATATGAACCAGTTCACAGGTCCATCAACATCATATTAGTGTGCCTGTTCTCCCATAGTCCTGTCTTTAATGATTTTTGCCATTTTGATGAGCATGAGGTGAAATACCAAGGTTGTTTTCATTTGCATTCCTCTTACTAAAAGTTGTTTGGAAATTATTTTTCCATAAAGTTGCTGATAGTTTTCGCTCCAAAATTGCAACCTGTTCATTCATGGCCTTTGACAGCTTAACTATCATAGAATGGCTATATATGAATTTACTTTTGTCTTCTATCAGGATTTTTTTTTTTGATTGTTGCAGGTCATTGGGGTTAAGTTCAGGTAAATCAGGTAAAACATTGTCTGAGACAGCATTTGAACTCAGGTCCTCCCTAACTCTAGGACCAGTGTTATATCCACTGTACCACCTAGTTGCCTTGAGAATTTTATTGCAAAGATTTTTCTCCTGTTCCACAGTTTCTCTTATCCTAATTGCATTAATTTTATTTAAAAATTTTATATAGACAAAATTTTCTTTATTTTTTTCCCTATCCCTTGTTTGGTTGAGAATCCCAATCTGGGAAAACAGAGTTCTGTTTTCTGATTTTTCTTTTTTGGTGTGACCATTTACTAAATATTTAGTCCCTGTTGCGATTTGAAGCTTATTGAGCCATGCTGTGGTCGCTGCTGGTCTTTTTCTAATTTCTGGCAATCTGCTTTCCAGTTTCCCCAGCGGTTCTTGTTGAGTAGATAGTGCTTCCCCAAAGAGTTTGTGTTTTGAATTTCAGGGAACTGAACAGCTGGCCATTATTTTATAGAGGAGGAAATGGAGGTTGAGGTTGGGTGACTTGCCTAAGGTCACACAGCTCATAAATGGCATTGTTCAGTTGTTTCAGTCATCTCTGAGTCATTTGGGGTTTTCTTTCAAAAATTCTAGAGTGTTTTGCCATTTTTTTCACCAGGTAAGTGACAGAACTACTCAGATCGATGTGTTTGGATTCCAAATTGTGTGTTCTTTTCAGTAGAAGAGCTTCTGCTTTTGGGAATTTTCCCTATTACTGTTGTAGATACCATCATGTTTCTGATCAGCCAAGCTTGCAACCTTTGACTCCTTGCTCACACTGATTCCATGTGACCAGTGTTTTGGCACATCTCTCTTCCAGGTTCCCTTCTCTTTATTCACATAGCCACTTGCTTTTGTAATTCAGACCATTATTTCTTGCCAGGACTAATTGGCCTCCCTGCCTTAACTCTCTCCTTACCATATCCATTGGTAAGGGAAGGAAGGAGAAAAGGGGAGAAAGGAAGAGAAGGAGGAAGAGAGGGAGGGAAGTAAGGAAGGAAACATTTATTAAAACTATGTTGTAGGCACTATTATCAGCTCTTTAGAATTATCTCCTTGGATCCTCACAGCACTTCTAGGAGGCATGAGCTATTGCTGTTCCCATCTGCCAGGTTTATGGCACTTGCCCAGGATCACACAGCAAACAAATATCTGGGGTTTGATTTGAACTGAGGTCTTTCTGATTCTAGGCCCAGGATAAACAGGTTAATCTGAAGAAATCTCTGAGGGTGTAGAAAGTTTTCCTAAAGTTTAGGTCCAATGAGCAGAACGGGAAGAACATTGTATATAGAAACAACAACACTGTGAGATGATTAACTAGGATAGACTTAGCTCTTCTCAGTAGTACAAGGATCAAAGACAGTTCTAAAGGATATGTGAGGAAAATTCCATCCACATCCAGAGACAGAACTTTGGAGTCTGAATGCAGATCAGAGTTTACTATGGTCACTTTTTTATTTGTTTATTTTTTTTCCTTCTTGTGGTCTTTCCCTTTAGTTCTTTCATAGCATGATTAATATGGAAATATGTTTAACATGATTAAGCATCTATAACCTATATCAGGTTGCTTGTTGTCTTGGAAAGGGGCAAGGGAAGGGAAGGAGAACATTTTACAAAAATAAATGTTGAAAACTATCTCTACATATAATTGGGAAAAAATACTATTAAGATTTTATTTTTAGGGGTGGCTAGGTGGCATGGTGGATAAAGCACCAGCCCTGGAGTCAGGAGTACCTGGGTTCAAATCCGGTCTCAGACACTTAATAATTACCTAGCCATGTGGCCTTGGCCAAGCCACTTAACCCTGTTTGCCTTGCAAAAACCTAAAAAAAAAAAAGATTTTGTTTTTTTAAAGTATAGATCCAGGGGCCGCTAGGTGGCGCACTGGATAGAGCACCAGCCCTGGAGTCAGGAGGACCTAAGTTCAAATACAGCCTCAGACACTTAATAATTACCTAGCTTTGGGCAAGCCACTTCACCCCATTGCCTTGCAAAAAAAAAAAAATCTAAAGTATAGGTCTGATGTTGCCAACAGCCTCTCAGCCAACATCTGTGGCTTCCTTTTACCTTCAGGAGCACCTTATAAAGCTCAATTTCCAAATCTTATACTTTATTTCCCTACATACACACACACTCAACAATTCAGGCACACTGGTACACTGGCCTATGCTCTTGCATCTCTATCTCTTGACTTTACCTTGGTTATCCTCCCCTCCTCCTCCGTCTCTCCCCTTCTCCCCCACTTTCTAGCTCTACCTTCCTCGTCCCTTCTTCCCCTCCTCCCTCTCTCTCTGCCCTGGCTTCCTTCAGTCTCACTCTCTGCAAGTGGCCTCTCTTCTTGCCAAGGAGATTTCCCTCTTGCGTAATCCATTTTAATCTTATGTGTACCTAGTTATCTCACATATGGGCTCCTCAAAGACTGGAGCTGTTTTTGCCTTTCTTTGGCCATCCTTCAATGTTTAGCACAAACTGGCAAGGAGCAAGGTAAGTGTTTCATGTTTGGTAACCCACAGATTTACTGATTATTAATGCCAGTTACGTAGGTGGTGTAATGAAAAGAGTGCTGGGCCTTGAGCTGAGTCCAAATCTAGCCCCACACACTCCTATTTGGGTGACTCTAGAAATCACCTAACATCTCTCTGCTTCAGTTTCCCCATCTATAAAAGGGAGATGACATGGTGGATAGAGCTCCAGGCTTGGATTCAGGAAGACTCATCTTCCTCAGTTCACATCTGACCTCAGACACTTAGTAGTTGTATGACCCTGGGCAAGAAATTTTACCCTGGTTTACCTCAGTTTCCTCATCTTTAAAATAAGCAAGAAAGGAAAATAGCAAACTACTCCAGTTGACCCCAAATGGGGGTCAACAAAGAATCAGATATGCCAGGAACAAATGAACATAATAACAAAATGTGTAAAGGGCAATGTATATAAGTGATAGAGACTGTGTTCTGTGCCAGAGATGTTGTGTGACAAAGTTGCCAGGCTAATAACCTATGCCCCACCAAGACCTGAGGACCATTCTCAAGGTCATTGTTTCTTGTTCTCATAGAGGACCCAGGATCATGATATCAGGAAGGTGATGTCATGCCATGCAAGTGAATTGGATTTAAGGGGCCGGGGACTGTGCAAAGTCATCAGCTTCACTTTCTCCTCTGGACCCATCTGTGTCCAGTGGCCAAATATGGATCAGGACAACTGGAGATAGCCCCAGTGTGCAGTGGGAGACCTTGGCTTTTTTAATCTAAGATCTTTGACAGGTCTCAGTTTGACTAAGGCAAGGCCTGTTCAAAGACCATTACCAAGAATGGAGGGGGTGGTGCCCCAGAAAGCAGGGAGGCAGATCCAGATTTAGGGCAGGCTTGAACCAGATTAAGAGTCTTTGGGATTAGTAGATTGGGGGTAGCTGGGGGGTGGAGTAGGTAGAGTAGATTAGAGAAGGGAGGAATTAGGGAGGTTTTAGAATCCTGCAAATTATGCCACATTCCTTGTCAGAGGGAATATCTGTTACCCAGTGACATCTGAGTCGAGGATTTCAGTTGCCTTCAAGAAAGTTAAGTGATTTTTTTCAAGTTCATACAACTAGCAAATAGCAGCTGTAGCTCAATCCCAGGTACTTGGACCAAAAAGCCAATGTTCTTTCCACAGCTGAGTGACAGAGTAACTAGTCTGCTGAACTTAGATTCATGAAGATCTGAGTTCTAATTCTGCTTCAGATGATTACTTCTCTCTATCTCAGGTTCCTAGAATGTAAAACAAAAATACCAATAGTGTCCACCTCATAGGATTATTGTGAGGAGCAAATGAAATGATATGTGTAAAAACACTTTGCAAATCTTAAGCACCATATAAACATTAGCTATTATTGTTATTATCTCGATTTTATATATAGGATCCTTAGATTGTAAGACTGAAAGGAACTGTAGATTAATTCAACTGTTTTAATTTACAGATAAGGAAATTTAGTCTTAGGAGTTTAAGACCACACAAGTGGCATAGCCAGGACTTTAGCTCTAACTCCTCTGACTCCAAATTGAATATTCCTTCCACTATTCCATGGGAAAGCTAGGTGTTAAGTGGATAGAACTCTGGGCCTGGAGTCAGAAAGACTTAAGTCAAATCCTGCCTTAGACACTTCACTAGTTGTGTGGGCAAATCATTTAATCTCTACCTCAATGTGTTCAACTGTAGAATGGTGATGAGAGTACCTACTTACAGTTATGGCTGTATAAATAGAGAAAAGGGACTGTTGTGAAAAAGTAGGAACAATATGATTGAGTGTGAGTTGAGAACGGAGCCAAGGTTTCAGGTCTGTGGGCCTAGGAGGGTGGCCATGTCCTTGACAGTAGGAGGCAAGGTTTGGGGGAGAAAGATAGCACGTCCTTAATTTCATTAACATTAATTTAAATCCCCTTCAATTATTTAAAAACATTATTCTGAGAAAAGTCCATGGGCTTCACCAGATTATCACAAAAGGTTAAGAAACCTTGGTAATAATAAGGAAGAAGAGAAGGCATAGGGCAGAGCATCCCCACCTTTGATTGGTGGGGATGACATAGATAAAGAACCAGCCAAGGCTGTGGTTTGGTCAGACATCTAGATGGGAGCCTAACCAGCAGTATTGGGAAAACCTGGAGTGTAGAAAGTGATCAACAGTGTCTATTGCTGTGGAGCAGGCAGTTAAAAGTGCATTGGTGACTTTAACTGAATGGTGAAGTTTAGAAGTTGCTGATACTTTAAAAGAGAGGAGACGCATGTAGGGTAGATGACCTTCTCAAGAGATTTCTGTGATTTGGGCCAGTGAGTCTAAAGGATATTGTGTAGATAGCCACAAAGAGGAAAAGAGCAAAAGGATTCTAACTAGCCGAGGTAGCAGGATCAAGAGCAAGTTAATGAAGGATTGGGAAGACACAGACAAGTTTGTAGACAGCAGGGAAGGAACCAGTACATAGGAAAAGATTGAAGATAGAGTCTGGAGGCATTCTTCTGGAGAAAACAGAAAGGGATGAGATGAAGGGTGGTTACAGAAGGGTTGACTTTGGCAAGGAAAAAGGTCCCTTCTATCAGACCCCAGAGTAAGGGAGGAAATCTTAATATTGTGAGGTAAAAAGGAGAGGGGAAGAGAGAACTCTCAGCAAATGTTTTCATTTTTTTAAAAAATGAAGTGTGAATCCAGATTGTGAACCTAGAGGGTTAGGAGAGGGCATCACATGTGGTGCTTGTATGAAAGTATGAAAAAGATCCTGTGGAGAGAGCATTCTGAAAATACATAGAACTATTTGGCTTCTGTGATAAATTTGAAAGGAGTGAAACTCAAAAGAGGAAGGACTACTTAGTGAAGATGAAGATGCATCAGTAAGAATCTAGGAATATTTCAACTTTCCCAGTATCATGACTGGTAGAAGTGAGAGAAGGTGTAGCCAATACTAGAAAGTGTGATAAGGAAAGTGGGCTTCGTTAGGAGGGAGCCTAGTTTCAGGAAGGGCCAAGGAAGGAGGAATAAAGGAAGAAAGTGGTTTGAAATGAAAGGAAATATATTCATTCTGAAGTAAGCATTCCAGAAGGCACAATGGAAGGGGTGGGCAGAGCTGAACTATGGAGCAGGGTTTAAGTAGACAGTAGTAGGAATGCACCCAGTTTGAGGATGTGGAACAAGATTTGTACATTAGTAGTAAGGGGGTTTGGAAATCCTGGATTGGTATAGGTGCCCCAGGGTAGGCCCAGGGATCAAACAGACAGATTTTTCCCCTGGAGAATTGGAGTTTGAGCAGGGTGATTCTCTTGCCCAGGATGATAGTTTTGTGGTCCTTATAGTCCAGTTTTCCCTTTGCTTGATAGTAAAAGTTCCTTTGGTGAAACCCGAGCCTGAAGGGCAATGGGTTTCTCTCTCTTCCACCCTGATTCTGGAAGGAGCAGGGCAGGACACTGTCCCTTCAGGGGCTATGGGTAAGTGGCAGTGGTCTCAGACATCAATCAGGCCTTGCAAATGACTTGTTGCTTGGCTTGAAGAGGAATTCCTGTGATTTGGGTCAGTGAGTCTAAGACACCCTACGAGGACCTCAGGGACAGATGGAAAAAGCCCAGGGCCTTTTGGGTTTGATGGGAAAAAATGTCTTTGCAAATTCATGGGGTGACGTTGGGGTTAGGACAGGGACATGGCATGTGGATGTCTAAGAGATCTATAAGGAAGAGGACAGTTCATATAAGATGTTTGTGTATGAAAGCATAAGATCTGGGGGTAAAACCATTTGTAAGGGACATATGCATCTGTGGAGGGGACATAGAATCTGGCAGTCAGAGAGGAAAAGAGCCTTAAAGAGCATGGGGGATGAGCTGTCCTTAAATAGAAATGTGCTTCCCAGGATTCTCCTCAAGTCATCCTGCAGCCACCACTGGGGGATCCCATACACCAACTCTATTGGTGAGGAAGGGTGGGGCACTGTTCCTCTGGGATGTCTCCATGTTGCACATGGACCTCAGTCCTCCCTACTCGAGGACTTAGCAAGCTTGAGGGAGATGGGGGGAGAGCCCTGGAAGTGAAAAACCCAGTGTTAGTCAGTCCCTCCTTGAGTGGCCTCTACTCTGCCCTTCCTGGTGCTTCCTCGCCAGCTACTTTGTGGATTTGTCCTGAACCCAGAACCTTTGGCTACTGGGGTGGGTCCTTGGATGGGGGAGAGCCCAGCCCCTGATGCACTCGATCATACCCCAGGCCTGGGAGAATGAGGGAACGACCCGGCGTGGAAGCTGGGTCCTGGGCCCCAGAGCTAGATGGGCCACCTTCCAACTAAGGTTGGCTCTGATAACCCCAGGGGGATGGGCTAGAACCTTTTCTCTGACCAGTTCCAGTGGGGTCAGTTAGATATGGTGTCCGATGAGAAGGGTGTGTGTTTGGAAGTTCCTTCCTTAACTCTCCCTTTCCTGTTGCCTGCAGGGCATGCAGGGTGCCCCCAAACTGCCCAAGGGGGTCCTGCTGGCCCTGGGCCTGCTCCTCACTCTACTGCTCTACCTGGGGCTGCCTAGTCTACCCCAGCCCCTCTTCTGGACCTGGGACAGATATGATGTCACCATCCTGGCTGGCCTTAGCCACGGCAACTCCTCGCTCTTCTACAGGGAGGTGCAGCCCCTTTACAATCGACACAGGTGCGTGCCTGTCCAAAGGCCCCCTCTGCTGGTGCTGGCCTCCCAGAGTCACCGGCCCTCTCCCTTCTGGCCGGTGCTTCAAGGATGCCGGACTTCTAGCTCTTGGGGCTGAGCATCACCACACCTAAGCTTTGAATCCTAGCTTTACCTGGAAGCCTTGGATTTGGAGGCCAAGCCCAACTCTTCCTGTCCCTACCTGGGTAACCCTGAACAAATAGCTTTCCCTCTCTGAGTGTAGGTTTCCTTTGAAAAATTAGAAAAATCAAGGGATTAGATTAAATGGTCTCTGGGGGGCCTCTCCAGCTCTGACTCCCTTTATCCTAGGAATCTTGTTACCCTTCTCAGCATCAGTTTTCCCATCTGTGAAATGGGATCATAATTCTGGCACATTGTTTGCCTCATGGGGTCAGATGAGAAAATGTGAAGGATAAAGTGCTTTTGTAAAGTGCTTTAGAAATCTCCCTGTCCCTGGGACCTATCTCTTCATACCATCTCCTCTCCCCCAGTAGAATACTGGAGAGAAGGCTGGAGCTCCTAGGGAAGATTGGGGAGGGGTGCCTCCTAAATAAATAGAAATCTTTGGAAGGTCAGTGTGATGGAGGAGGCCTTTTACACTCAGCTGGATTTTCTTCCCCTTCTCAGGGGTCCAAGGCTGGGGGTGCGGGAGGAGGTTCCAGGCTCCTTGAACCCCCAGGTTACATATCCTGTTTTTCTATAGGATTGAGGTGGTGTTTCTCCATGGAAAGGCCTTCACTTCACACATCTGGCAGCAGCTGGGGACCCTGGAGAAGCTGTCCCGTAGGGGCTACCGGGCCATTGCTCTAGATCTCCCTGGTGAGACCCGGGATCCATGAGGGGGATCTTTCAGGGAAAGAAGGATCTCAGGCAAGACCTGGTGGCTTCAGGGCTGAAAAATAAGGGGGAAGCTGGGGAGGGCCATCAGGAGCCCATTCCCCTCCCCACCCCCATCCTCTTTCTGTCTCCCAGGTTTTGGGAACTCATCCCCCTCCCCTGCAGCCAGGACAGAGGTTGGACGGGCAGATCTCCTGGATCGAGTTCTACAGGACCTGGAAGTGAAAAACCCAGTGTTAGTCAGTCCTTCCTTGAGTGGCCTCTACTCTCTGCCCTTCCTGATGCTTCCTCACCAGCAACTTTGTGGATTTGTCCCCATTGCTCCCACCTTCACTGAGAACTATACACACAAACAGTTCTCAGTCATCAAGGTACATCTGGGAGACTTGCAGAAGGGTGCTGCATGGGGTGTGTGTGTGGGGGGACATGCGTTACTGGGATTCCCTAGTCCGGGGGGAGTCACACCTTCCCAGGATCATAGATTTAGCACTAGAAGAAACTAGAAGAGAAGTGTAGAAACTGAGGCCTAGGGAGGGGTAGTAAGAGTTGGAGGCAGGATTTGAACCCAGCCCTCTGATTCTGGAGCCACCATCTCTGTGTCCTCTTTGAGATGCTCTCCTCAAGAGAACTTGCCCTGAGGAGGACATGGTTTTTGATTGTTGGGAGAACTACAGAGGCTTTAGAGTTGGAGAATGTAGGTTAAAATCGTGGCAGCTGCTCCCTACCAGACCACTAAACACCTGTGGATTTCACTGTGCTTCTCGTGGTCTCCCTTTTTCCAAGAGAAAGGAGACACTGTCCCATCTTCAGGGAGGTATTGGTGAGCTTGAGACAGCTTACCATGGAAGGAGCCACAGGCATCTATGCCTTCCTGAACTAAGGACCCAGTTTATCAATGCTTTGATAGTATTATTCTGGAAAGGCTGCCCAGTGGAGGTGGACTTCAAACCTAACATTGAAGGGGAGCAGGGACCTGGGATGAAGCTCGAAGGTCAAGGACCAAGGCTTTGAGACAGGAAGCCCAGAGGAGAGGGCTATGGACTAGCGGGTCAGCTTCCTGGCTGACCTGGGGGCTCCCTGCTTGAGGACTTACCAAGCTTGGACTTTTTCCTCCCTTTCCACTACTATCCCCCTACAGACACCCACGCTTATCATATATGGAGCTCTAGACAAAGGCCTGGCCCTGGAGTCTCTGCAGAAGCTTCGCCACCTTCCCAACCACTCCATAGTGAAGTTGCAGGAAGCTGGCCATGCTTGTTACCTCCACCAGCCCCATGACTTTCACGATGCGCTGCTCACCTTCCTTGACAAGCTGTCATGAAGTCTGCATCTCTGGGATGGCCATCCTGTTTCTGGGTGGGGCAGGGTGGGACCCGGGACTCCCAAGAGACTGGGGTGGGGTTCGGAGGACTTTGGCAAGACAGTGCCTTCCTGTTCCCCAGTACCACAGAGGGAGAAGGCAAAAGACTGATAGAACTGGGAAGGAAGGCATGGTTGCCCTCTTGGGGTCTTGCCAACCCCTACTCACTTGAACTTTAATAAATGAACTTTGCTTCCAGAGTATACATCTTTTTGGGTGTTGGGGAGGGCAGGAGGTAGAGGGGGAAGGGTGGGAAGGAAGGATATAGGATCTGAAGCAATTCACCCCACTGCCATGCAGCATCTGACCTAGAGTCATTTGATATTCTGAGGAGGGGGATAGAATGGACTAAGGTAGCCTGGAGGCAGAGAGCCCTGGACTAAAGCCAGGAGAACCAAATCCATGATTGGAGGTTTTTTACCCTTAACTGGCTGTGTGTTCCTAGGAAAGTCCTTTCTCCTATCCAGAATGGTTTCATCTCTAAAGCAAGGAGGTTGAAATGTAGTTGGTAGGCACTCTAGCAGCTGTCTATAACAACTCAGACTTGTAAAAGCATCCCCTCTACAACACGACTGAGAAGATTTATCTAGTCTTTGCTTTGAAAAAACAGGGTCTAATAAGGAAATCCCCAAATTGCCTTGGAATAATAGCTTGCAGACTGGGCTCCATTTGATTCTCACAATCTTTGAGGTACTTTGAGACTGAGAGGGGTTTTAAGTGACTTGCTCAGAGCTCCCCAGCTAGGTAGTGGCTGATGCAGTGTTCGGATACTCTTCTAGCTGGTGCCTCCCTGTGTCACCTTTGTGCTTAGACTAAACAGCACTTGAAGACAGGGCCTGTGTGCCTGCAGAAATGGCTGATCAGGGCAATTTAAAGAATTCATTAGGGCTCTCAAAGGATGGCAGCCATGTCTCTATGAGATGGGAGGGCCTGCTCAGGACCCCCAAAGACATGGTACAGCCATCACAGAGGACCCCAATTAACTTTGTTTCCCCATCTCTATGAATGACTTAGGCAAACAAGGAGACTACAGGGGTAGGGGGAGATTTGAGGGGAAGGAGTGGCTGTATCCTAGGCTCAAGTGCCCCTGCTTCTGTAAAAGAAGTCTGTGAGACTGCTCACCTCCTAGATCAGGGCAGGGCCCATGAAGAACAGAAGTTGGAGAGAGTAGAACACACAGTGAGGCCTCATCTCTGAGGCTCTGTTCTGCTCTGGCCTGTGTTTCTGTGACTTGGCTGGGCTACTTGTCCTGGGGGAGTGAGGTGGTTCAGGACTCATTTTAGCCCTGTCCCAAATCACAGACTGCTGAATCAGACTTTTCCTCTCTCTCTCTCTCTCTCTCTCTCTCTCTCTCTCTCTCTGTGTGTGTGTGTGTGTCTGTCTCTGTCTCTGTCTCTCTTGTCTCTCTCTGTCTCTGTGTGTGTCTGTCTCTCTGTCTGTCTCTCTGTCTCTTTCTCTCTCTCTGTCTGTCTCTGTCTCTGTCTCTGTCTCTGTCTCTGTCTCTCTCTCTCTCTCTCTCTCTCTCTCTCTCTCATCTCTGTCTCTCACCCTCCTCTATCTCCTGAGGGAGCTGCCTTAGCCCTTGGCACAGGGGAAGCACAGGAAGCAAGTTCAAAGATCTCCTGTGATGAACCGGCTTGTCCAGAAAGAACAAAGGGCGCTTGCGGTCACTGGCAGAAGCTCCTGCTCACATCCTAGGACTTGGTTCCTCTGGGGTCCCAAAGCCTGGCTGTGCCTGTCTGGGACCTTGGTCCAGGCCGTCCCAGAGCCCTCCCGGGGGCGGAGTGCCCACCCAGCCCCACCTAAGGGTCCTTTTCTCTCTAAGAGAGCCGCCCGGGCTCAACAGCCAGGGAGGCCCCTGCTCATACTGCCCCACTGATCGATCGGGGTGCCCAGGGTGGGGGGCTGGGCCGTCTGGAGCAAGGATGGCTTGGGGGGCCCGAGCTCTGGTTTGGAAATGTGGCCTGGAGGGTGCTCGGCCGGATCCGGGGCAGGACTGGAGTTGGGGTGACCCGGCTCGGGCGCGCTGGGCAAGGCGGGGGGCCGGGCCTCGGTGACAGCGCGGGCGGGGCCGGGGGCGGCGGCCGGGGGCGGCGGCCGGGGCGGAGCCTCTCCCCAGGGGCGGCCGGGCCGGGCCCCGCAGGCCAGATTGCAGCCTGGGCCCAGAGAGGCAGAGCTGGGGATCCGCACGTCCCGGGTAACGGCGGGGGCTGGGCGGCGGGGAGGGACCCCGGCGGGGCCGGAGCCCGCGTGGCCAGGCCGAGGCCCGGCGTGGAGCTCCGGCTCTCACACCCAGCCCGGGCTCGGGGCCCGAGGGAGGCGGGAGGCGCCCGAACGGTGGGAAGGCATCTGGAGGGTCCCGAGGCCCCTGGCCCTCCCGGGGAAACGGAGGTCCGAGGGACAGTGGGATCAAGCAAGGAGGACGCACAGAGGCAGAGAGGGATCCACAAGTGGTGTCTTGAGATGGGGGGGAGGGCCGGGGCTGGGGGGAGAAGAGGTCTGGGACTTTGCAGGAATGGAGACTCCAAAGCCTGGGGATGGCAAGTGGGCAGAGAGGCCCTAAGGTAAGTAAGAGGGTGGGGGGCAGCTCAGTAGAGGGACTCCGCTTCTTGAGTGGAAATGTGATCTCAGACACTTCCTAGCTGTGTGACCCCGCGCAAGCCTCCTAATCCCGGTTCCCTCAGTTTCCTCATTTGTAGCATGAACTGGAGATGATAAATCATAGCATTATCTTGCCAAGAAAATCCCAAAGAGTGAGACATGACTGAATGTCTCTGCACAGAGCAAGGAGTTGCAGTGATCTTTTGAGGAGAGGGAGAGAGGCTGAGTTTGATTGGGCCAAGCAGAATGGAGATCATTGAGATGGTTCCTCCACTACTGAGCAAAAAAGGAAGCTGACCTTTGGATCTACTCACTCTTGGGCTCCCTGCCTTAACAGATTATAGGCTTAAGGGACTAAGACCTTGGATTCCTTTAAATGGGAAGTCCTGGGGATGCAGGGGGAGGACACTTGGACCCCTGAAAGCAAGTTGGAATGCTTTCCAAAGAACTTCTACCATTCTTCTTCCTATCCAGCAAGGGAAGGGAATAAGGTATCCACTATGCCTGGCCAAGACTGCCACCAGCCCTCAGAGGGGGAGCATCCGGCTGTGACACGATTTCGCCAGTATCTCCGAATCCAGACTGTGCAGCCAGAGCCCAAGTATGGTGAGGAAGCTCAAATGAGGGTCCCTTGCAGGAGGCACTATGTCTCTGAATGGGCTGGGCATGGCTGGTAAAGACAGACCTTGGACATCAAGCTTTCATGGCCCCCATCGTGGTTGGTCCAGTAACCAAAGGAATTATATCAGGCCTCTGAAATTTACAACTTGACAAACTCTGACCCTTGTTGATCTTGGACTGGGCAAAGAACCCTGGAGAGAAAGAATCCCCAGTCAAATCCTGGAATGGGATGGGATCCAGTCTCCCCTGCCTTTCCTATCCTGCCAGCATTTCTCTTTCCCCTGCAGATGAAGCTGTGCTTTTTTTGGAGAAGATAGCCAAGGATTTGGACCTTGAGTTTCAGAAGGTGGAGGTGAGGGGAGAGTTGGGTTCTATGACCCAACCTGAGCTTTGGGTAGAGGTAAAGGAGGGGTGAGGGGATTGGACGCTAAACTAACAGGAGTGGAAGATTTCTTCATGTTCTTTAATCCTCTTCAATTTTGCCCCATTTTTTCCTTTTGCCAGGTGGCCCCAGGCCGAATAGTGACAATATTGACATGGCAAGGCACAGATCCCAAGCTCCATTCCATTGTGCTGAACTCCCACACTGATGTGGTGCCTGTCTTCAAGGCAAATATCTGGGGGCCCGAGCCGAGGGTGATAGAGAGCTCTGGTGACATCTCTCCCATGGTTCCTGGTCATGCTACATGGTCCAGCATCTTTTATCTCTTCAGAGGAGCTTTTCCTTATCAGCCAGGGAAGCTTGGCAAATGAGCACACCTAGTGATAAGTGCCTACTTCTTTTTGAAAGCTTATTATGGGCTTTCCTCCCAACAACTTCATGAGACAGGTTGTACAAAGATGATACCCATTTTGGAGATGAAGCAACTGAGATTTAGAGAGGGTAAAAAAAATTGTTTATGGTCATTGAATAGGTGTCTGTCAAGACTTGAACTCTCATATATAAACCTAGACCTGTCTACTGCTCTTCTTAGAATCCACGTGAATGAAGGCTGAGGAAGAAGGGAGTCACCTAAACCTCTGCAATTTGAAACTTTATAAACTCTCTCTCCCCTGTTGATCTTGGATCTTGGATCAGGAAGGAAACTGGTCTGGATAGAGGGATGGGAAGAGTTGGAAATGGTTGAGAGAAGGGGTGCTGTAACATGATTAATATGGAAATAACATTTTAACATGATTGTGCATGTATGATTTATCTCAGATTGCTTGTTGTCTTGGAGAGGAGGAAGGGAAAGGAGAAAGAAAGGAAGAACATTTTACAAAGATGAATGTTGAAAACTCTCTTTATGTGTAATTGGAAAAAATATTATTAAAAAAAGAGAAGGGGAGGCGGCTAGGTGGCGCAGTGGATAGAGCACCGGCCCTGGAGTCAGGAGTACCTGGGTTCAAATCCGGCCTCAGACACTTAATAATTACCTAGCTGTGGAGCCTTGGGCAAGCCACTTAACCCCATTGCCTTGCAAAAGCCTAAAAAAAAAAAAAAAAAAAAAAAAAGAGAGAAGGGTATACTGGTTACATGTGGGATGGGGATAGGGCAGATAGTCTGCCACTCCTGAAGTATGTGATGCAAATGAAAAACAGATCAAGATATGCAGGATGAGAGCTGGCAGAAAGAGTTCTGTTTGAAATGAGGGAGCAGTGAGTTTCAGGTTGCTTTGGGAAGTTATAGGGACCTCACAATCCAGGAAGGCTTCCTGAAGGCGGTGGGCCTTCAAGGACCACTTTATGTTATGAGTGGCAGATGGAGGAAGCAGATGACCCCTAACATGGAGGAAGGATATTCTGGGCAAGTCACAAGAATGGGATCAGACAAAACCCAGGTATGCATGAACTTATCTTCTAACCCTTTGCTCTTTTTGTCCTCAGGAACACTGGCATCATGATCCCTTTGACGCTTTCAAGGACGCCCAAGGGAACATTTATGCTAGGGGTGCCCAGGACATGAAATGTGTTGGCATTCAGTGAGTCCACACCCATTGGGAAGACTTCCATACCTCTCTTTCTGTCTCCACATGGCCCCCATCTCCTTTTCTGGCTTGGTTTCCCTTTCTGGGAAACAGAGGACCACAAGAATGAATCAGAGAATTTGGGAGTGAGAAGGGACTTCAGAGGTCTTTGCTTCAAAGTCCCATGCTACCTACACTCCTGTCCTTTCCAAGTCTTAGTCTTTGATCTAGTGTCTAGCATTCCCCTAGGCTCAGCTTGAGCCTCAATCTACAGGAAACTCAAGCCTTCTCTGGGGTGTCACCTCTTTTCTTCTGAACAAGACAGTGCACATTCTTAAGTGTTTCTCCTAAAGGGTCCCAATCAACCTCAACAGATATCTCCAAGTTCTTTCTTCCTGCTCGGCCAGGCAGAACCAGTCTGATCTGCCTTCCACAGCACAGTGCCTCTAATGTTTGAAGACAGAGAATAGCCCCCAAATTATATCCCTCTTGAGCCTTCTTCAGACTAATTTTAACAGTAGCTAACATTTATATAGCAGCTGTGTCAGACACTGTACTAAGCACTTTACAAATATAATCTCATAGGATTCTCACATAATTCCCATTTTTCAGTTGAGGAAACTGAGGCAAATAAGTTAAATGTCTTGCCTAGGTCATACAGCTAGGGTCTGAAGCCATATTTTAACCTGGGTCTTCCTAGTGGAATTTGATAAGGCCACAAGAAGTGGTACTGGCTCCTCTCTAATTCTGGGCAGTCTGCTTCTCTTAATGCAGTCTAAGAGAGAATGAATTTTGGGGGGTTGCCATATCACACTGCTGATTCTTGATGGACCTGCAGACCACTGGCTGCCAGCGATCGATGGCACCCTTTAGTCTAGTGTGTTTTCATTCTATCTGGTACCATTCAACATTGTTACTGACATGTTAAAGCACAGGTAGTATGCTTCAGATTGCTGATGACAGAAAGAGAGGATTAATATACTGGAATACAGAATTCTATTACAGATATGTAACAATTTAGGAAGATGAAATTTAATAAGGGGCAAATGCAAAGTCCTTCCTGGATTAAAACAACAATAACCACCACAACAATGTCAATTGTAAAGTACAGGATGGGGAGATGTGAAATAGTCCCACAGTCCTAAACTGTGGAGTTTGGGCAGACTGCAAGCTCAATAGGAGTTAACAATGGACTATGGCAGACCACAGTTCTGCTCTTAGAATTTTAGGCTATCTCATTCAGCTTGAGGGAGGTGATATACCATAGTCCTCTTCCCTGGTCAGAATGAACTTAGAAGAGTAAGTCAATAAGCATTTATTAAAATCTTCTGTGGATCAGTCATTGTGCTAAGCAAAAGACAGTGCCTGCCCTCAGGGAGCTCACAATCTAGTAGGCACTGCAATTTAGGGAGGGCCTGTCCAGAGGAAGGTAGCCACCCAGGCCACGTCACAAGATGACAGCTTGAAGAAGAGTATTGTGTAGCCTGGCCAAGATAAAACTTGGCAAAATTAGGTCCTTGAGAGCATGGATGGTCTCTTTTGTGTTCATCTCCTTATCACCTAGGACAGTGCCTGGCTTAGAGTAGGCACTTCATGTTGATGAATGGGTGGTTGCTTGATGTGGGGAGCTGTCTTCTAGTATATGAAGAGCTGGCATGGGGACGGCCAGGAGGAGACTGCTTCTGCCTTCTCTTGGAAGGCAGAATTAGAAACAGTGGGTAGAAGGTCAAAGAGGCAGATATCTTTTTTGATAAATGGAAAAAAAAATTTTCTTCCTCTGACCTGCCCCAAAGTGAATGCTTCCCAAATCAGGGTTCCTCATCATTGGCAGTCTTTGGGCGAAGCCTGGAAGAATACTTTGAGAAATTAAAAAGGGATTTAGAACTCAATGCCCCCAGAGGTCCCTTCCAATTCAGATCTTTTAATGATCTGAGATTCTTGGGTGGCCAACTGGGGGATCTTGGACCTTGGGTTACCTAGACTCTACACCTATCTCAAATGTGAATGTTATATATGCCCCGGTCTCATTCTTGTTGTCTTTCCAGGTACCTGGAGGCTGTTCGGAGGCTAAAGGCAGAAGGGAAGCGTTTTCCCAGGACTATTCACCTGACATTTGTCCCTGGTATGGCTGTGGTGGGGGTTGAGAGTAGGGGAGTAGGTTAGTGTCAGGGGCCCACTGGGGGTCTCCATCCTTGCTTTGGGAAAGTGGGCTCCTCCAGCCCTAGAGCAGAGAGCAGATGGTGGGCATGAAATGTGAATGTATGTCTATATGTGTTTGTCTCTTTGCTTCGTGGTGCTTCTGTTGCCTGCTCAGATGAAGAGGTTGGAGGACACCAGGGCATGGAACTATTTGTGAAACGGCCAGAGTTTCAGGCTCTGAGAGCTGGTTTTGCCCTAGATGAGGGTAAGTCCTGATACTGGGCAGGGGGTCTGGATGGTCTGGGCCTAGACTCAATCTTGACTTCTCACTCCCTAGGCTTGGCCAGCCCTACAGAAACCTTCACAGTCTTCTACAGTGAACGGAGCCCTTGGTGTAAGTAGAGCCTTTCCCCTGGTTTGGGTGGAGTTGGGGAAGGAGGCGAGAGAGAGCACCTGACCTCTGCCTTTGGGGAACCCAGGTCCAGGGTGGAGACATGTCCTTTCCCACGAGGAATCCTTAGTCTAAGGGGGTAAATAAAATAAGCTTCTGCTCATCAGGGCTCCGGGTCACAAGCTCTGGGAACCCAGGCCATGGCTCCCATTTTATTGAGAATACGGCAGCAGAGAAACTGGTGAGTTGGGAGCATTGGGAAACCTAGAAGACGGGGGTGGGCTGTCAGTGGAGTGCCCCTGGCTGACTTCCCTCCCCCCCACCCCTGGGTGGCTCTACAGCACAAGGTGGTCTCCTCAGTCATGGAGTTCCGAAAACAGGAGAAGCAGCGGTGAGAGATCCCCTTTGTCCCTTCCCTGGTTTCTGTCCTTTGCCTCTCCCTTCACCCTTGTCCTCTTTGGGGGCCCTTGGAAAGGGGATCATTGGGAAGTGTTGGGGTTGAATATTATCTTTTCCCCAGGTTACAGTCAGACCCCAGCCTGACTCTGGGGGCTGTGACCACCGTGAACCTGACCATGCTGCAGGGAGGAGTTGCCTTCAATGTAGTACCGGCCACCATGAGTGCTAGCTTTGACTTTCGAGTTGCACCAGATGTGGACACCAAGGTGCTGGTGGTGGGGAGGACCTTCACCTGGTTTTACCTCCCTGACCCAGGGCTTACCCCCTGTTTCCCAGGACTCTAGATAATTCCTGCCTTCCGGCTGGTAGAAAGAGCTCAGGTTTTAGAGTCTAAAGACCTAGATTCAAATCCCAGTTTTAGTATTTATTAGAAACCAGATGACTCCAAATCTTAGCCTCCCTAAGCCTTAGTCCCCTGATCCATTAACTGAGGATAGCAATTCTTGCATTATGTGAATCACAAGGTAGTTTCTAGAAAATCATTTTACTTAAAGTGCTATAGAAATGGGAACTGATATTTTCCTTCCAGAATTTCCACCTGCCTCTGCTTCTTAACTCTGATTTGATTCTTAGCTCAGATGGCAGGGGTGTGTGTGGGGGTACTACCTCCTTGCTATGTTTGTGTCTCCTAGGCCTTTGAGAAAAGAATTCAGGGCTGGTGCCAGGAGGCTGGGGATGGTGTCACCTATGAGTTTCACCAGGTATATGGACCCCTTTGTTTCCTCTCCCCACCCCCCACCCCCAACAAGGAGCCTTTTTTTTTTTGTTGAGTTTCACAATTAAGAGCCTAGGAAACGGTACTATTAGTGCTCCAGGTGGGTTTATATCTATGTATATGAGAGAATGTTATAGACCATATAGGGTATGTTTGTATGTAGGTCTATAAAGATGTATGTGAGAGTAAATCAGTGCATATGTTTGCTTGTATCTGGGTCTATATTTGTATGTGTTGGTTTGTGGGTTTTTGTGTTCCTGTACCTATGTTCCCACATGCTTGCACACAGGGGTGTCATCTCCCTGAAATTGGGATTGGGAAGGCAATTTCTTTGACCCTTGCTTTATCTGATCCTCCTCAGCAATGGACAGAGCCTCGGATTACAGCCATAGATGCCTCTAACCCATGGTGGGTTGAGTTCAGCAGAATCTGCAAAGAGATGTAAGTAAGGCCCTGGAACCAAACATCTCCCTGACCCTGGTCCCATGTCCTGTTCTGCTGTTTTCTTTCCTTCTGTTTCCTCTCATTGACATGGTCCCCATTTGAGGTCCCCCATTCCCCCTTGTAAAGACCTTTTTATCTTCCCCTTGCCAGGAATCTCAGTGTGAAGCCCGAGATCTTCCCAGCTGCCACTGACAGCCGCTACCTAAGAGCTGTGAGTATCTCTACCCTTCTGCTTTGAGATCAGGCCAGTGGGAGCCAGCTAGTTCTTTTTAGGACTGGGAAGGGCAAGGGAACTATCTGTGTCGGGGAGAAAAGAGGGGGCTGACTTCATCTCTGGGACCCTGGCAGGGGAGTGGAGTATTCTCCAGAGTCCTAAGGTGCAAGGGAGAGAGGAGGCTAGCCTCTTCCTCTCTGACCTCCCCTCTCCTGATGCCATCCACATGCTTGCAGGCAGGAGTCCCGGCTCTGGGCTTCTCCCCGATGAACAGGACCCCAGTGCTGCTGCATGACCACAACGAGTTCCTGAATGAAGCTGTCTTCCTTCGGGGCATTGACATCTACGTGCAGCTGCTGCCTGCCCTGGCCAGCAGGCCGGCCCTGCCCAATGAATGCTGATATCCCTACCTAACAGTAGCCTCTGGCTTCTCCAGTGCCTTCCCCTCCCCAATCTTCTAGGGCTTGGGGACCTCCCTTAGGCACCCCCTTAGGAACTGAATGCCAAAGAGCCCAATCTCCAATAAAGCTGATTTGGTGCTGAGCTGTCCTGTGTTATCTCTCCACTGATAGATGTACATGCCTGCTCTCCTTCACTCACTTGGCATCTTCTGCACAGCCCTTTCTGGTAACTGCAGGAGGAAGGGGGGGGCGCTCTTAAGGGGAAGACCAGTGATAGAAGAAGTGCTGCATGATGAGGGCTGGACCTAGAGTCTGGAAGAACTGGGTTCAGATCCTGCTACTGGCACTCACTGTGTGACCATAGGCATTAAAACCATTTAACATCTGGACTTCAGTTTTTTTATTTGTAAAAAATATTTAGAGGCATTTTTTGTAGCAGCAAAGGAAGGAGTGAAATGAAAGTGGCTGTCCAATTGACTGGAGAATGATTGAACATATTCTATCTAGTTTATTGAATTTGGACTGGAGTGGTTTGCCATTTCCAGTTCATTTTCTAGATGAGGAAATGGAGGCAAACAGGGTTGAGTGACTTGTCCAGGGTCACACAGTTACTAAATGTCTGAGGGCAGATTTGAACTCCCAAAGATGAGTCTTCCTGACTCTAGGCCCAGCACTAGGCCCCAGTACCACCAGTTGCCTTTGGCATATTACATAAATGATTTTACTTCTGTACGGGTAAATTGTGGAAGGCAGGGGGAGAGAGGAGGTGGTGATAACTCATCATTTATTAAAGTCAGAATGGGGCTAAGATAAAATATGTAGATAAAACAGCATTTTCCCTCATGAAACTTAGTCTGTTGAGGAAGCACCCTCACACACATTAATGTGCTCTTCTTGGTCCAACCATTCTGGAAAATACTTTGGAGTTCTACCAGAAAAGCTGCTAAATAGCTCAACTGCTTCAGTGATGCCACTACCAGTCAAAGACCAAGTGGATAGTGGCTAAAGGAAAGGGCCTAGAGAGACAAATATTGAAAGTGATACTTTTTGTAGTAGCGGAAGGCTGAAATGAGAGTGGCTGACCATTGACTGGAGAATGTCTGACCACATTCTAGATTGCCATCATTGGACCAGGGTTGTGCCCTAAGAACTGACAAATGTGAAAGATTTAGATTATTCACAAATAAACAGCAAGTAAAAATGAGACACCTACAAGTTTTTTTTTTTAAATTCAGAGAAACTTGGGGAAGACTTGTATGAACTGATACAGAGCAAACCAGAACCAGAAGAGCTAGTGAATAGCTAGCTAGTCATAGTTGACCTTTATATAGTGTGCCAGACACTGCTAAGCATTTTCTACTTATTTGGTCTTCACAACCTGCAAAGTAGGGAATTATGATGAGGAACAAAGGCAAAGACGGGGGACTTGACTTTGTCTGGGGTCACAGCTAGTATCTGAGGTCAAATTGGAACTCAGCTGTAAAGTCTAGCCCTATCCACTGTACCACCCAGTTGCCTTATTTATTTATGAATTTATACAATGACCATAAAAAGGTCAAGAGAAACACTGAAAGACATAGGAGTTGAAGGTGAAACATGCCTTCCACTTCTACGCAAAGAGGTGGTAAATCACAGGTATGGAATGAGACAGGTATATACAGACCTGGCCAATGTGTTGGGTTTTTTTTTTTTTTTTTGCTTGATTGTAGTTTGTGATGTGGGGTTCCGTGGAAGGAGGGATGGATGGCCCCTGCCAAATGGCCATCATGTTGAAAAAAGAAGCATCAATGAAATTATCTTCATAAAGTGCCTTGGAGATATGGACCCAAATTATGTGATGCTCAAGGAGAAGCCCCATTAGAGATCAGAGAAAATCTCATAAAGTGGCATTTGAAGTAGGCTTTAAATGATAGGAATCCAAAGGCAGGTATGGAAGACTGGGCCAGAGGAGGAAAATAGTCCTAGTGTAGAGAAAACAATGAACTGAGGAGTTCATAGGGGAGCTCACTGTGTGTTGAGGAGAGTCCTGGAGATGGTGAATACGATTTGGATTGGGGAAGGGTAAGGAATTCCAGGAATTGTGAAAAAAACTTTGGGATAGGAATAGTTATGGTGGATTGGGGATAGGCGAAGGTCCTCAAAGTTTCTGATCAGGAGAATCCTACATTTCTCCAACCTCCTGGAAGAGATCCTGCTCCTTGGGGTGAGTGAAGGGAGTTTGTCCTTTGGACTGCAGCTTTCTGAATGTTGCTAGGCTGCAATGGAAGTCAGGAAACTTGGATCTGAATCCTAGTTCCTTGACTTTGGCTAAGGACATGTTATGTTGGTTAGGAGCCTCTGCCCTCATGAGCAAAATGTGAAATCATTAACTTTGGAGGATTCATGTCCCAAGGTAGTGGCAGTGAAAGGGTGAAAGGTACTTTGTACATGGTGGAAATGGAAATTAAGAAAATAACCTGTAAAATTGATGCTGGGGGGCAAGAGAGGTTATTTACTTCCGTAGGCTAACTTTGGCTCCCCCTCACTTTGCAGATATCCTTAGGCCAAACGGGCCTGGGTTCTCCATCTCCTATGTTCTTGGACACTAGGACTGTCCAAAATGTGACTTGCCTGTGGGTTTACTAAACGCATTAGTAAATGAAGCCAAGCTACTGCAGAGCTCACTAAAACGGCACATCAAAATACATTGTCTATTGTTTCAATAAAAACTTGTTTGCCTGGAAGGCAATTTTTATTCATGCCCCCTTCTAGGAATCCTTCCATTTTTCTTGGGGTTCAGCTCAGGTACCATCTGCTTTCCCAGTCATGCAGATGAAAGAGCTACACTTCATGCTCCCTTGTGTTTACTTTTACAAACTTACTGGGTTCTCCGAATGTAAGCTGCCTGAGGGGTGGGCCTATTTGGGCAGAACACAGCATCTGACCCATGATTTGCTTGTAGATTTTCCCTTCAAAGGGAAAGGAGAGCAGCAAAGATTGTCTGGAATCCCCATCACCCCTCAAAACAAATATTAGACAAATTCTTCCTCAAGACCTTGGGTTGGGGCAGCTAGGTAGCACAGTGGATAGAGCATCGGCCCTGGAGTCAGGAGTACCTGAGTTCAAATCCAGCCTCAGACAATAAATTAGCTATGTGGCCTGAGGCAAGCCCCTTAACCCCATTGTCCCCAGGGAGCTGAAGCCTCCAGGCCACTGAGAAATAATTCAGGGTGATGAACTTTCTGAAGTAACCTCAGAGAAGGCAAGAGCCCTTGTTCTAGATGACATGGAGCATAATTCCCAATCCAGTAATCACATCACTAAATCTTCCAACCAAGCAATACCAAAAACCAAAAACCAAAAAAACCAAGATCTTGGGTTATTAGGGAGTACAACTCTGTTGAAGCTACCCTGGAGTTCACCCAGTCCTGGGATGGCTGGAAAATCCCACCCTATTTTCATTCTAGGGAGACAACAGTGAGTAAGTAGCCTTGAGTGTGAAGGCCAGGTTAAGAGGAATCTCAGTCAAAGGGGTGGAGTCTGACCCAAGGAAAAATCCATTATCTCAGTGTTTATAAACATTTCTCTAGAGGGCAGTGGCAAAGGCAGAGATCTGCTTCTTCCAGCATCCCTGACACAAGGTAGTGAAAAATTAACAAGTATCAACTAACAATATCATGGGGCCTGGGGCAGAAGTCAACTTTGACCAAGGCAGCCTGGTCCAGCTAGTCCTTTTAACTCCTTGAGGTTGGAGCAGCCAGTCAGAACCAGATGGTCCGGAGCCTGAATCTGTCTGAAACAATGAAGTGGGGAGACTAGGATTGTTTCCAACAAAGGGGAATCACTGGGTTCCTTTAAAGCCAAGATACCAGGATGCAGTTGAGTTCAAGGGCTCAAGGCTCTAGTTTCCTCTACCATCATCTGAACTCTCAGTCCTTTCTTGACTTTTCCTCTGATCAGCATCCCCGAGCTGATTTGGTTGGTTAAGAGTGATAAACTTACCCAGAACTAGAAAATACAGATGCTCTGGTTAAGGTCTTAGACAAGTAGAGTCTATAAAAATTCCAAGACCAAGGAAAGAACATTCACATGAGTCTTGAGAGGGAGGGCAGACATCATCCCCTTAAATGTGAAAAACCAGGTTTCTGGTAACTAAGTGATACACCTGGAGTTAATGATAGTTAATATTCAAGACTAGACTACCAAGTGCACATGCTTTTCAGAGTCCCCAGGGAGCTGAAGCCTCCAGGCCACTGAGAAATAATTCAGGGTGATGAACTTTCTGAAGTAACCTCAAGAGAAGGCAAGAGCCCTTGTTCTAGATGACATGGAGCATAATTCCCAATCCAGTAATCACATCACTAAATCTTCCAACCAAGCAATACACACTCAGGTTTTTGTGGTGGTTGTTCAATGTTTTTCCCTTGGTCATACTAAGGAAACCAAAGCAGGAATAGGATCCCTGAACCTGACCAGATTGGCATGGGATTAAGGAATTGGTGGCTTCTCTTCAAGGTATGCTGGCTTCAGGGTTCCTTTAGCTTTGGATTATACCTGGGAGGGACTTGACAGATATAATCCTCCAACCTCAATGAAGATGAGGAAACCGAGGAGTGAAGGACAGGTGCAGAGGATGTGGATGCTTAAACACAGAACACAAACTAAGTCCCTGGGTTCCAAACCCATTCTCTTCCTAGTGATTATTGAAGATTTGTTGGCGACCTGGACTTGCATTTTCTTGTAGATGGTTTTTCCCTCACCTCTTCTGCATTATCTTTTAAGCTCTTCCTGCCTCCAATGTGATTTGAAACTTTTACAAAGCAATATAAATTTGGAGCTTGTAAGAACCTCTTCTGATCTAAGCCCCTCACACTTGGCAGCTGCCAAATGCTATCAAAAGCAGTCAAAGAGGTGGAGACTTACTCTAAGTCACAAGACAGGAGTTAAGTAGGAGAACTAGGGTTCATTACAAAAGGGACCTTGACTGCCCCAGTGACCCTGGTAAAGTCACTTAAGCTCCTAGGGCTTCAGGTTCCCCATCTGAAAAATACTGTGTGTGTGGTGTTGCTCACAATTACTCAGAGCCTCTGCTTCCTCATTTGGAAACTGCTAATAATAGATTACCTCCTTTGAATAAGCGATGTGTGAAGAAAGTGCTTTGAAGACTTAAAGCTTATCAGGGAAGCTTTCCAAATTGGGCCCTGGCCTGCAGCCCCCCCCCACAATTCCATTCCTTATCGGAATAACAGAAAGACTAATAGTTCTTATGACTCACCATTTCCTTTATTTGTACAAAATAGTGAATAATCATCCCCTCTCTGGGGGGAAAAACGGTGGTTTAGGATTTAAACAAGTCCTTAGGTCCTAATGCATCTATTTTGAAGGTTTGGGACTGGCTGTTTTACCTCCAGCATCTTTGGGTTTGGACTCAGCAGGCTTAGCAGCCTTAGCATCAGACTTGGTGACCTTGGTGACAGACTTGGCGGCCTTGGGATCAGATTTACTGGCCTTGTCGGTGGGCTTGGCAGCCTTGGGGTCAGTGGGCTTAGTGGGCTTGGCAGCCTTGGGGTCAGTGGCCTTGGCGGCCTTGCCGTCAGTGGTTCTGGCAACCTTAGAGTCAGGCTTAGTGATCCTGGGGCCTGGACGTTTGATGCCGGTCCTAGGGCCTGGACGCTTGGTGGCCATCTTGTGACCAGCACGCCGGGCACTGGCCTTGGGGATCTTGGACCTGAGGAGCTTGGCCTTGGAGGCCTTGGTGCTCAGGGCCTTGATAGCCTCTGCTCGGGCCTGGATGGCTTTGGCGTTGTTGGCCTGCATCTTCTTCAACCCTTTCTTGTTGTGTTTCTTGGCAAAGCGCATGTTTCTCAGAAACTTGGGATCAACCTGGAAGACAAGCAATGTCTTAGACTGAAGTATTGAGCAGCCAGGGTCTCATCCTGGCTCTACCTAACTGGATCTATATCAAACTTACTGACCATGGGAACTCCTCAAGGCTTTGACTCTCTTCTCAGCTAATAATGCCCCACATATTCACACCTTCATAGGATCTCTTACAAATCAGCTTTTCTCTTCTCACCACCCTAGTTCAGGTTTTCTTTTCTGCTTTCCTATCTAATGCAAAATGCAACAACCTTCTAGGTTTCTGGCTCCAAGTTCTTTCTCAATTAGTTGCCAGTCATGTTCTTCAATCTAGTGGCCCCAGGATTTACCATCAAAGTCTTTTATCTGGCACTTAAAACTCCAAATCTGTCTTAAATCTTTTTTGGGGGCACTTAAAATAATTAATTGATTCCCTTCCTACTGTTTAGGATTATTATACTTAACATTTTTCTATCTCCAGGCCTTTGCAAGTGTCTGTCCCACATATTTAGAATGTTCTTCCTCCTCACTTCTGCCTCTACCTTCTGAAGGAAACTTCAAAATCTCTCCAGCTCACTTCTAATTTATCTTGGATATAGCTTGTTTACATGATGGCTCACCCAACAGACTTGTGTCCTGCCTTTCACTCTAGCTCTTAGTAGCCACTTAAATGCTTCCCAACTAGTGGCTTCCCCATCTGGTAGATTACCTTCAGCTACCTGATAATAAGTAGATCTGAATTATTTCCATGTGTATGTCTTATCCATGGCCAAAGCATTCAAGGTCTTTGGGCTTCTTTGCTTAGCATAGAGTAAACACTCAAATGTTCAATGATGGACTAAATTGAACTTGGAGTCATAATACCTAAGGTTCAGTCCAGGTTTGTACTAATAGGTCTTTTATATTAAGTCCTTCCTACTTTTAGGAAATTCCCTATCTACAAAAGGAAGTTGACTAGATAAATGGCTTAAAAATTTTAACCTATGTAGTTCATAATTAGTGACTGCTTCCTAAACACTTTTCCAGAAGCTGTGCTAGCCAGCTTCACCTCTTCAGTCATTTTAATCATTGAAACTGAATAACCTTTAGATTCATTTGGTCCACATGGGTGGATTTCTCATCATGTGGCTTACCAAGTTCCTTTCATGTTTAACCACTAAAGAATCTAGAGTCACATGAAACACTAGGGTCTAGTTGTTTCCCAAAGGTCCAGAGGTACCACATCAAATTATATTACAAAGTAGAAATCAAAGCAATTTGGTGCTAGATAAGAAACAGAATGGTTGACCAATGGAATAGATCAGGTACAAAATATAAACAATTGAGTACAGTAATTGATAAATTCAAGGATCCAAGCTATTGGAGGCAAAATCTTACTATTTGACAAAAACTACTGGGAAACCGAAAAGGTCTGGCCAAAATCAGGCAGACCAACATCTCACACCACTATTAAAGTTTTTGTACAAATAGAACCAATGTACCCCCCAAAGTTCTCATTTCTGATATAGGGAACTAAATAAATAAAAATTAAGAGCCAACCCTCCACTGATAAATGGTAAAAATCATATGAACAGGCAATTTCTATAATCAAATAAAAAAATGTTCTAAATCTTAACTCTGGGTTACCACTTCTACAGTGGTTGGCTCTGATGACAAATGTTGGAAGAGATGTGGCAAGCAGTCCAACCATTCTAGAAAACAATTTGGAAATATGCCCCCAAACTGTATGTTTTGATCTCAAAATGCTATTATATTTGTATCCAAAGAGATCAAAGAAAAAAGGGCTCATATGTACAAAAGCACTTATAGTAGGGATTCTTGTGGTGGCAAAGCATTAGAGCCTAAGATACCCAACAATTGGGGAATGGTTGGAACAAGCTGTGGTAAACGACTGTGCTATTAAGAAATGACAAGGGGAAAGGTTTCAGAAAATCTGAAAGAAGCAAGCACATTAACAGCAATATTGTAATCTGTGACTTAATACTCACAACTCCCAAAGGACCAAATGAAAAAAATGCTAGCCATCTCCTGATAGAGAACCGGTAGACTTGAGTGCAGACTTAAAGTCTATTTTTTTTCTTTCCAGAACATGGAAAATACAGAAATGTTTTACATGATCACCTATGTATAATGGGTATATTTCTTGCCTTCTCAATAGGTTGGGGGAATTTGGAAAATTTAAAACAAAACCTTCCCAAGTATAAGGATCAAAACAAGTTAAAGAATTTTAGCTAAGTGACTGGTACTCAAAAGTGGCCAACAAAGTCTGGCCTTTATTAGCCCTGTAGTGGGAAATCATTTGTTAAATATCCAGTCATCAAGAAATATAAAATTGATCTTTGGAGAAAATTAATTAAGACAGTTTGCTTCAGTACTGCATACCTATACAGTTATTTGAGTACATGATTTTTACCTTCTACTAGATTCTAGGACTCCCAAGAGCAGGGGTCAGATGTTGTGAACATTTCTCCCCCTACAAGCGCAATCATTGAACACAATGAGCATAATTATTGATGAAATGAATAAAGGATTAATACTGCTGTTCAAACCAAAGACCAAATGTAAATGTAGCTCGTGGTGGGGTTACACATTTAACTATATTCTGGGACCAACTAAGATGAAGTTTATGTGAATACATGGAAAGTTCCAGAAGACTGCAGATTTTGTGTTCTACATACACCTTGACTTCTTTCTTTAAAAATTGTGAGCTGACTGTGAGCTCTTTTAGGGCAGGCAGGTGTCCCTTTCCTACTCACAGGCCAGTGTGCTGCAGAAGATCAGACTTACAGCTAGAGGGAGACTTAAGAGATCAAGGTCAGAGGCACTAAATCAGAGGCAGACCTTGAATTCAAATCCTTGCCTCCTAAGCTAACACTCTTGCCAATGACCATCTTAAGAATCAAACCAGCATTCTAAGTCTCTCATCAATACACTAAATTCAGAGAATATATGAACACTCACCCCTTTCAGAGACTCGTATCTCTGTGACCTAGGTTTCTTGATGCCATTTCTGTGCCACTTTCGTGCTATAGACAAGAAGGGGAAAAATTAGGTAGTTTGATTTTACACAGAAAATAATAACCTCCCACAACTACAGTGTTCTACAATTAGATTAATTATTTTTCCTCACTCCTGCAAAGTAGCAGGATTTTTATCCATACTTTAAAAAAGATGACAAAACAGGTTTTGACTAAGTTGGCAACTTGTCCAAAGTCATAGAGCCTGCGAATGGTCTTAACACTCAATGCAGTTACGGCTGGGCAACTTACATTGATTATGGGTGGTATGATTCTTAGACTTGGCCATCTTTACACCTGCAGGAGGGAGAAAAAAGGATTTTGTGATTAAGAGCACAGTGCTAAAGATACCTCCATGGATTTGTGACCTCTCATTTTTAGTAAAGTTAAATCAATTTTTCTGGGGCATGGAGCTAGAAAGATCATTAAGAAGCAGGATTTGAATTTGTTTCCCAATTCCTCTTCATTCTAAGGTCTTTCTGTTGTTAATGACGTCCCTTTTATCCTGCACATGTCTGCATGTTATCTTCAACTGCCTCTAAGTTCCTTGAGAACAAGCACTTTTTTGCCTCTTTTAGCCAGCTTTGAGTTAGCAGGTCTACTAAATAGACACGGCTTCTCTTCAAGTCAAGTCCAACCAGCTAAGATGGAATTTGATCGAGATAAATCTTTATAAACTTGACCGTAAGAAGGTAAAAGCCAAAGAAGGAAGAATTAACGGCAGCTCGTGGCCATCAAATCCTACAGTGCGTGGTGGTCACAGTGTTAATGGCATGCTGGGAACAATTCTGGGGGCCAAACTCCAGTTTGTCCACGAAAGGGAAACTGCCATCATCGAGGAACGCTAATTCTCTTAATGATTCTACAATAGGGCTAAGATTCGGGAGGACAACCCCAGAGCGGTTCAGGGGCTGTGGAAATCTCCCAACATCAGCAAGGCTGAGGGTCGGCCTTGCATTCACGGCGGCCCCAGCGCCCCGGACAGGCCCGCGCTCCCGCCTGGGGCTTCCCTTGGCGGGGAGCTGGGCCACGGACGTCCCGCGAGAACGGGGCTGCCGAGCCCCCTCCAGGCCTCCCCCGGCTTCGGCCTGCCCCGACTCTCCCAGCCTCAGCCGGGCCCTGCTCCCCCTGCCCGCCGGTCCGGTCCCCGCCTCCCCTCCCGGCTCAGAATTCTTCCACTGTCCCCGGAACTATATGTTCGTCCCCCCACGTCCCCCCGAGGCCACGGATGGCGCCGGATACGACCCCCGAATCCTCTCACCGCAGCCGGCGCTAGCAGGCACTCCACCGACCGGAAGAGGCCAAAAGCCTGAAAGGAAGGAAGGAGGAAGAAGCGCGGGGCAGTGTGGGAAATAAGGGCCGCGTGGGAGGAAAATCCGGTGTGAAAAACCTTCCCCCTCAGGCTGCCGATCTCTGAGCAGAAAGGTTCCGGGAAGAAAAGGTCCGGATGGCTCCCTTCCGCCGGAAGGGGGCCGAGCTGAGCGGTCCCGGAAGCCGGCCCCGCCCGCGGCGCTAGGTCTTTCCGGCGGGAATGATTGGAGGGCGGGGCGGACCCTCCCGTGACCCTCCCCGAGCCTCAGTTTCCCCATCTGTAGGATGGCGGGTCGGAAAGGGCGGGTCTCCACGGGTCCTTTTTAGCTCGAGCCTCAGCTTCCCCATCAGGAGGAGGAGGCAGGCGCCCCTCCCCCCGCCTGCCTCAGTTTCCCACCCGTGACATGGGCCTGTGCGCCCCTCCCCCGCTCAGGGTGCCCGAGCCGCTCCCCCTCCTCACCGCCCCCCGCCCCACCTTGGCTCAACCTTCACCCTCCCTGACCCGATGCAGCCCGCGGACTGGCAAAATCCACAAAGAATCCAAAAGTCACTTTTCAGACAAGAATTTGGAGCTTCCAAGAGTTTGGAGTTTCTTTCCCTTTAGGAAAAGTTGCAAAATAAGAGAATTAGAACTTGGCCAACTCTCCCAGCTGTGGCCGGGCCCAGAAATATAGAAGACTATTCAATAATCTGTAAATTCCCCATTAGCAGAGGACTGTCTTGTCTCTCCCGGCATCTATGTAAATGCCATTTCTTTTTTTTTTTAAGAAAGATTTTATTTATTTTTGAGTTTTACAATTTCCCCCCCCATTCTTGCTTCCCTCCCCCCACCCCCCACAGAAGAGGCATTCTATTAGTCTTTACATTGTTTCCATGGTTTACATTGATCTCAGTGGAATGTGATGAGAGAGAAATCATATCCTCAAGGAAGAAAAATAAAGTATGAGATAGTAAAATTTCTTAATAAGATAACATTTTTTTTTCTAATTTGACAGTAATAGTCTTTGGTCTTTGTTCAAAGTCCACAGTTCTTTTGTTGGATACAGATAGTATTTTCCATTGCAAATGGCCCAAAATTGTCCCTGGTTGTTGCTCTGCAGGGATGAGCAAGTCCATCAAGGTTGAACATCACCCCATGTTGCTGTTAGGGTGTACAGTGTTTTCTGGTTCTGCCCATCTCACTCAGCATCAGTTCATGCAAATCCCTCCAGGCTTCCCTGAATCCCCATCCTTTCTCTTTTCTAATAGAACAATAATGTTAAATGATATACATAGACCACAGTTAAGCCATTCTCCAATAATACCACTTCTCTTTGAAAGAACACTGTGGGGTTCCAGATCCACATCTCTAAAATGATTGGATGGATAGAGAGCTGGAACTGGAATCCAGAAGGTCTGAATTCAAATTTGGCCTCAGACACCTCTTAGCTATGCAATCTTGGGTAAGTTAACCTCTGTTTGTTTCAATTTCGTCAACTATAAAATAAGCATTTCCTCCTTCACTATTCTGTGATAACATCTTTCCCCAAGCAATTTAGCTCTGGTCCCTTTTTTTTTTTATTAGGTTTTTGTAAGGCAAATGGGGTTAAGTGGCTTGCCCAAGGCCACACAGCTAGGTAATTATTGTGTCTGAGGTCGGATTTGAACCCAGGTACTCCTGACTCCAGGATGGTGCTCTATCTACTGAGCCACCTAGCCTCCCCTGGTTCCTTCTTCTTGCAATGGCCTCCATTCCCAACAGATATCCCATGTCCAAGGCAACAAGGACTATCCCTGGTTTACTTAGCTTCTTCCTGATGTTCAGTTCTCCTCCACCAGATGGAGTTTGTCACTTTTATCTTCTCTGGGTACCAGAGCTTGAGCATCACCAGCTGGTAGCTTAGAACTCTTCAGTTTCTCTGGAGCATCAAGTGCTTCCAGTCTATTTAAACTTTCTAGAGTTTTTAATTGGTGGTTACACATTTGTTCAAAAGTTTGTGTCGTTGCAAAAAAAAAAACCCTAAACAAAAAAAAGGTTTGTGTTGGTTGTAAGGACATTTTTTTCTTTGTCAAATGGAGCAAATCTTTTCTACTTTAAAGCAGTTTATGATGAATTCATAGATATTTGGTAGACTCTGTCCCGCACTAACTGTACATCCTGATCATGCCAGATGGACCAATGGAATCTCTTGGAATTTGGAAAGTCATTCTGACTTCCAGCCTTCCTCCAGGTCAGTTAGACCAGGTTATCTACTTCTTTGGAAATCTCCAAAATGGAGGAGGGAGAGATAGAATTCAAAATTTTCATTGACTACTCCCAGTGCAGGGGCCTATGGCTCAGGGAGAGAAAGGTAAGTATAGATATGGGCATACAACTCAAAAATATTTAGATGTTTCTCTTTGCTTATGATATAAAGGCCAAATTCTTCTCCTAGGCACATAAGACCTTCTACAGTCTGATATCACTTTGTCTTTCCAACTTGATATCATATCTTAATTTTGATTATTTAAAATTCAATTTTATTTCCAGGTACATATCCTTCTCTATTTCCCCCATTGAGAAAGTAAGAAAAACAAAATCCATTAAAAATATGTATGGTCAAACAAATAAATTACCACATTGGTCACATACGTACCTATGCACTCATGCAATGACCGATATTAAACTCTGGGTTCATAAAACCACACACACACACACACACACACACACACACACACACACGGTATATATGTACATACCTTAATTTGTATTGTGAGTCTATTTAATCAGGAGTAAAAAACACCATGAGTCCTTTGGAACTGTGATTGGTCATTGTGTTGATCAGCGTCCCTAAGTTTTTCAAAGTGGTTTGTCTTTACAGTATTATTATCATATAAATTATTTTCCAGGTTCATTTTTCTTTGTATCGTCCAAGTCTTCTCAGGTTTTTCCATCCCTTTCATCATTTCCTACAGAGCAATAGTATTCCATCATATTCATATACATATATATATACATATATATATATATATATATATATATATATCACTAGTCTTGTGCTTAGAATGCTTTCCCTCCAGACTTATCTCACTTCTGTCAAATCTCAGCTAAATTCCATTTCTACAGCAAACCTTCCAAGATCTTTTTTTTTTTTTGGTTTTTGACAGGCAAATGGGGTTAAGTGGCTTGCCCAAGTCCACACAGCTAGGTAATTATTAAGTGTCTGAGACCGGATTTGAATCCAGGTAAAACTGACTCCAGGGCCGGTGCATTATTCACTACGCCACCTAGCCGCCACTTGGATAAATGTTTGTAATGGATTTTGTTTCTACCTAGGGTGTTTGAAGATTGTCTATCATGTTAGATTGAGTTCCTTGAGAACAGGAATTTTTTTTGTTATTACCTTTCTTTGATCAAGAGTGGGAATCCCCCCTTTTTTGTTAAAGAAAAGCCTTTGATGATATCTGTAAAATTAAGTGCAAGATGATATCTAAGTTCTCTTCCATCTCTAAATCTATCACCCTCTGGTCTCCTGGGAGCTGCTGGGGCAGAGAGAAACAGACTGGATGGTTAGGAGCTCTTGGTCCTATTTCTGGCTTAGAAAGTCACTTTTTCATTCTATGCCTCAGTTTTCTCATCTGTAACAATACAGGATTGGGCCAGGTGATTGCTGAGGTACCTACCTCTTTTTCAACTCTACCATGATATGATTTGAATACAATTCTCCAATCTAGTGCATAGTTCAAATGGACTGTGGCTCTATGATTCAGATAGAATAACTCATTTGAGGGAGAAGATAAAAGAATCCGTATCCTCAAAGACATTCATGTAAGTGGATATTACCCTTGTCCTCAGGAGCCCCCTACTGTGAAGGCATCACAGGGCCAAATGGGGCCATCCAAGCTTTCAGAATAAGATCAAGATTTATAAGAGGTTCTAAAGGTCCATTTCAACTCTCCTGATTGACAGAAGAACCTAAGCCCCAATATCTAAAGTCAGTTTCTGAAGGGAGATTCAGACCCAGATTCAGACTCCACAGCCCCTTACATTAACCACTTCACCATATTGCCTCTTCATGGGGAGGAGTAAGGAATATATTGGTGAACATCAGAGTTGGGGTCCAAGAAGATTTTAATAAGCAAAAGCATTAGACTGAATCTAATAAGATGGAATTCGAGACAAATGTAAATGCATACCCATGTGAACTAATTATTTTGAACTCAAATACAAGGTGAAGAGGCATAGTCTAGAAAACCAGAAAGAAGAAGGAAGGCCTAAAGGTTTTGGTGGATCCAAAGGCTCAATATGAATCAGTAAATGTGATCTTGGCCTACCATAATAGAAGGAAATAATGATTGATAAAATATGTACTCTGTGCCACTGTGCTTAATACTTTATCAATATTATCTCACATTTGAGTCTCACAACAGTCCTGGAAAGAAGATGCTATTATTACCCCTATTTTTACAATAGAGAAAACAGAGGCAGATGGAGGTCAAGTGACTTGCCCAAGGTCAGACAACTAGGGAGCTTCTGAGGCCAGGTTTGAATTCAGATATTTTGGACTTCAGATCCAGATCTATATTCACTCTACCATAATTTCCAGGGCGGGGGGGGGAGTGTGATATTCACTCTATTTCCTATTCTGTCAGATCATATTTGGAATATTGTTTTTATTTCTAGGTATCAGTTTAAGAAGGACAGTAGAATTCTGTAGAATGTCCAGAGGATGCAACCAGAGTAATGAAAGATCTTGAATCCATATCATACAAGGATGTTTGCCCTGAGACAACAAGACTTGTGAACACCTATTAGGGTTTGAAGGGGACAAAAGGAACTAATGGCTGTTTTTAAGAATTTGAAGAACTGATGAATAGAAAATGGATTGTTTGACTGGGAGGGCAGAACCAGGAATAATGGATTTACTATAAAATAATTTAGGGCTAATGTTAGGGGTTTCAATTGATTCCAAAGTGAAATTTAGGCTGATTTAGGAGGTAATAAATTCTCTCTGACTAAGAATTTGGTATATTATGCTGGGGGTTCTTTTATTGCATGGTTTGGATTAAATAATCAATGAAGAGCTTTCTGCCTCTAAGATTCAATGAGTCTCAGCAAGACCCCAGTCTAAAGAGACACTGCCAGTCCTGTCTTCAGGTGGCGGTCCCCAGTCTGAGAGAGAAGCCTAAGCCTTGTCCTGGGTTAGGTCCTTGGGGAGGAGGGAGGTAGATTGTTAAAGACAGGAGATTCTAGGTTGGGGCCATCCATGCATGCCCTGGTTTCTTCACTTGGTGGCACTGTTGGGCCAGGAATGGAATCCCTTCAAGCCCAAGCTTCTAGCTCCTTTTTTTGTCTTTCTCACCTTTGGGGTCCTAGGACAATCCAACCTTTCCTCTGAGGCTGAAGCAGTGTTCCCCTTTTTCCTGGTGCAGGCTTTTCATAAATCTCACATTTAAGTGGGCCTAAAGAGGGTCCATGTTGGTGTCTGTTATAAAGTTCTCTTAATAAATGCTTTTTCTATCTCTGTTTTTCTCTAGGCCTCTCCCCATCTTGTTCTGTCTTCACTGCTTTCCCTCTTTCCAGTGCTGTTTCTGTCTCATTCTCCCCAAATCTCAATCCCAGCATCTAGGATGCATCCTTTAGTCTTCTGAGGCCTCTATCTCTCTGTCTTCACCTTCATCTCTGACCTTGATCTTTCCTGTGCACATCCATCTCAAGCCTACCATGGCTAAAAAGCTTTTTCCTGACATCCTGCTTTCCACAAACCACAAAGTTTTTAACCTTCTGTAACACACTTTGAAGGAACTAGAGCTCCTTTGTGGTCTTGAGTGTTCCTCATTTCTCCATCTCTATTGGTACAGTGTTTCATCCTTTTTCTCTTCCCCAGAGCCAAGTCCAGATCGCTCTTATTGCCAAGGGGAGGAAATAGTCTGCTAAATGACCATGATGATGCCTGTCCTTCGTGGTCAAAGAAGGCCGTGACATTGGAGTGGTGATGCTGGGACATGCTTGTGAATTGGATTTGAGTGAGGGGGGTGCTGGGCTAAGTCACCAGCCTCACTTTCTCCTCCAGAGTCCTCTGGGTCCAGTGACTGGTTATGAATTAGGACAACTGAAGATGGCCCTGGATGTGAGGAAATCAGGGTTAAGTGACTTGTCCAAGGTTACAAAGCTCTTTAAGTGTCTGAGGCTGGATTTGAAATCAGGTCCTTATAGGAGCCTGTCAAAAGACTAGGGGCTGGGTTTGAGGGACTTGTATTCTACTCTGAGTTCTGCCTCTGATCATTGACAAAACCTTGAGAAAGTAATTGTTCAGTCATTTCAGTCATGTCTGACTCTTTGTGACTGCAGATGAGATTTTCTTGGCAAAGATACTGAAGTAGTTTTCAATTTTCTTCTCCAGCTCATTTTTCAGGTGAGAAAACTGAGGCAAACAGTGACTTGCCCAAAGTCAGTGTCTGAGACTGGATTTGAACTCAAAGAAGATGAGTCTTCCTGACTCCAGGTTCAGCACTTAATCTACTTTTTCACTTTTGGGCTTCCTTTTCCCTATATGTACAATGAAATGGTTGAACTGAAGTCCATTGATGTTGAATTGTGATAGTCTAGGGTAGGAGTTTGAGGTGGGAGGAAGATAATTACCAGCCCTCAATTCCTCCCCTCCCCCCCTCATTTTCCCTATACGCTCCATGTTTTTTAGGTTTCCTCACAAAAATTAAGAGTGAGATTCTGAAACAATTCTTGAAGTTAAAGGTCTTCTGAAGGGTGGCATATATTTTGTACATTCTGAATAGGAATAGGGGAGGTTGTTTTCCCAGTTATCTAAACTAGTTTATTCTCTCTTCAAATTCACATCCCCAGGAAACCTTCTTGGTCCAGCATAGTTGATAATGCCCAGTCTCCTGAGTACTCAGAGCTAACCTCTTGTGTTCAGTCTCATGGGGGAGTCCCCCTTACTTGGGCATCAAGCTTTGTTGTAAATCCTGTAGTGAGTAGATTCTATGGCTAGGCTGGTTTTGCCAGCATCCCCTGAACTCTGAATATCAACACAATTGAAAAGTGTTCATCTAAACCCTTATGGGAAATGTAGGAATGGAGTGGGGGAAGTAGAAAGGTGGGTCTCACAGAACTTCAGTGTTCAGCACCTCAAGCAAGAAAGAAGTCTTTGAGACTAATCAATTAATTATAAACAAGTTTATATGCTAAATGATGTCCTTCGTGGTCAAAGAAGACCACGACATGGGAGAGGTGATCTTATTGGTCTTTATCAGGTTAAATAAATCCTTTAGAAGGGGAAAGGCAATTTAAACAGGTAAATATAGTTGTTTGATTGTTTTTTTCCTGGGCTCCCAAACAACAGAAATCTTGAAAATACAGGAAGACAAGGGAGGATGAATTGAGAGACACTGATAAAAAACAGAAAGAGACTAGTGAAATAGGATTAAATTCAACAATTTAAACAAAGCTTTAATGGAACACCTAATTAGTACAGGTAGAGGGGCAATGAGCATTTATTCAGCTTTTAATGTGTTCTAAGTTCTTTGTTAAGAGCCAAAGATACAAATATAATGAAAAAGACAATCCCTGCCCTCAGAGAGCTTACATTGTAATGAAGGAAGATGACACAAAAAGTACTGGTGGGCTTTGGTGGCAAAGTCTGGACAGTCAAAAAGAAGCACAATCAGGAGGAGAATGAAGCATGTCCAGTCTAGAATCATCCTCAAATGGATACCCCTAGTTCTTTTTTTTTAAAAATATTTTATTAGTTTTCCAATTATTATAGCTTGTTTAAATTCCACAGTTCTTTCTCTGGATACAGGTGGTATTCTCCATTGCAGGTACTTTAAAAATATCTCTTATTATTGCATTGATGGAATGAGCAAGTTTATTAAGGTTAATCATCACCCCCATGTTGCTATTAGGATGTGCAATGTTCTTCTGGTTCTGCTTATGATGCTCAGCATCAGTTCATGGGAGTCTTTCCAGGGTTCTCTGAATTCCCATCCCTCTTGGTTTCTAATAGAACAATAGTGTTTCATCACATACATATACCATAATTTATTCATCCATTTCCCCAATTGATGGACATTCCCTCAATTTCCAATTCTTTGCTCCCATAGAGATGCTATGAATATTTTTGTACAAGTGATGTTTTTACCTTTTTTCATGATATTTTCAGGGTATAGACTCAGTAGTGGTATTGCTGGATCAAAGGTTATGTACATTTTTACTGCCCTTTGGGCATAATTCCTGATTACTTTCCAGAAAGGTTGGATGAGCTCACAGCTCCACCAACAATGTATTAGTGGACACCCCTATTTCAAGGAACTCATCAGGTGGATAAAAGGTTTGGCAAAGGGAAGTTCTAGGATGAGAAGGCAGCTGAGTCATAGTGACAAAGTCCAAAGGGCATGTGGACAAAGGATACAGAAGTAGAGATGATCAAATTCCTGTTCTTATGGAACTTGTAATTGAAAGGAAATGCGCAGGAGGAACCTAGAAAGCCCTTTCCCATTTCCTCTCCTGTCTGCTTAGCATTAGGTGCCAAGGTCAACTTGCTGAGGTCAGTTTTTTGATAAAATGTGAAATCACCTGGGTGCGATTAGTTCCCTTGTTCCTTGAATACCAGATAAGACTGATTGATACTAGTCATTCCTATCTGGGCTAGCATGGATTTGGCCCTTCAAACGGACAGGAAAACCAGATGGGTGTGGAATGAGGTGGAACCCCTTCATCTCACTTTGGCAGGATTTGATTCTGTGGGCTTCTCACTTTGGGAAGGGATGCCAGGAAGACTCAAGGTTCTAGGAGAGGGAGAAGGAAGTCTTAGGAGTCAGCTGGAAAAGTGCTCATCCTTAAGGCCAGATATAATCTATGGGACAAAGAGGTGCCATGATGTCCCAATGTACTGGATCTAAAATGAGAAAGATCTGAGTTCAAATTCTGACCAAGACATTTTTTAGTCATGTGACCCTGGGAAAGTTACTTAAGCTCTCTTGGACTTAGTGGACACAGTTGATCTCCCAGATCTCTTCTAGCTCTAACTCTAGGGGTTAGAACTACTTTGGGACCTGGGGAAGACTTCCTTGGACAAAAGATAGGAAGAGTTATCTTTGGGACCTCTCAGTTCTCCCTAGCTTTTCCCTCCAATTTGCAGTCTGGACTAGACATTCCCTCCTTTGGTTGGAGTCCTATCTTCTATATTTTCTCACTGGTTCCTGTTTGAGTCCAATCTCTGTGGCAGAGTAAGTACTCTATGAGGACTGTACTAGACTTTTTCTCCTTCCTGTTCCACTAGACCTGTGAGTCTAGGCTTTCTTCTAATATGTGTTTATTCTCCTTCCCTGTGTGCTCCCAATTCCCCCAGCCCTAGGAATCAGAGTAGAAGAAAAATGCTGTGCAGTTTTATGTTCTGGGTTGGACCCCAGAAGTTTGGAATCCTGGGTGGAAGAAGACTCTGCTAGGAAAACCTGAAACTGGTGGCTCTCACTTGGATGGGAGGCGATGACCAGGGAGGTCTGAAAAAGGAGGCTGAAACTGAGGGGAAGCACTTGCAGAGAATTTCAATAAAAGTCCATTCAGCAAATATTTTTAGGCTCCTAAAGTCTTTGAGAGCCTCTACTGGCTCTGGGAAAATCAAAATGAATAAGAAACAGGGTTTGCCTTGAAGGAGCTTGTGTTCTACTAGTTCTGAGACAAGACAGGACACACAAGAATATGCCACCAACTATGCCCAGATATATGAACAGAATTGTAGATATGGAACCGTAAATGCATAAGATCAGAGTATGATGCATTAAGAGATCCAAAGAGGGAAACATCCCTTTTTGTTGGAGGATTCCAGGAGAACTTCCAGGAGAAGGTGGCGGTCTTTGAGCTGGAGGAATCTTAAGAAAGAGGCCCTGGGATGGGACATAGAAAGTCAAAGTTGGTATGAACCTTAGAAACCATCTAATCTCTAGTACAATGTACCACATTGTATAAAGAACAGAATGGAACTGAGGGTCCAGAAAGCAGAAGGGCCTTTCCAGTCATGTCTCCCATCTCCTGATAATCTTGCATCTCCTCCTTGATTTCATGATCCTCTTAAGACAAACAACAGCAATCTTCCCTGACCCAGAGAGGGGGCCAGACAGTCCCTTTGTAACTAACCTCTCTGCAGTTCCCTACAGTCTCTGCTGTCTCTCTCATTCCTTGCTGTGAGCGACAGGAGATGGAGGATAGTTGGGAGAAAGGGAAGAGGCTCTGACCACAATGGGCCTGGCCACTGTCCTGGAGAGCAGGACCAAAGACGTTGCTCTTCCTCTTCCTAATGGGATGTCCAGGGTTGACTGTCTGAGTGTCGTGGCCCTGTAAACAGAGGAAGGAGATGAATGGTTGTGCTGCCTGAATGAAGAAAGGGAATTGGGTAGAGAATGAGAGATCAATGGAAAGAGCAAGATTAAAGAATCAGAACAAGTGGCAAACAAACCCTTGCCCACACGGTTTCCTGACACTGGATGGGGAGGGACTGCTACCCTTGAATGAAAATAAGATTGAACCTGTTGATTTCGCTGGAAATTTTTTTTTATTTAAACAATGAGGAACAGAAAAAGAAGAATGAATGAAGAGAAGGAAAGCTCCTATCTTTCCCCTCCCCCAAATAGCTTCCTCTGGCTTGCCTGCTCTTTGCAGTCATCTCCATAGCAACTCACCCCTTTCCCTTCAACAGATCCAGAGATTCATCAAATCATCAGAGAACTCAGAGTCCATTAAGAAGGACCTGTGTCTGCTGAAACATTCTTTCTGCAACATTCAGCCCATCCATCCAGAAAACATCTATTAAGTGCTTGCTGTATATGTTAGACACAGTGCTAAGAAAAAGGGAATAAAAAGAAAAGAATGAAGCAATCCCTGTCCTCAAGGAGCTCCTAATCCATGAAGGGAGGGGCAGGCAACTGTTCACTCTAGATACATGCAATATGTATACAAAATAAATATAAGGTATCCATGGGGATCAGGCAAGGTATGATGGATGAAGAAGTATGGTGGTAGCTGGTTTGGAAGGAAACTAGGGATTCTGGGAGGCTGAGATGAGAAGACAGGAGATTCCAGTTATGGGATGAGAAATAGAGATGAGAAATAATATATGATGATGGGTGAATCTATAGGGATGGCATTTTGGCTTGCCTGTAGAATGAAGGGCCATGCTCCACTGATAAGGGGGTAGGGAACAAGGATTCTGGTGGTTCTTGGATACCGTTGCTATACCTGGTATTCTGGAACCAACTGAGGACATGCTGCAGCATGGGGCTGCATTGAGCTATTCTGGGTCATAGAGGAAGAAAAAAAATAGGGTAGGACTCCACCAAGTTCTATTAAGAATACCCAGAAACAGAGGGGATTGGGTCTGGGAGGACAGAAAGTATGAAAGCAGGGATTCATCTGCTGTTTTCTCCTCCTTCCTTTAGCTTGAATTTGCTGTGATGAGGATGACTGTCCTTTTTTTTTTTTTTTTTTTGAAGACTGTAACCTCAGGGAGGGGATGCTATGACAAGCTCATGAATTGGATTTGAGTGAGGGGATGTTGTCCTAAGTCACCAGCCTCACTTTTTCCTCCAGAGCCATCTGGGTCCAGTGGCCAGATAGAAATCAAGACAACTGGAGACAGCCCTGGATGCCAGGCAAACAGGGTTAAGTGACTTGCCCAAGCTTACATAGCTAGGAAGTGTCAAGTGAGCCTTCTATAAAGGGATTGCTTCCAGCAAGCAGGAATGAACTGGTTAAAAGATATCATTTACAGAAAAAGAGAATGAACTTGTAGCTCTATTCTCCCCTTATTTTCCTCCATCATACTTTGCCTTTAGTTAACTATATGGAGCCTGAGATTTTTAGAAGTGGAAGGGCCTTTTTAAAAAATTTAAGGCAGTGGGGTTAAGTGATTTGCCAAAGGTCACACAGCTAGGTAATTATTAAGTGTCAAGTCAAATTTGAACTCAGGTCCTCCTGACTCCAGGGCCAGTGCTCTATCCACTGTGCCACCTAACTGCCCCCCTGGAAGGGGCTTTTATTAAAGATTTTATTTATTTTGAGTTTTACAATTTTTCCCCTAATCTTACTTCCCTCCCCACCCCACCCCACAGAAAGCAATTTGTCAGTCTTTGCATTGTTTCCATGTTGTACATTGATCCAAATTGAGTGTGATGAGAGAGAAATCATATCTTTAAGGAAGAAATAAAAAGTATAAGAGATAACAAGATCAGGCAATAAGATATCTGATTTTTTTCCTAAATTAAAGGGAATAGTCCTTGAACTTTGTTCAAACTCCACGGTTCTTTATTTGGATACAGATGATATTCTCTGTTGCAGACAGCCCAAAATTGTCCCTGATTTTTGCACTGATGGAATGAGCAAATGATCAAAGCAATGATCAAAGCTGATCATTGCTCCCATGTTGATGTTAGGATGTACAATGTTTTACTGGTTCTGCTCATCTCACTCAGCATCAGTTCATGCAAATCCCTCCAGGCTTCCCTGAATTCCCATCCCTCCTGGTTTCTAATAGAACAATAGTGTTCCATGACATACACAGACCACAGTTTGCTAAGCCATTCCCCAATTGAAGGACATTTACTTGATTTCCAATTCTTTGCCACCACAAACAGGGCTGCTATGAATATTTTTGTACAAGTGATATTTTTACCCTTTTTCATAATCTCTTCAGGGTATAGACCCAGTAGTGGTATTGCTGGACCAAAGAGTATGCTCATTTTTGTTGTCCCTTGGGCGTTGTTCCAAATTTCTCTCCAGAAAGGTTGGATGAGTTCACAGCTCCACCAACAGTGTACTAGTGTCCTAGATTTCCCACAACTTGGAAGGGTCTTTAAAGATAGTCTGGTTCAATCTCTTCATTTTACAGTTGGGTAAACTAAAGCCAAAGAGATGACGGGACCTGCCTGAGGTCATCCAAGTGACAGAGACAGGATTACAACCCAGATCCTGCAGGTTCCAAGTTCAACATCTGAGAGTTTTTGTCCATCATATATCTCTTATTGAGAACGATCTGAAATTAGATTTCATAGGAAATCATTAACCCAATTAGTGTGAAGGCCTTAAACCAAAGAAAAGGTGAAATTCTTGACAGTGTCAACAAGTACAGAGGAGACAGTTCCTTGAAAGCAAGTCAAGTCAATAAGCATTTATTAAGAGCCTACTATGTACTAAGCACTGGAGAATACAAAAAAAAAAGGCAACAAAAATAGGCTATGCTCTTAAAGAGCCTACATTCTAACAAGGGGGAGACAGCATGTGGGAAAATTATGGTCAAATGAGATATACTGAGGATTAACTGGAGAGAATCTCTTGTTTTGTTTTTTAGGTTTTTGCAAGGCAAATGGAGTTAAGTGGCTTGTCCAAAGCCACACAGCTAGGTAATTATTGTCTGAGACTGGATTTGAACCCAGGTACTCCTGACTCCAGGGCCGGTGCTTTATCCATTACACTACCTAGCTGCCCCAACTGGAGAGAATCTCAAGGGAAGACTCTAAGGTGAGGTGAGCGAGGCCCAGGAAAGGTTTCTTCCAAAAGATGGGCCTTTAGCCAGAATCTAGGAATTAAAAAATGAGGGAGGAACATGGGAACAGCCATGAATTGGGAAATGGAGAATTGTGTGTATAAGAAGACCATTGTCACTTGATAGCACACTGGAAAAGCAGTTCAGTCATTTTTCAGTTGTGTCCAACTCTTTATGATCCATTTGAGGTTTTTGTGGCAGAGATTTTGGAGTGGTTGACCATTGCCTTCTCCAGCTCATTTTCCAGAAGAGGAAATTGAGGCAAACAGGGTGAAGTGAATTCCCTAGGCTCACACTGTTAATAAGTATCTGAGGATGGATTTGAACTCATGAAGATGAATCTTCCTGATTCTAAGCTGAATTCTAGGCAGTATGATACCATCTACTTGCCCAGGAAGAGACTAGAATTTTATATTTGATCCTGGGGATGTTAGGGAATCACTGGGGTATTTATCTTCTTCCCACCTTAATCCCCAACCCTATACTATCATAGTGCAACATCAAAGGTCTTCAGTTCAATCCCTTCATTGTAAATATGGAAGACCAAAGTGAGGAAGTGGACTGAGTGCTGGGTTTGGTGTCAGGAAGTCTTGTCCAAGGTCACACAGCTAGGAGAATGACACGGTCAGACCTGTGCCTTAGGAAGCTCTGTTAAACAGCTGAGTGTCTCCTTTACCTTAAATCGAAGGGATGACCCTGCAGCATGATCACACATGTATAGGATGTAGGCAGGACAAGGAGCCTTTCCTAGGATCACTTTATCAACTAGATGTGGTGGCTGGCATGATCCTACCCAGGGACCAATGCATAACCAGGGCCCAAACTGTGATAAGACGCAGTTTGTCAAGGTTTGAAGACTATGTCCTCCTTGTTATTCCATAAAAGTATGAACCCAAGTATCCCCCACAGAAGATTAGTTTATTTTCATTGAATAGTACAATGAGATCATAGTGCTGTCTGTTCAGGAAGAGACTGCAAAAGTCACAGTGACCATCAACTGATTTTAGTGATTGGTTGCAAGATCAAGGAATATATCATATAAGCCAACCTGCTTGTAACAAGCTAATGTAAAGTATAGTTTGAACTGATGGTCTATATTATGCTTATAGTGAAGACCCTCAAATGAGGACCCCTAAGATCTATATCCTGCCTCAAAAATGTTGGGATTGGCATCTATTCAAAGGCACAGATCATCTTGAGTTCCCATTCAATGACATTTAGAAAAAATTAGACCGAGTCAGAGGACACATTAGCTCCAAACAAAGAATCATAAGAAAATCCTCTCTCCCCATGTCCCCCCATAGGAACACATTTTCCTACAGATTTCCACACCACCAATGAGTGGTGTGTAATCCAGCCATCACATGTTTATAGGACTGCATCCAGAAAGCCTCTCTATCTCTAATTCCTAACTTCCTGAAATAAATATAATAAAAGAACTGAGGGTCTCCAGGTAGTTTAGTTTTAGGATTGAAAGGAAATGAAACACCTGTAGGTCATTTCATAATTTACAAAAGAAAGTTTTCTTAGCCATATTTTAGTTTTAGAAAGTATATTCAACAAGAATTTGGAAGCCCTTAGATTTTCCTCCTAGAAATGTGTTTGGTCTGAGCCAAGAATTATGGATAGGCTTGATCCTGAGAGGCAGTACAGTAGAATGGACAGGGCAACGGATTTGGAATCAAAAGACTTGGATTCAAATCTTACCTCTTTTCTTTAATATTTATGTATTTAATATTTAATATTACTGTATTACTCCAGACTTCTATTTCCAATTCCAAAAATGAAAGGGCTGCTTTAAATGATCTACAAGTGCTAGGGACAGATTAGCTCCTGAGAAGGAGCATTGGGTTGAAAGTATGGAGAAGCAGATTAACTCCAAATTAGAATCCTCACCTTGGAAGGTGATCCATCAATCTATCAACAAGTCAATCAAGCACTTTGCCTAGACGATGGTGATGATATTTGCCCTTCATTTGCAAAGAAGACCATGACCTCAGGGAGATGATGCCATGACAAGCTCATGAATTGGATTTGAGTGAGGTTGGGGCTGTGCTAAGTCACCAGCCTCACTTCTCCAGAGCCATCTGAGTCCAGTGACCAGATATGGTTCAAGATGACTAGAGATGACCCTGAAATGACTTGCCCAGGGTGACATGGCTACTAAATTGAATATTTGATCTGAATTTAGGTTTTCTTGACTCCAGGGCTGGTGTTCTATCCACTGCATCACTTACCTAGAGCTCTTTTTTGTTTTTTGTTTTTGGCAAGGCAATAGGGTTAAGTGACTTGCCCAAGGTCACACAGCTAGGTAATTATTAAGTGTCTGAGGCTGGATTTGAACTCTGGTCCTCCTGACTCCAGGGTCTATGCTCTATCCACTGTACCACCTAGCTGCCCCCTAGAGCTCTTAAAGATGGAATGACCACTTATTAAATGTGTCAGGTGTTTAGGGCCCCCAGAATTCCCTGGCTAGGGAACCTGATGGTGGGAATAGTTGTGGCAGGGAATATTTGAAGTAGATGACAAGGAGATGCTTCAAGGTTGGGGTAGGCAGGGCTCCCTAATGCCCATTCCAAAACCTTTCACCTTAGGATTTTCTTCAGTCAAATTCTGTCATCAGCAGCTGGTTGGTGGGAGGGGGACTGGCTTCCCTTCTCTCCCAGATTTGCAGTTCCCCCAGAGCGTGAGAGCTGTCTAAAAATAGTCCCAATTACAACATGCCCGGCGGGTATGTGGGGAGAGAGCCCAAAGGAAAAGGAGGAGGAAGGAGATCAGCAGCTTGAAGGAAAGGCTCAGAGAGTGAAGGAAGATTGGTGAGAAGCTTTCTAAGGAGACAGACTGCTCTCCTGGACAGACAGCCCTCCCTTCAAGCCCCCTCCCCTCCTCTCAGCCTTGAGAGGCTGATCAGGTCTTGGCCACTTTTCACTCTGGTATTTTTATGACTGGTCAGAGGATTTAGGCTTGGAAAGGTGTAGGGTATGTCTGGCCTATGGAGAGGGCCCTGTCTTTGTTTCCTGGATTTTCTACTTGAAGTGTCAGTGTGGTATCGTGAAGGGAGGAAAGCAGAGTGGATTTGAATCTCAGCTTTGCCATTTGGTGGGTGCTGTAAATCTCTCCTCAAGTTGTCTTCTCCCTATATGAGTTAGAGATCAGGATCCTTGGAGCTGCCATGAACTCTGCCTTTTTCTGGTGATCTTCTGGGAAGCAATGTTCAGTAATTAGTATATGGCCTGGTCTGGCTTTCCTTAAACATTAAAAAATTTAAAATTATTATTATTTTTGAATAACTTTTTATACATAATTTTTCATTTGTAGACACACACACACACACACACACACACATATAAAACTCCTCTCCATAGAGTAATAATCCTTAACCTTTTTTGGACATCAACTCACACGTGTTAAATACTATGTTCCAGTCTTTGGTTTAAGCTGAAGAATATACTAAAACAGTTTCTACTCTCTAGGAATTCACCATTTCATGGTCCCTTGTGTCATGGATAACTTGGGGAATGTCTGGGGAAGCCTCTGGATCCTATCTCAGAATCATTCCTTTAAGGGTGCAAAATAAAATACCTAGGAATCACAAAGAAAACTAATTATAGGGAAAGGCAATCATCAAAAAAAATTTTTTTTGGTAAGGAATGAGATTAAGCAAATATTAAATGTCTGAGGTTAAATTTGAACTCAGGTCCTCCTGACTCCAGGGATAGAGCTCTATTCACTGTGCCACTTAGCTACCCCCATCAAAATATTTTTAAAAATGTACATATCCAGAACATAAGTTAAGAGCCTCTGCCATAGAGCTGTCTCTCATTATAAAAAAAAAAATCAAAGAGAACAAGAAGAATAAAAAACAAAGAAGTTTTAGCAAAATGTATTCTTACTTTAATTGAGTTTTCCAAAATGGAGAAGGGAGAGAGTGTTTATGGGACCTGGGACCAAGAAAGGCTTGTAGTAGATGGGGGAGATTTGAAGTAGCTGAGGTAGATGAGGCCGTAAATTTCAGTTAAAGGGATGAACCTGTGCAAGGAAATGGCTGAGGGGATGTCAAGGTTAGGGGAATAAACCTGTAATATCAAGTGCTCTGAAATAAATCTGGAATTGTAGGTGAAAGTCAGCCTGGATAGCTCACATAAGCTTGTGCTTCAATCCCCATTCACCCTTTATGTTCACCAGATACAAAGTTCTGAGAGAAAACCACAAAAGCAGAGCTGAATAACTTTGCCTTCTCTCATCCCTTTTATCCCCAATGAGATCCCTATCTCTTCTTTGACTTGTCTCTTGACTCAGATGGTGTTAGAAATACAAACCACCCTATTGGGTAATCTTCTGTCTTTATCACATCCTTGACTCAGTCTGATCTCACAATTGTTCTTATAGGTCAGTGCCACTATGTTATTCTTTTATATTCTTATTTTCCTTATCAATTACTAGTATTTAAATCCTACTATGTGCTGTCTTTTATTTTTTTCCTCTTTTTTTCTTTTTTAATAAAACTTGTTCTCTCCTTTCCCGGGCTGGCTATATAGTGACTGGTCACTCATAGATACAATCCTGCCATTGATTGACTGTTAGAACTCTGTTTCTGCTCTGTTTTAGACCTAGGCTGGTTAACCCATCTCAAATTGATGTCTGGACCAGTGGCAGCCCAGAACTCCAAAGTTCCTGAGATCCATCAACCTCAGCCTTCCCAGTGGCAGAGATTACATTTTCATTATCACTCCCCTCTCTTACATCTTTTAAATATCTGAATTGGAATTTGACCTCAAGTTCTCCAACTCTGCCTTTAAATTGTATTGCTAGAATTTCATTTAGAATTTTCCATTTGAATTGACTAGGGAAAAGTAGGAAAGAAGGAATACTTTGTTGATATGAATGATACCAAGCACTGGTTCTGGTGTCAGATGACCTGAACTAAAAAGCTTCCTCTGATGCTTATTGCCTGGTTGAGTTTGGGCAAGACATTTGGCATCCACTTTCTTTTTTGTAAAATGAGGGGGGTAGTGGGAAAAATTATCTACGAGGTTCCTTCTAATTCTAATTCTGTGATTTTTTTATAGATTATCAAATGGGATCTTACCTGGGCTTTATGGAAAAGTTAAAAAATCTGCTCTCCCCAGTGCCAGAGAATCTGTCAGACCATGCCTGGTTTTCTATTTATCAATAGGCATTTATTAAATGTTTTTCATGTACCAGGGCTTATGCTAGGTACTGGGAATACTAAGACAAAAATTAAAATAATCCCTGCCCTCAAGGAGCTTACATTCTAATGGAGGTTGGAGAAGACAGTACATACCTACAAATGCAAGATACATACATAGTATGTATAGTAGATAGAAGGGAAGGCACTAGCAGCTGGGGAGCCTCCTCTGGGAGGTAGCAGTGATGTTGTCTTGAAGTAAGCCAGAGGTTAGGTTAGGAGGATGAACATTCCAGACATGGAAGACAGTCAATGAACAAATATGTGGATGAAAAGGTGGAATATCTTGTGTGGGGCAGTCACTATGGCTGGAGCATTAGAGGAGAATCTCATGTAAGAAGACTAGAAAGGTAGGAAGGTAAAGATAAAGAACTTTAAGAATAGTTAGTATTTATTGGCAGCTAGCTGGCACAGTGGATAGAATTCTCAGCCCAGAGTCAGGAAGATGTATCTCCTTGGGATCTAATCTGGCCTCAGATTAGCTATGTGACCCTGGGCAAGTCACTTCTGTCTGTTTGTCTCAGTTTCCTCTTCTGCAAAAGGAAGTGAAGAAATAAATGCAAAACCACTATTTGCCAAGAAAACCCTCACTGGACTCAAGAGTCAGACATGACTGAGAAATGACTGAATATTATCTACTATGTCAGGTACTTTACAACTATCATATTGAATCCTCACAACTACCCTGGTAGGCAAGTGCTGTAATTTCCCTTATTTTACAGTTGAGGAAACTGAGGTTAAGTGACTTGCTCAAGGTTTCACAGCCATGAGTGTCTGAGCTCATATTTGGATTCAGGTCTTCCTGCTTCCAGGCCCAGGACTCTGTACCACTGTACCACCTCTTTGTCTTTGGAGAATATGATCCTAGAAGTCCTGAGTAGGGAGATGACATAGTCAGACTTGTGTTTTAGGAAAATTACTTCCATAGTTGTGTGACAGATGGATTGGCATGGGGAGAAGCTCGAGGCAGGAGAGACCAATTAGTCTGCGACAATAGTCCAGGAGAGAGATGGTCAGGGCCTGAACTAGGACGGTGGCCAAGTGAGTGGAGAGAAAAGCATGTATTTGGGACATGTCGATGAAGAAAAATATAATTTGTCATCTGAATGTCTGGATGAATTGGAGTGAGGAATCAAGGGTGACATTGATGTTTTAAACCTGAGTGACAGGTGGTGCCCTTGACTTTGGGAGATTGGATGCTCTTCTGAACAGGGGTGTCTGGGGGAAAGATGATGACTTCTGTTTGGAGTCCACGAGACATGAAAAAAGTCTGAACTAGGAGCAAGGTGGAGAGAAGGGGACTTATGTTAGGAAACTGAGGTGCTAAGACTGAATGGACTCTTCTTATTCTATTCCAGTCATTTATGTTCAGTGTCCTTTCACTCCTTTTTAGTTGGAATCAGGTCCAGACTAGCAGTTCCTTTCCTTGATTTCTCTAACTTTCAAACAAGGAAATTATCACACTTGCTGGCTCTGCTCTATTGAGTTGTTTTTTCCATATGTGATGTTAGGGAAAACAAAATGATTAGTCAATCAGATCAACTTGTCAGACCAAGTTCCCTGATGCTATAAAGCCTAAATCATCTCCCAGAAATTCTGATGCATGGAGATACTTCAGCTGTGGATGGGATGGTGAGGGTGGTAGTAGGAGATTCCAACCGGGGTAACTGACCTCCAGCTGCCCACTGCTCTTGGCCTTGAAGTGCCCCATCTGAAGAGGTCTTTGGAAGCATTCCTTCCTCTCCCCAGGACTCTCAGTCCTGTCACTCAAGAATAAGGGTCTCTGAAGTGTTCCCCCCCCACAGCTGAATAGGGTCCAGAGAAAAATCATTCCCCTAGAGAGATGAAGTCCCTATAGAGTTTCCTTTCTGAGGACAGAAGAGATTTTGGTGACTTCAACATAGGACAATCACAATTCTGAACTTAATATGTTAAGAGGGAACACTGGTTTGGGGGCCAGAGATGAGTTCAAATCTTGCCTTTTGAAACTTACTATCACCTATAAATGATTTTATTTCCCAATGCCTCGGTTTCTTCATCTGTAAAATGTGGGGGTTGATTAGATGAATTTTTTAGCTTTATATCCATTATCCTATCATCTCCCCCAGTGCTTAGCAAAGGGACTGCTTCTAGCAGGAGCTTAATAAATGTTTGTTGAATGAATGAATGTCAGAAGAAACAGGAGGAGGAGGCTGGATCCTTGTCCTTAAGAACCTCAGTCTAATTGGGGGTGGATGATGGGAAAGATTTAAAGGTATGAATCACTGAATTTAGGGAACATTTGTCCTTAAGTGATTCTGACAAGAAGTGATGGAGGAGTGCACAGGAGGGAGGGAGCAGGAAAACTTCATTGAGCTAAATCAGAAGTAGGGGAGGGGGGAGGGAGACGGAAGCAGCTTTCAGAGGCCAGCCAAGAGGCAGAAAATAAGCCTAGGGGCATGGCACCACACCACCTCCTCTTGGCGTCCTTAGCCTGATCCCTTCCCCTGCTCGAACTGTCCTGATATTCAGCTGCCCCGTACTTGGGCAGTTCTCAGGTGTCTGGCTCTGGTCCCTGGTCCCCACCCCTCTCCCCATAGGCTGGAGCTGTGGGCAACTGCCCCCCTCAGCCTGGATCTGTTCTCAGCCCTCAGGGGGTGTGGAGGAAGGCGAGTCGAAATCCTGATACCATCACACCCATTATCCAAGAGGGTCAGGAAACCAGATACCAGGAGGCCTGGCCAGGTCTGGAGGATAGTGGTCAAGATCACCTCCACCCCACCCCTATTCCAATAGCCAGAATCTTGCACTTGCTGCCCAGTCCCAGGTCTGGGCCTTATATACTGATGAGATGCTTTATGGTGTTCAAATCATTTTTTAAAGAATCCAGTTAACCTACTTTTTAAATAATGATTTTAATAACTGATGCTTATGTAATGCGTTAGCAGAACTTTTTAACCTTTTTGGTGAAATGGACCCATTGAGCAGGATGAGTTGAAGGTGTTTAAATGCATCAGAACACCAATTACATGAAAATATGGTTTTCAAAATATAAAATAAAATAAATGTTCATAGATCCCAGGTTTAGCACTTTGGATTTTAAAGTCTGTAGGATTTTAAAGTTTGTAGAGTTTAACTAATATTATCTCATTTAATTCTCACAACATCCCTGTGAGATAGGTACTGTTGTTATCCTTCTCATACAGGTGGGGAAACTGAGGCTAAGAGGTTAAATGAATTATTCAGGGTTACAGATCCAGAGACAAGATTTCAGTTCAGACCTTCCTGATTCTAAGTACAATGTTCTACCCTCTCCACCAAGCTGCCCCTTTTTAACAGTAACACACACACAATACCAGTCCATCTCCTGTCTTTGAACCTTTGCCCATGCTTAGAACACACTCCTTCCTCAACTCTGACACTTGGAATTCTTAATTTCCTTTAAAGTTCTGCTCAAGTACCAATCCCACAGCAAGCCTTTCCAGAGCTCTGAAGGAGCTAGGACACTGAAATTACTTTGCCTATTCCTTGTATTCATTTTATATTTGTGTAAACAGTTGCCTGTTTCAAAAGAAAATAAACTCAAAGTGGATAGAGCTCTGGTCAGGAGGATCTGAGTTCAAATCCAGCCTCTAACACTGGATATGTGACTTTAGGCAAGTCACTTAACCCCATTGCTCCACCTCCCCCCCCCCCAAAAAAAAAGAAAAAGTAAACCTTTCAAGAGGAGGGATTATTTCACTTTTGCCTCTGTCTCTAAGGGGCTTTTTCCAATCAAAGAGAGAGAGAAAGAGAGAGAGACCCTGGGAAAGGAACATTATCCACTTTGAACAGACATGAAAACTGAGACCCAGAGGAAAAAAAGATGTCCCCAAGGACAAATAGTAAGTTAGTGGTAGAGTCCCAAGTCTCTTGTCTCCAAGGTCTGAGGTCTATTCTTAGGAGAAATGTGGTGGTGAAGATCAAAGTCAGAAAAAAAAAACATTTTGGGAAGTACAAAACTTGGCTGTCTGTTAGAAAGAGACCTACTCTGCCACTATCTAACTATATAACTATCTATAAGTCAGTCAGTGAATATTTATTAAATGTCTATTATGTGTCAATTCCAATGCTAAACTCTGGGGATGCAAGACAGTCCCCGCTCTCAAAAATCTCACAGCCTAATGGAAGAGCCACAAACAAGTGATCTATAGGACAAATTAGAGATGACTCACAAGGGGAAGATACTAGAACTAAGGAGACCTCAGTTACTTTATCTGTGAAATGGAACCAAAAAGTGAGGTTTGCACCAGAAAGATATCTAAACTCAAACAGTCTGATTACTGTCATAGTCTAGGATTCAAAAGTGGTGTATGAAGTCAGATTTGGGTTTATTATCGATAACAACTAACATTTATTAACTCCTCTCCCTATCCTTGGAATTTGAAATCAGTCAGGGATACAGGAAACACCTCCTCAGAAAAGCTTGAGGACAATTATGAGCAATATATCAGTGAAGACAAAGTTCGCTAGTTTGAGGAAGAATAGATAAATCCTGGGGAATTATAGGGCAAAGGAAAAGTCAGAATATGGGATTAATTATCATGGAGAACCTCTCTAGGGAAGAAGGTAAATTTTAAACTAAAAGCTGAAGGAGATAAAAGCCCTGTATGGGTAAGGAGGCCAAGTATTTCAATCCATTTGGCTCACCAATGGGGTCCACCATCATTAGTAGTATGAATGGTACTGATGATTGCCCTCATTGGGCCACAAGGATGGCACAGGTGCTAGCCTTGGAAATCTAGTCTATCTGAGTTCAAATACTACTTCAGATACTTACTGGCCGTGTGACTTTGGGCAAGTTATTTAGTCTCTCTCAGACTCAGTTTCCTCATTTGTAAAATAAGGGTATTGGATCCTATGGTTTCTTTCTGCTCTATAGTTATGATTCTCTACCTTCTGAATAAGGGGAGGGAAGGGGTCAACTTGACATGGAAGAAAGGTTAAGGCTAAGAAGTTACAGAGAGGGAGATAAAATAAAAAAAGGAGCTTCTGTTGTTTTATGAAGTAGAGGATTCCCTGGTCATTGGAGGTCTTCAGTGGAGAGGTTGAATCTATCCCACTGGAGAATATTAGAGGTCAGAAGGCTAAAACTTGGAAAACCATTCTGCCATTGTGACACTGGGTTATAGTTAAATGGATTTGGATTTACAAGACTTGGGTCATAACAGGAGTTTCTATTTACTGACCTTGGCCATGGGCTAATCCCTTCACTGAATTGGGCCACAGCTTCCTTATCTGTAAAATGAGCAGATTGGGCTTGACCTCAAAGGTACTTTCCTATTCTAAATCTAGAATCTTGTGATCTCTCTGAGCTCAAATTCTCTCTATAAAATGAGGGACTTAGATTAGGTGATCTCTAGGGTCCTTTCCAATTGTCAATTCTACAGTCCCTCTGAGGTCCCTGACAATTCCAAGAGATGTCCACCCCCTTGTGACCCTTGGGGTTGTCAAGCTGGCATGAGATGGCAGACCTCCCTTGCAGCTCACTCCTGGAGGGGGTTGAACCACTGCCAGTACTTATCACATTGCAGTCTCTCTGGACAATCTGTACTCTTTGAGGTACCTTTCAGCCCAATCATTCCCTCTCCTTCCATACCTCCTGCTTCATCCCCAAAAGGAGAATTTTCAGGCAGAGGGTCTCCTTCCTTGTGGTACAATGGAATAGAACTGGTTCTGAAGTCAGAAGCTTTGTTCAGTCATCTGAGACTGAACCTTATTTGAGGTTTTTTTGGAAGGGAGATTTGAGATGGGAGACTGGAGTAGTTTTTCATTTCCTTCTCCAGCTCATTTTATGGATAAGCAAACTGAGGCATAAAGGATTGAGAGTCTTGTCCAGAGTACCCAGCTTGTAAATGTCTGAGGATAGATTTGAACTCAGGTCTTCCTGACTCCAGGCCCAGCACTCTGTTTACTGCTCTACCCAGTGCCCCCTGAAGCTAAAAGACCTGGATTCAAATCCCATCTCTGATGCTTACTTACCTGATTGACCTTGGCAAAGCACTAGATCTGTTTTCTTCATCTGAAAAATGAAGGAATTGGACAAGGTGGTCTCTGAGTTACCTTCTGAATCTAGAACAATTATTCTTAACCTAGGCTTCATGAACTTTTTTTTTTAAAAGACTGTTTACTTGATTTCAATGAGATTTGCTCTTCTGTGCAGTTTACAGACTGTGAGAAGGGGTCCATGGATTTTGCCAGTCATAAGGTGTTAGGGTACCAAAAAGATTAAGAACCACACCTCCTTCCCCCAAACTCTAATCTTATGATCCCATTGCCCAAGGGGAGGGGAACAGCAGCAAAAGCCAGTATAATGTTCATCCCAGGTGGAGATGAGAAAGGCCTAAGCCTGGACCAACAAACAGTCCCTATCACTTGCTTGGTTCTGGGAAACTTAGGGAAGCCCATTCTCTTACCTCCCTCATTTGTGACCTTTCCTTATGATCCATTCCCAGTTTTTCCTAAACACTGCCTGTATCTCTCCTTTGTCCTTATCAAGACTTCACTCATGTTATCCTTCTCTGTATATATGAGGTACCCCTCTTCACCCATATAGAATGTAAGCTCCCCAAGGGCAAGGATGATGTCATTTAAAATTGTTTGTGTCCCCAGAGTAGGTGTTTAACAATTGAAGTGAATCCCTTAAAATAAGGCTTAGATAATTTAAAAAAATTTGCATGCATGTAGCCACTTAAATCTACAACTATGGTGAAGTGAAGTGTTCATTTAAAATTATGAATTTTTAGCTTTGATGCAAATTCAATTCCCAAGGAAGTTTATTCAAACTTAAAGTACAGGGCGGCTAGGTGGCGTAGTGGATAAAGCACTGGCCTTGGAGTCAGGAGTACCTGGGTTCAAATCCAGTCTCAGACACTTAATAATTACCTAGATGTGTGGCCTTGGGCAAGCCACTTAACCCCCTTTGCCTTGCAAAAACCTAAAAAAACCCCAACAAAACAAACTTAAAGTACAGAAGACAGAACCAGGAGCAACGAATGGAATTTAAGAGAATCAGATTTTAACTAGGGATAAAGAAAATCTTTCTGACAATAAGAGCTGTACTAAGATAGAATAGGCAATGTTGGGAAGTAATGGGTTTTTCCTCCTTAGAGGTTTTCAAAGGAAGGCTGGAAGACCAGTTGTCAAGGACATTAGAGAACAAAGACCTGCTTCATTAGTTTACATGGTCTTTGAGGTCCCTTTCAACGGAGACAGTGATTCTATGACAGAAGCCAGGTATAGGCCTAGTATTGATTATTGAACCATGATGATCAAGTCCATTACAATCCAAATCATTTCTTGCCCTGCCACTCTTCTCTGGACTTTTCCATTATATCCCTGGGCCATGGTACCTTCTTTTTCTCTTCATTTCCTCTTTTTAGCTTCCTTTTGTGATTTGTCTTTCCCCCTTAGATTATAAGCTCCTTGAGGGCAGGAACTTTCTTTTTCACATTTGTATTCCCAATATTTAGCATAGTGTCTCAAAGACAATAAGTTCTTAACTGTTTTTTGAAAACTGATTCTTTAACAGATTGAACACATCTCAGCAACTGTGGGCTGTGTTCATTCTGGTACATTTTAATTTTAATGCCAGGATTCCATCATTAATAATACTCTGCTTCAATTTCAGCACTCTGTTGAAAGAAGATATGCTTTTCTAGTGCCTGAAAGATCCAAGGATTGCCCTAAGTCTGGCCACAAAACCAAAACCAGAAATTCCAGGTCAACAGACATTGACTAGCTTCTATAAAAAGGAAGCTTGGGACTGTGGAAAGAACCCTGGATTTGTAGTCAAAAGTCTTGGTTCCAAAACTTGATTCTGCTGCTAATTAGCCATCAGACCTTGGGCAAGTGACTGTTAAAAACAACAACAACAAAAAACTCACCCTGCCTCATTTTCCTCACCTGTAAAATAGGGAAAATAATACTTGGACTTTTTCTTCTTCTGTCTCCAAATTTGTAGTATATCCTGGCTATCTCCCTCTGCTTCTGTGATGGAAAAGAATGTGGAGTTATAAGGGAACCTCTCTTATGACATCTACCTCCTCTTGATGCAAACACTTCTAATTTTAAGTAAACCTTGCCTCTCCCTCTATTTGCAAGGGGTAGGAATTCAGGGTTTCTAGAAGTTCATACAATCTTCTCAGATGATTGAGTATCTCCTCTGGAATCTCCAAACTTATAGATCCAATTCACCCCAGTCCTGCACACTCCATATAACATATTATTCCAATGAATAATTGGAATTTGCTGGGAAAAAACCCAAGTTTGCTCCTTCATATTTTGAACCTGTTTCTGGCTTTTCCTCAGTCTACCTGGTGTTCAGACAGACCCAGTCATGATCTAATGACTCTGGATAATTCATGTTCCTGGCTCCCTTGGCCCAGGAATTCTCCATCTTCACCTTGATTATGGGCTGTGAGCTCCTCAAGGCAGGGGTTTATCTTTTACCTTTCTCTGTATCTCTAGCACTTAGCACATAGGCAGGCTCACAGCTAGGGCTTAATAATTGTTCATAACCAATTGACTGGAATCTATGTCCTCCTGGCATCTGCTGCCCCTTGTCTGGGGTGGCTGCTTGCTACTGTGCCCAAGTCTGTTGTTTCCACAAATAGTTACAGTATCTTTAGAATGAATATTCTCCAGGCTAATATGCCCTCAGAACCAATCAACATATTTTCAGTTCTCTTTTTAATTAGGCCAAAGCCATATAAAAAATAGCTGTTATTTGCTGGTGGCAATCCTGCTATAACATCAAACAGTCATTTCCTTTTAATAATGGTAATGGATGTAAGGTGAACCGCTAGGTGATGCCATACACAATGCATAAAGCACCAGATCTAGAGTCAGGAAGACCAAGTTCAAATCCAATCTCAGATTATAACTAGCTGTGTGACCCTGGGTGAATCACTTAACCCTGTTTGCCTCAGTTTTCCCATCTGTAAAATGAGCTAGAGAAAGAAATGGCAAACCTACTCCAGGGTCTCAGCCAAGAAAACCCCAAAAGGAATCACAAAGAATCAGACACAATTGAATAGCAAGAAGCACAAATTCATACTTTCTAAGGAACCCTTCCTTAACCCCTCTTAATTCTAGTACTTTCTCTCTTTTAATAATTTCCTATTTATTCTGGCTATAGCTTCCTTTGTATATATATATTTGTTTGCATGTTGTTTCTCTCATTAGACTGGAAGCTCCTTGAATGCAGAAATTGTTTCCCCCTTCTTTTTTTTGTACCCCCAGTGCATAATGAGGACGCCTGGCTCATGGTATACTATAAATAAGGTTTAACTGATTGAGTTTAATGACATTTAATATCTATACAATCATGTACAAATATTATTATCAAGACAGTTAACATTTTGGTAATACTTTTGGGTTAGAAAATACTTTACAAGGGCTATCTTATTTGACCTTCACCATAACCCTGTTTGGTAAGTCTTAAGGCTAGTAAATGTTAGAGGCAGGGTCTGAATTTAGGTTTCTTTTATCTCAATATAAGATTCTTGCCACTCTACACAGTAAGTTCTTGTTATTATGAGCTAATCAATTAAATTAAAAATCTCAGAAAACTATGCAATAAATAGGGGTAGCAATTGAATGATCTCTAAACTCAAAGTTAATGACCATTTGGGAGTCCATGACTTTTTTGTTGTAGAACTGTCAATACAGCTCTTGGTCAGGAGTCCTACCAGTCATGACCCTTTCCTCCTCTCCAGAACCCCATGAAAGGAATTCACTCAGGTAAGAAACTTTTATTGACACAGTGTAAAAATCACTAGATTTAGAATTGGAGGATGTTTAAATTGTGATTTTCCACCCTTTTGACCTGGGTGACTAAGGACAAGTTAACCCCTCTAAGCTTCAGTTTTTCCATCTATAAAATGAAGGGAAGCCTTTCTAGGACTAAATATTATGTGGTTAGGGACCACTATGATCTGGGAGGCCTTTTCCCATATGTAGCCCTTGAGCTTGGATTGTCCAAATCCTGTCAGCTCTTTAAGTGCCAACTCAAGACATTGTCTTCTTCAGGTCACCTTCAACCAGAGTTCACTTTAATCTCTCCTTCCTCTGATTTCTAGGGTTGCAACTGATGAATTTGGAGTCAGAACAACCCAAGTTCAAATGTTGCTCCAGACACTATCTGCATCAACCTCAGTTACTTCATTTGTAATGTGGGGATAATAATGACACTTATTTCCTAGGATCCTTGGGAGGACTAAATGAAATATATGTAAATTGCTTCAAAAACTTTAAAAGTCTCTACAAATATGAGCTATTGTTATTATTTCCTATAGTCCTTAAGAGTCTATAATACACACCCAGCCCTTATCATACATGGTGGTTATGATGGGAGCTTTTTTCTTCAGGTTTTTTCCCATACTGTGAACTCTTCAAGGGCAAGGCTGACACAGTGGAAAAATCACTCGGTTTAGAATTGGAGGCTGAGTTTAAATTGTGACATTCCCCCCTTTTGACCTGGGTGACTAAGGGTAAGTTAACCCCTCTAGGCTTTAGTTTTCCTATCTGTAAATTGAAGGGAGTTAGAAAGCATGACTTCTAGGGTCCTTGATATGGACCACTGTGACCAGGGAGACCTCTTCCCATCTCTAGCCTCCTTCAACACAGACCTGGGAGTGTGTTTGTTTGCATGTGAGTATAGAACATACTTATTGATGGACTCATCCTGTTAATGGACAGACTGATGCCATTTAAAATGTGACTTCAATTAGGTGATGCTCATTGAATATTAGAAACAGAAATGTTAGAAACTCAGAACTGGAAGAGATCTCAGCAGTGGTTAAGTCTGACTCTCTTATTCAACAGCTGGGAATACTGAAGGCCAGAGGAAGGAGGGGACTTACCCAAAGTCCCCCAGGGAGTTAGAGATAAGGCAAGAGTTCAAATTCTTGCCCTTTGGTCTTTCAGATCAGAGCTCTTTCCATGGTACTAGACTTGCCTCCCATCAGTCGCCTCTGATCTATACATCTAGATGGCAGCTGTAAACTGTCAGGTCTCCTAGCCTAAAATGCTGCTGTGTGATCTATGTAAGTACTTGGGGGGTTGGGGAAAGTCTTACCCCAGGCTTCCAGAACTGAAATCCTGATGGGTAGGAGAGTCTGACAGAGGAGGTGGAGAGAGAGAAAGGGATGAATGGGCTGGAACCCATCCTCCATATTAATTCCCACAAATGGCCAGAAGCAGTCTGAGAAAAGCATTTGATTAGGGAAAACACAGGTTTTTGGTCTTGTTCAGTTTTTTCAGTTGTATCTGATCCTTTGTGATCCTATTAGGAGTTTCTTGGCTAGGAAAATGGAGGGGTTTGCCATTTCCTTTTACAACTCATTTTTCAATGAGGAAACTGAGGCAACCAGTGTTAAAATGACTTGCCTAGGCTCACACATCTAGTTATTGTTTGAGGCTAGCTCTGAACTTCCTGACTCCAGGTTTGGCTCCCTATTCATTGTGCCTCTTAGCTGTCCACTTTGATCTTACTCTGAGCTCTTCTGATAATTATATATGTGATCTCAAGGTAGTCACTTTCCATATTCTAACCTCAGGCTCCTCATCTTGAAAAATAAGGAGTTAGTCAAATAATAATAATATTAATAATAATAATAACTTCCATTATAATAGTGATTTAAGGATTACAAAACCTTTTTCTGTGAAGGGAAGGGGCATCAGAACCTGGATTTGAAACTCAGGTTTCCCTTGATTAGGTGATTAGCTAAGATTCTTTTCATTTCTAAGTTTGGAAGCTTATCTATGATCTCCTGAAGTTCTCATTTACCCACCTTCAATACTTGGGGCTCTCCCCTTCTTCCACCTGAGTCTCAGGTTGAATGACTTAATCAGGGTCATAGCTCTAATAAATGCCTGAAAAACAGATCATCAGTTTTGAGGAAGGTCAATAATAGAGAAGGGGCAAATATCCTGAAAACCGGTTTGAATATGTGTGTGTGTGTGGGGGGGAGGTCTTCTAGCAAGTAACAGTCATAAGGACTGGGGATTGGGGATTGAACTTTAGTCTCTAGGAGGACCAGGTCAAGTGAAGTTCAAGGGTTGGCTCTACAACACAAGGCTGGGGAGTGGTGCATCTCACAGTTCAATTCAATTCTTCTGAATCAGAAAGCATTTACTGAGCATCCTCTGTTCTTCAAGGTTACAGAGCTTTGGCATAGATTTTTGTTGAGAGAGAGGAAGAACTAATGGTGGCATTTTCAGTCCCTGATGAGTGGGGAAGAGTACTAGGTAAGGCTCTGAATGTCAGGAGAGTCTAACATTCCTCCTACTTCCTCTTCTGAGGATCTTGTATCAACCAGGTGGCTCCCAGGCCTGAATGGACATTTGCACTGCAAATATACACACAGAAGTGTTTGCTTGTTTCCTTCATTAGAATATAAGCTCCTCGGGGGGCAGGGTCTGGTTTTTTTTCCCCTCTATTTGTAACTCTAGTATGTGTTTGGTGCTTCATAAATGCTTGTTGTTGGTGGTGGTGGTGATGATGATAATGAATCTAATTATCTTTAGGTTTGGCCTAAAGAACAGTTCCTTCTGTTTCTTCAACAGAAAATGATGGTCTAAGTACTTTTAATAAACACTCTCTAGACAGCCTCTCCTTATCTGTCACTAAGTCCCAGGGCCCCTGGGGAGAAAAGGCAAGTGAGATGTAATAATATGTTCACTTCTACCTAGCATTTCAGATGCCCCCTCTTAGTCAATATAGCCTCTGGGTTCAGGGCTCTATTCTCCCCACTCTCATCCTTCAGTAAACATCCAAGGGTCCAAACAAATGTCAAGCTTTGTGCTTGCTCCTGGAATGTTATCTTCCCTTTCTAGCTTTCTGACCTCATCACATCTGGGATAAAAGTCAACTATGACCTGGAGTTTGGCCAGAATGTTAGAGCCTTTGACAGCTGAGATATGCGACTGAGCAACAAATCTTAGGATGACAGAGGCTGAGTGAATCATATTTTTAAAAAATTAAATTTTATATAATTAAAATATATATTCTCCCCCTTGCACTTCCTTCTCTCTAACCTCTGAAATAAGAATAAACATGTATTTTTGAACAAATGTACAATCAAACTAAACAAATTTTTGGCCCTATCCAAAATATCTCCATTCTACATCATGAGTTCATTATCTCTCCATCAGGAGGTGGGGTAGCCTGCTTCATTATTGGTCCTTTGGGATCATGGAAAGTCATCATATCAAAAATAGTTTGTAAGTCTTTCAAAGTTGTTTTACAATGTTATCCTAAACTTTATTCTCTGCACATCACTTTGAATCAGTTCATACAAGTCTTCTTGGGTTTCTTTGAAGCTATCCCCTTCCATTTCTTAAAGCCCTGTAGTATTGCATTATATTCACTTGCCATAATTTGCTCAGCTATTCCTAAATTGATGACCACCCTCTCAGTTTCCATCTGCACCATAAAAGAGCTGCTATGGAAATTTTTGTGCCCAGGAGACATTCTGAGGCACTATTTGATGGTTGTTTGGAGGTGAATTTGGGAGAGTTCAGATGAATTTCTGTCTTATTCTACTATCTTGCCCAAGAACCTTTTCCTCTTTCTTTGATTTCTTGATGAGAAGCTTCTCCAGTAAGATACATTTAAATTCACAGAACAAATGAAACTCTATTCTGTTTTTCTGATCTAATATATTAGGAATGATTTCAATACTTAACCCAGGGGGTAGAACAAAGTGAGTGTTTAGATTCTTGTTGAATTGACTTGATTCTCTATTTTTCAAGAAAAGATTCTTTGATTTATGAAAGGAGTCCCAGAGTCCCAGAGTAAGAAGGAGCCTCAGAATCTAACTCAAATGGTATCTGAACAGTAATCCCCTCTGTGAAGATCTGATCACTTGATTATCCAGGCTTTGACATTTTCAGCCATGGGAAACTCATTACCTCTCTCACATGACAGTCTTTCCAAATATTTGAAGATGGCTATCACACACTTCTTATGGCCTCTCCACAATCCCCTCAACAGATTTTTGGATGACCTGGTTTCTAATCCCTCCAGTCCAATGGTATCAAACTCAAATAGAACTGAGCCACATGGAAGGATTCCTGTGGGTTGCATATTGGCTTAGAAAAAAACACATTACCATGACCCATGTTTTATTGTATTTTATCTATTTAAATTTTAAAAATTTATTTAAAATTTTATTTTATTTAAATATTTCCCAATTTCATTTCAATCTGGTTTGAGCAGTACTCAGAAGTGTTGTGAGCCTCATATAGTCAATGAGACATGTGTTTGACCCCTGTGCTCTGATCACTGCAAGGATTTCTATGGACTATGTCCAAACACTAGTCTATAATAGCCAAATAGAACTGGAAAAGGCCCAAAAAAGGGTCACTGAGAGAGTCAGGAGCTAAATAAGGTGAAAAGAGACTTGGATTTTGAGTCAAAACACATGACTTTGAACTTGACCTCTGCCACTTATGCTGTCTGTGGGCACTGGGCAAGTAAGTATCTCATTTGCTGAGGTACTCAGTATCCCCATCTATTAAAAGAGGGGATTGTAAGAGTTGAGATCCCTTCCAATTCTGGATCCTTTGTTCTATAATTATAGTCGAGAGGGACAACTTCTGGAGGGCAAAGAGAGAGAACAAAGTTTTGTTCTTGAGCCGGACTCAAGAATGAAACATCCTCTTAGTGAAGATGGATGCTGTTGACATGTCAATGACCATCCATCCTCCCAGGGGCAATGTGATTATGGGGGAACTAGCTAATTCCAGGCTCATCTGGAATAGTCACAATAGTCTCAAGAAGGAATTTAAAAATTCTATTTAAAAGATAATTTCACTGATATTTTATGCTCTTACATCACCTACTTTTCCAATTATATTTCTTCCATTTTCCCTTTCAGAATCATACTTTATAACAAAGCACAAAGAGGAAGAACAAAAGCAGTTCAGTAAAGTTAACATTAAATGAATGAATGAATGAAAAGATATTTATGAATCTCTTCCTATGCGACAAGCACTTTGCTAAGCTCTAGGGATAAAAACAGGAAAAAGGGACAATCCTCACTGTGGAGGAGCTTCCACAATAATTAGGGAAGACAATGTGTCAAAAAGCACAGCTGCAGGATAAGAATAGTAAGGCCCAGAAATCCTAACGGTACACCATCAGTCTCGATGACAGTGACCAAGGAGTTGGAGAGCCTGTCAACAAGGAAGATCTTCCTTGAGAGTAGGGAAGCCTCAATCTGACTGAAGAGACAAAACATGCAAAGGGTCGGGGGTGAGGGGGTGGGGGTGGGATCAAATCCCAATAAGAGTTTTTAACTGTCCAAAACACCAACAAGAGAGATACTAGAAGACCACAGATCCAATGAGAGCTCTGGGCAGTGAGATTTCTGGGAGCTGAATGGAAATGTAGAGAAAGCTCAGGGGCCCTGACTCTCTCTGGGCAGGGAGTGGGGCCAGGAGGTACCTCCCAGCCCTCTCTTTGCACTCCCTAATTGCACAGTAAATTAATAGTGTTTGCCGGTAAATACCCAGCCTGCCGGCATAGCAATTATGGCCCCCGATTGTGTGTAATTACACTTGATAATTGTCAAACAGCTCAGGGCTTGGGAAGAGAAGCCATCAGCAGCCTCTGGCAGTGGCCTTATTTCTGGGATTTATATTAGAGCTCAAGGGCAGCAGATTTTCTGTTGGATACAGAAACTGGGTTGAATTGAGAGGATCAGGCAGGGCTAGAGAAACCAGGGCTGGAGTTTGTCTCTGCCCAGGTTTGGGAAACAGCACCTCTTCCCCTTGTGGATTTGGGATTGGGAGCAGGAGAGTAACTAACACTAGGTCACTTTGTCCCAAGGGGTTGATGAGAGTGTATATATGGGGGCAAATACTGGGGAGAGACTGTAAAATATGGATGGATTCTATCGGGAGAAGCATGTTTCCCTGAACCTAGTCACCCTATTTTGATAATGTTATGCCTCCCTTCATTGCTCAGCATGGGTTACCTCTCCTGCTCAGGATGTGTGCAGTACCTTATTTCTCCAACTGTACTAGCACAACTTTGCTGGACCAGGGTGGGCTATCTTCCTGCTACCTGGGAACTTGCATTACCCCATAATGTCTGAAATCAGGAAAAGAGGGTGGCATACTAGGTACCTGGCATACCAGGTACCTGAAATCAGGGCTTACTGGGATAGAGCTAGAGAAGGAAAGGGCAAATCACTCCAGGATCTTTGCCAAGAAAATCCTGAATGGGGTCACAAAGAGTAGGACATGACTGAACAATAATACCCTTTCTCCCCGCCACCTTCACTACTCCCAAAGAATTAACCTCAGATATTGGAATTCCCAGTTATGACTCTGGGAATATCCCTGCTTTACCATAACTCATGTATTTATTTATTTTTGGGTTTTGCAAGGCAATGGTGTTAAGTGACTTGCCCACGGTCACACAACTAGGTAGTTATTAAGGGTCTGAGGCCAGATGTGAACTCAGGTCCTCCTGATTCCAGGACCAGTGCTCTATTCACTGTTCCACCTAGCTGTCCCCAGTCATTAACTAATTATATGGTAAGCTCTTTCTCTCCTCTGAGCTTCAATGATTCCAACTTCAAAACAGGTATAACTATTCTGTTTCCTATTTCAATTTAAGCTTTCAAGAAGCTTACAATCAAATTGGGAAAGGATAAGTGTATAGAGACTGCGCTAAAGTGGAACCTGACTAAACCTCTTTTTAATCCTTAGGTTTATTATTATGGAACAGCTAGGTGACATGGTGGATAGAATGCCCAGATCTGGAGTTAGGAAGACTTATCTCACTGAGTTCACATCTGGCCTCAGGAACTTACTGGCTGTGTGACCCTGAGCTGGAGAGGAAAATGGTAGACTTCCTCTGCCTCTTTCTACAGATAACAAGAGCAATGAGTTGATGATTGACAAACTGGAACCTGAGTTCCAGTGGTGGTGATCATCTCATCAGAGATGTTAGAATTAGGCCTCATAACACATGGTAGCAGGGGAAGACAAGTTCTAGGTTGATTCAACCACATCATGGCTCCATCTGCTATTCCTTAGCTATGGCTCCCACTTAATCTTCTCTTCTGTCTCTGCAGGCTTATTCCAAGAATTTCTGTTTGTCCAGGGAATTTTCCTTCCCTCTACCACTGCCATGCCACTGCTCTTGGCTAGCATCCCTGAGGACATATGTGTCCCTGGTGCCATATGTGTGAATGTTCAAGTCTTCCCTCATCCCCAGGCAGAGGCAGAGTCTGGGAAGTCCCAAATTTCTGTCTCCAGCTCTTGTTCTTTCTGGCTATTTCTTTCTCTTGTCTGTTCTCTCTTATTCATGGAAAAATTTAAGGATACAGCCCTGGTATGTGAATTGGACCCGAAAAATCAATTTTGCTACCTCCTTCTATCCCTCACCTCAAATCCTCTTCTTCCCAGCAAGCTCCTTGAGAATACGATTTGTCTCATTATTTGTTGTTATTTGTTATCCCCTGTAAACTGGGAATTTGAAAACTTGGGCTTTAGTCCCAGATTTGGTATGTGATCTTTGCAACCTTACTCTCTCCCCTCTATAAAATAAAAGGGTTTGAATGCCATGAACTCTGAGGTCTCTTCTAGTTCCCAAAGTCTATTAACCTCTCTCTCTCTCTCTCTCTCTCTCTCTCTCTCTCTCTCTCTCTCTCTCTCTCTCGGCAATGGGATTAAGAGACTTGCCCAAGGTCACATCACTAAGTAAGCATGTCTGAGGCCAAATTTGAATTTGGGTCCTCCTGACTCCAGGGCTGGTGTTCTATCCTCTGCCCCACCTAGCTGCCCAGTCTGTTATTCTCTAATTGGCCATCTCCTTAATGATACCTGACATTTACATTTACATAGCATTTTGGCAAGGTGTTTTTTATATATATCATCTCTTTTAAATCTCAGGGAATCCAGTAAGATGAAGACTTTGGGTATTACGATTCCCACTTTACAGATGAAGAAATTGAGGCTCAGAAAGCTCAACTGACATCTATAACACCAACAAAGATCAGAGGCAGAAGACTCCAAGTCCAGAGCCCTTCCTATGATATCAGGTTGTCTTTTTTTTTTTTAGGTTTTTGCAAGGCAAATGCAATTAAGTGGCTTGCCCAAGGCCACACAGCTAGGTAATTATTAAGTGTCTGAGACTGGATTTGAACCCAGGTACTCCTGACTCCAGGCGGTGCTTTATCCACTATGCCACCTAGCTGCCCAGGTTGTCTCTTTAGTAAAGAAGAATAAGAAGCCATGGGTTTGAATCCCATCTCTGCTTCTAACTTCTAGCTCTAAGCTCTATCCAAGGGATCCTCAGTTTTTGGGGGGGGGTTCAGAGGAGGAGAAACTCAGGCCCTGCCCTCATGGAATTCCCTGTGAAGGAGTCAAAGGAGTAAAAGACCAACTGTATTATCTTCAGGAAATTCCCAGACTGGACAACACAGGGCTCCCCCACTGGACACAATGAGTTCCCATGATAATGTGTGATCAAGTGAGTCACTAACCATTATAGACAATCAGTAGGACTGAACGTGATAAGGTGTCCAATTGAATAGAACAGACAGAAAGAGCCAGTGCTCTTAAGAAAACAGAATGATCCCTATGGTTTGGGATAGTCCTCGAAGATTCCTTAGAGGAGATGGTCTGAACTGGGCCATGGAACGGCTCTTCCAATGTTTGAGATGATGATGAGACAGTGTGCAACAAACATGTTTTACCTCTAAATCAAATTTGTGGGGACAAGCTCTTAGCTCCTCTCTCTTCCTCCCTCCTTCCCTCTCCCTCCCTCCCTCCCTCCTTTCTTCCTTCTTTCCTCCCGCCCTTATTTCCTTCTTTCTTTCTTTCTTTCTTTCTTTCTTTCTTTCTTTCTTTCTTTCTTTCTTTCTTTCTTTCTTTCTTTCTTTCTTTCTCTTTCTTTCCTCTCTTTCTTTCTTTCTCTTTCTTTCCTCTCTTTCTTTCTTTCCTCCTTTCTTTCTCTTCCTTCCTTACTCTCCTCTTCTATACTCTTCTCTCTTCTTCTGTACTCTTCTCTCCTCTTCCCTTCTCTCTCTCTCTCCCCTCTTACTCTCTCCTTCCTCTCTCTCCTCTTTTCTTTCTCTCATTAATTAGCTTCAGTAGATAACAAAGTGAGCAGACCTAATTGTCTTATTCTATGGGCAATTAGCTGGCACTCTCTCCCCCCCACCCTTGCACTCCCATTCACGTGGGGGTAAGGCTGTGCCAGGGCTTCTCTAGTGTTTTCCTAGAGTTGCCTTCTCTCTGGGTCCCTGAGCGGCTCATTGGCTAATGAAGCCAATTAGCAGGCGCCCGGATGCTGTGCCAATTAGCTGGCTGCAAAAAGTCATTGGGAGCCGCCAGGACCACCAGGGAGCCTGGTCATTCCCAGGGAGTCCCCATGGGGACAGAGATGGATGGAAATCGCAGCTGGCTGTCAGACAGGCACCAACCTTCTGTGACTCTGGGGCTCAAAGGCCTTTGGAGGTGGGGGGAGGTCAGCAGAAGAAAACTTTAAGATCCTCACTCTTTTGTCTCTCTCCATTGGAAGTGCCCTCCCTTCCCTCCTTCAAATAGTTCTACTTTTTACACCTGGCTTTCCATCTTCATTTTTTAGTTCTTTGTACAGGCTGTCTCTCATGACTGGAATGCACTCTGCTGCCTCTCAGACGCCCTCTTTTCCTTCAAAACTTGGCTCACACATCACCTCCTACTTTCCTGATCCCTTCTAGCTGCCTCTCTCCCCCAAATTACCTTGCATATGTGTTTTAAAAATTGACTTTTGTATAAATGCTGTTCTTTCCCACCCTCCCACCAGAATAGAAGATCTTTAAGGGAACCCTGGTACTTGTGTATCCCAGCATATAGATGTTTTGTTCATTCGTGTCTGGCTCTTTGTGATCCCATTTGGGGTTTTCTTGGCAAAGATACTGCAGTGATTTGTCACTTCCTTCTCCAGCTCACTTTCCAGATGAGGAAACTGAGGCAAACAAGTTAAATGACTTGTCCGGGGTCATGCAACTAGTAAGTATCTGTGACTAAATTTGAACTCAGGAAGTCTTACTGACTTCAGGAGGGAAGCGTTAGCTGCCTTTAGAATATAATAGGCACTTAATAATTGCTTACTGATTGATTGATTTATGTAACACTTTAGGATTCGCAAATTGCTTTACTCATATCTCTGAAGTAGATAGTGTTATTATCTACATTTGACAGATGAGGAAAATGAGGTTCAGAGAAAGAAAAGGACTTAGCCAGGATCACATGGCTCATAAGTAGAATTAGATTTGGAATCCAAATTGCTTCTAGATCCAAGTTCCAGGCTCTCTTTAGGTACTTTTATCCAGGATAATAAAATACAATAACAGGGTGCTTTGACCTGAACAATTCCCTAATGATGGAGGAGGAGACCATGGATCATAGTGGAAAGAGCTCCCAACTATGAGTCCCTGCTCTGCTGCTAACTAGTGATGTGACCCTAGGTAAACCCATCCTTTTTTTATGAGCCTCAGTTTCTTCATATACAAATTGGGGAAATAATACTAGTACAACCACCTTGTTAGGGGCATGTTTCAGAAAGTGTTTTAAAAATCTTAAAATATTATGTGATTGTTAGTTCTATTTTAGTATTAATAATAACTAGCCATTTACATAACCCTTTAAGATTTGAAAAAGCTCTTTACAAGTATTATCTTATTTGATTTTCACAGTAGCTCTGGGAGGTATTATTATTTTTAAAAGTTTTTTATTTTCTCTTTTTTTTCAATTACATGTAAATATAATTTTCAACATTCATTTTCTGTAAGATTTTGAGTTCCACATTTTTCTACCTCCCTCCCTCCCCTTCCCATTCCCTATGACAGTGACTAATATGATATATGTTATATACCCTCATTTTGTCATTGAGAAAACTGGGGTAGCCAGAGATAAAGTGCCTTTCCCAGGGTTATGCAGCTAAAAAGGATCTGAGGCTGGATTTCAATTCAAATCTTACTCTAGGTCCAGATCTTTCTCCACTGTGCTACCCAGCTGCCTCTGCAAGGTCTAGTGTCATAAAAATGATATTGATTGAATTGAATTGAAGTAATAATTTTACCAGGTGACTTTGTATAAGAACCTTCTTCTCTCTGGGCCTCAGTTTCTTCATCTGTAAAATGCGAGGTTTGGACCAAAATCACTTTAAAGTTCTCTCCTTCCATCTTGCAGGCTGAGAAATAAAACTCATCTTATAAAAGAGTTGCCTTTGACAGAGAGGGTTGACCATTTTACCATTAGGAAGCTCTGCTTTTAGAGGGATTGTAAGGAGGATGGGAATGGGGAGTTTCTGGAATGGTTCTGTACCCCAATAGACTATAATAAAGAAGTGTTAGGGTATTGCGATAGACACAGAGTTTAAGGGCTTTGCCCAGAGTCACAGAACGTCAGAGGGTGGATTCGAGCCATCTCGTCTTCCCAATACAGCATTGTTATCTACATTCTTCTATCTACTCTTTCAGCATATACACTCCAAATTACTAGATGCTGACAACCTCCAGTCCCTTTAAAGGGACATGGCTGAGTTTCAGCTTCCTTCTCTGTCAGTGAGGGAGGTGGACCCCAGCTCTCATGGTCCTTCCAGCTCTGTTGTCCACTATCCTCTCTTGGAGCCTCAGACCAATCCAGTCTGCCTCACAGCTGCTGGGGAAGGGTGGGGTGGCTTCCTGAGAGGGCCCGGCAGGCAGTGGAAGGGAAGTCTGGCCTTCTGAGGATGAGCTGGAGAAGGCTGGAGACAGTTTTCCAGGGAACATGAGCCAGAAGGGAAGTAGGAATTCCTTAGGAAATGAGACCAGCCCCAGGCATTGGTCAGCTATTCCTTGGCCCAGCAAAGGTCAATCCACATAGGTGGGGAAGGAGACTTGGAGAGATCTCCCTCCACAATTACATGATCTTAGATGGGGAACTCCTCTTCTTTTGTGGGGAGGGGGCAGGACCTGGGAATTATCAGTGAGAGCCTCTCTCTCTCTCTCTCTCTCTCTCTCTCTCTCTCTCTCTCTCTCTCTCTCTCTCTCTCCTCTGCTTCCCCATATCTTTATATCACCCTAGGCCAGACAAGCGACCACAGCAGGGATAGGCAAAAGAGCCCAGGTATCTTTCCCAGGTCTGAGATCAAGGACTAAGCCAGGTCAACCCCACTCAGCAATTATAGCTTTTCAGTTATACCTCCTCAGTTTAGTTCAACAAACAGTTATTAGGTAGCTAGTCTATGTAAGGCTTTGTACTTGCTGATGGTGGCTTACAAGGCTCAATCCTCAAGGATGAAGGGAGTGATGCCTCATGGAAGGGTTGATATGGACTCTTGTTACTGCTATCATAAGCAGCTCCTGATCTAAGGTGTAGTAGACAGAGCTTGTGGTCATTCAATGCCTGACTTCAGACCAGCTCATCTTCCAAATAAGGGGGTGGGGTTTGATCTCTAAAGTCCCTTCTAGTGCTGAACCAGTGATCCTTTTGGTTGGAAATATTCTTGCCCCACAGATTTTATATGGTCTATTCTTTTCACTTTTCATACAGTACTGTGTATTATAATTAGTTTTCTGCTTATTAGATAGACCATAAACTCCATGAGAGCAAGAACCATTTCTTATCTAAGCTTTGTTTGATAGGTGGTAGGTTCTTTTTTTTTTTTTTTTGCAAGGCAAGTGGGGTTAAGTGGCTTGCCCAAGGCCACACAGCTAGGTAATTATTAAGTGTCTGAGACTGGATTTGAACCCAGGTACTCCTGACTCCAGGGCCGGTGCTTTATCCACTGCGCCACCTAGCCGCCCCAGGTGGTAGGTTCTTAATAAATATTTGGATGAATATTAATAGTGGTTAGTTTGTCTAGTTACGTATCAGTCACTGAGACCAGCTTTATAATTTTTTATTTCATTTGATACTCATAACAACTGTGGGAAGTAAAAGCTATTAGTCTCATTTTATATAAGAGGAAACTAAGTCTGGCAGTGGTTAAGTGACTTGCTCAGGTTCACACAACTAGTAATTATTTGAAGCAGCATTCCTGACTCCTTGCCCCAGAAATCTACCTGCTTCAATGAATAATGAGTGAATTGAATCAATAGGAGGTAATATGGTATGTGGGGCAACTAGGTGTCACAATAGAGAGAGAACATGGGGACTGGAGTCAGGAAGACTCAACTTCCTAATGTTAAATCTGGCCTCAGATAATTATTAGCTATGTGACCTTGAGTGAGTCACTTAACCCTGTTTGTCTCAGTTATAAAAGGAGCTGGAGAAGGAAATGGCAAACCACTCCAGTATCTCTGACTGCAAAATTGTTCTCCAGTTTTCTGCTTGCCTGCTAATCTTGGTTGCATTGGTTTTATTTATGTAAAAACTTTTCAATTTAATGTAATTAAAATTATCCATTTTGTTTTTCATAGTGTTCTCTACCTTTTGTTTGGTCATAAATTCTTCTCTCCATAGATTGTACAGATAAACAATTCCTTGTTCTCCTAATTGATCTATGGTATCACCCTTTATGTCTAAATCATGTACCTATCTTGACTTTATTTTGGTGTAGGGTGTGAGATGTTAGTTTAGGTCTAGTTTCTGCCATACTGTTTTCCAGGTTTCCCAGCAGTGTTTGTCAGATAGTGTGGTCTTATCCTAGAAACTGAAGTCTTTGGGTTTATCAAACAGTAAATTACTATGTACGTTTACTACAGGGTCCTACGTACCTAATTTATTCCATGGATATACCACTCTATTTCTTAGCCGGCATCAAATCATTCCAGTGTCTCTGCCAAGAAAATCCCAAATGGAGGTCACAAAGAGTGAGATATGACCGAACAACCACTAATGTAACGTGCTGGAAAGACCCCAGACTAGTAGCCAAGAAGGTAGTAATCTTGGGCAAATCCTTTCCTTTCTAGGCTTCAGTTTTTACTTCCCTAAACATAACAAGACAGCTGGTAGTGCAGTGGATAGAGCACTAGTCTTGGAGTCAGGAGGACAGGAGTTTGAATCCAGCCTCAGACACTTGACTCTTACTAGCTGTGTGACCTTGGTCAAGTCATTTAACCCCAATTGCTTCTAATCCAGGGCCATCTCCAGTCATCTTGATTCATATCTGGTCACTGGACCCAGATGACTAAGGAGGAAAAAGTGAGGCTGGTGACTTAGCAAAGCCCTCCTCACTCAAATCCAATTCACTTGCTTATTGTGGTATCATCTCCCTGATATCATAATCTTTTTCAAGAATGAAGGACAAACATCAGAGGAATGGATTGGATGGGATGAGCTCCAAGGCTCTCCTTGACTCTGACTGTGATTCTATATATATGGAAAGGATAATGATGTTTTAGTCACATATATTGATGACAATAGGACCTGATGAGGTGAAGAATTTAATCCCATCATTAAAAGCAGGTAAAGAAATTAAGAGTTTGTCCCACATAGCTGATGAGAAAGTAAGTTTTAAATATAACAAACATCTGCCTCTTTTACCTTGATCCAGTTCCTCTTGACTTGCTTTCAGGTTTTAAAATGTTTAAGGATCATCTGCATAGGGGCAGCTAGGTGGCAGAGTGGATAGAGCACCAACTCTGGAGTCAGGAGGACCAGAGTTCAAATCCAGTCTCAGACTCTTGATATTTACTAGCTGTGTAACCTTGGCCAAGTCACTTAACTCCAAAGCTTCACCAAAAAAAAAAAAGAGGATTCCTAGAATGATAACAAGTAGGAGTGTAAATAGAATAAGGAAAGACCTAGATTTCCCTTGTGCCATTGGATTATAGTTCTAGATCTGGGGGTCATCTAGTTCAACCCCCTCATTTTATTGATAAGGAAACTGAGGCTAGGGAAGTGAAAGCATTTGCCCAAGATCTCCCAAACAGTAGTCATCAGAGGCAAAATTTGAACCCAATCTCAGAACACTTTCCATGCACATGAAAACTGAAGGAACTGGGAATGTCTAGCCATTTGAAGAGAAGTATTTGAATCTTCAAGTATTTGAAGGAATCTAATGTGGAAAGAAAGATTAAACTTGCTTTGTTTGACCCCAAAGGGTAACAAAGGATAAAAATGGCAAATTTAGACTTGATGCAAAGAAACGGTGACCAACAATTAGAGTTATCTCTAAAGGGAGGTGGCTGACTTGGGAAGTAGTGAGTTTTCAAATTGGACGCTTTATTGTCAGAAATATTATAAATGGGGTTCTTTTTCAACTACAGATTTTCTCTGAGCACCCTTCCTCCCCTTCTTGTCCATTGGATACAAAAAGAGGGGGAGGGTTAAGATTTCTTAGTGGACATAGGAAGATGATCCATCCATAGTCCGAGGTTCCAACCTGGAAGACGACTCTCTTCCAGTTGAACCCCTAGTGCAGAAAGACATTGACAAGGCCTGGGCTTCTGTTTTCTACATAAGGAAGTTGGTTGTTCCCTAAGGTCACTTTTATTTATTTTTAGAGGTAATGAATATCTCAGACATAGGCTGAGGAGATAGGGATCCTGGCTGTCATCCACTATGCCCTGCCTCAGTCCTCCTCTGGGGGATTGATATTCTCTATCACACATTTGGATTGGTTTGCCACATTCCAGGGTGGGAAAAAATCATGGAAACAGGGAAGGACAGAACCAGGGTCAGTGGGCTTTGAGATAACTTGAAGTGGGGGTCATGAGGAGGCAAGTGGTCATACAACCTTCACTTGAAGAGTTCTAGAATTGAACCCTTCTGGGCTGCCCCCTCCCATCAGTGCAGCATATGTGGAGTGTCTTACTAGAGAAATACCACTTATAGGGAACATACGTAGCCCAGGCAACTGACAATTCTGTCATCTTAGGACCCTAATGTCCCCTTTTCCTTCTCATGATGCCTCGTGCTGTTCTCCCTAGGTGCACTAATGCTACTGCTTCTAGTAGGACCTTGGAGGGTCTTTCACCTGCCCAAGACCTCCCAAGTAGTAGGCATCAGAGGCAAAATTTGCAGACCCAGAACTCTTTCTATGCGTACTGGTTGAAGGACCTGGGAGTGTCAAGTTATTTGAAGTGAAGTCTTAAGACAATCTTCAAGTGTTTGAAGGAATTTTATGTGGAAAAAAAAAGATTAAACTTGCTTTGCTTGATTCCAGAGGGTAGCACCCGATTCTCTCCATAGCTAACTATGGGCTAAATCTCTTGACTCCTAAGACTTCTGTGGTCTTGAGCTGTGACCTGGCTATTGGTGGAGAGTCAGGGGGATAGAGTAGGAAATCCCCCCTTCCCTCTAAGAGTCAAGGAACAATTCCCTCTCAGGAGCTAGAATCTTCCCAAACTGACTTTCTTCTCAAAGTTCAGAGCTCACAATCAGAGGCATCTCCACCCTCTACTGACTCCATATAGTATGACCTGCTTTTGAAAAGGGCCACTTTTCAGACTGTGAACTCCCCGAAGGCAGGGCAGGATCTATCCTTCCACTATGGCCTCCTTCCATTTTCTCTGAAGGTTAGAGTGGGTCCACAAGGGTTCTCAGGGAAAATTGGTTGAAGGATGATAGAGATGGTTAATCAGATAAAGGGGTTGCTGAAAGAGGAAGGATCCTCTGGAAGCAGAGGCCAGTATCTTAAAGAGAATTAAAATAGCTTCAACCTCATGGAAAGGGGGCAATTTTTGGTTACCCACAAAGTAATTGTTTCCCAAACACCGCTTGTCACTTTAGGAGCCTTGTTTCATTGCCCTCTCCAGGTTTCTCTTTAAAAACTCAAACCTTCCTGAGATAGGTCACATACTCAGTCCCCTAACCATTCAGTTGATTAGCTTACCCAATACATTCCTGAGACAAGAGGTAAAAGAAGCAGAGGTAGAGAAGGAGAAAAAGCTGGGAATGACCTACCTTTTCACAGCAATACTGTGACCCAAGAGAACTCTGAAGCACTTATGATAAAGAATGCTATCAGGGCAGCTAGGTGGTGTAGTGGATAAAGCACTGGCCTTGGAGTCAGGAGTACCTGGGTTCAAATCTGGTCTCAGACACTTAGTAATTCCCTAGCTGTGTGGCCTTGGGCAAGCCACTTAACCCCATTTGCCTTGCAAAAACCTAAAAAAAAACCCCAAATGGAGTCATGAAGAATGGAACATGACTGAACAATAAAAAGGATTACAAATAGATTTATTCTCATAACAATCCTAGAAGGTAAGTGATATTTTCCTCTTTTCTGTAGAGGAGAAGGCTGAGATTTAGAGTCAGATTTAGACTTTAGGGCCAGACACCTAGTATTATAGTGGGACTTGAACCCAGGTCTTCTTGTTGTGCCTCTTGTACCCTTTGCATAATGACATCACTTGTAAAGTCTCTCTCTGTCTGAGCCCCCCTCCCCCCACTGTCTCTCTGTCTCTGTCTTTGTCTTTTTGTCTCTGCCTCTATCTCTCTGACTCTCTCTGTCTCGGCTCCCCTTCCTTACTGTCTCTGTCTCTGTCTCTGTTTCTTCTGTCTCTCTCAGTGAGTAACCATGTAGCTGTATGTCAGTGACTGTCTCCATATGATTATAGGATTGAATGTGTGTAGTGTCTGTGTGTGTCCTTGTGACTTTGGCAAGTGTGTCTTTACATGCCAGGGTACGTGTTTCTCCATGGGCCAGCGACTGCACGTCAGTTTGTGATTGGATGTATCTGTGTCTCTCTTTCCTTCCCTTCCTCTCGTCATCCTTCACTCTGCCAGAAGCCAAAACCAATAAAAAGCCAGCCCAGAAATAGTCTGTGTTTCTCTTTTCCCGTCAGAGTCATAAATCACACTCCATAGTGGTTCAGTGTCATCTTCCTCCAAAAATTGGGGGTGGGGTTAGGGGGAGGGAATTAGAAAGACTTTTTGAAGTGGAAAATGTGAGGGCAGGGGGCAGGGAAGGGCAGCTCTGGGGAAGGTAGAGAGGTCTCTGCTTCTCTGGAATGGGGAGGGCAAGCCATTCAGCCCAAACGCCACCTGTCCTCCCTCAGTTTCAGTACTTGGGAGATCCTTACCAGTCCCAAACCCTCTTCTATTCCCCCCCACCCCAGACGATAAGTCTAGAACCATTCACTTTCTCTTCTTTCTGTAATAAGATGCCTCCCAGTCATGTACCCCTGAGTATTTCTTTCCTCATTCAGCTTTCTTTTGTGTTTTATTTCCCCCCATTAGATTGTAAGCTCCTTGAGGACAAGGATTGTCTTTCTTCTTCTTATGGGCATGCTGGTCCACAAAGCTGGGGCTTAATATATGTTTAATGAATGAAGTTCAATTATAGATCCCAGTAAAATTCTTAACCTGTCTTCACACTCTTGAGTTCTTAGGGTATATTGCTGAGTCTGTGATCATTCAAGTCTATGACTCAGGTTCAGACTTCATTCTGTGACCAAAGTCAGAATTTGGGAAGGGACCAGGGTCAAGGCTCAATCTGGATCTGGATTCAAGGGTCTTTCTATGGCTCATTCTGGGATTCTTAATCTGGGACCAGGGTCAGGGTTCTAGGTTGGATCTAGGTCAGTGCTCAGTGTAGAACTCCTATTTGGGATCAAGATTAGGGTGGGGTCAGGGTCAGGGTTTTAGGTTGGATCTAGGTTAGTGATCAATCTGGAACCCAGGTCAGGCTCCATTTGGGATCAAAGTCAGGGCTCAAGCTGGGGCCAGAGTCAGAGCTCTCAATTGATCTAGGTTAATGCTCAGTCTAGAACCCAGGTCAGGCTCAGTTTGGGGCCAGGGTCAGATCTCAATCTGACTCCAGGTACAGGATTGATTTATTCTGGCACTGGATCTAGGAGATAATTTGGAGCCAGTAGTATTTTTTCTCACTTTACAGGCAAAGAAACTAAGTCCAGGAAAGTTTGCAACTTAGAGTAAGGTCACCTGATGAGCGGCTGGCAGAACTCTTTGCATCGGCCTCTCTTTTCCCTGTATGCTCTTTTTTATAGACTTATTATGGAAGGTTTCTCATTGGGGGGGAGGACTTTGGAGCAGAGCCTCTACAGGTGGAGGGCAAATAGCTCTTGGTAGGACTTCATGAGGAGGGACCTTGAGCAGGTTCCTTTCTCATGATGTTCTCAGTTTCTTTATCTGTCAAATAGAAATAATAACTTCTTGTTCTGCCTGTCTTACTGGTTTTGGGGAAAATACAAAAGCAGGCTCTTTCAAAAGTGGAAAAGCCTGAGATACATGGAAACCTTTTCTTATCAGGCAAGAAAATAGGTCAACCAGGGAAGGGAGGTAAATCCCTAGAAGGGAAAGGCCTAGTGGGGAGAGGGCATGCAGAAATTCTCAAACATTCTTCCTGCTGCCTGGGACTCCCTTTGATCTTCATGTCTGGGTCTCTGTCTACCATACCACATCACACATATTTTTCTCAGACAGAAAATGATGGAGATTTGGGTAGGGGGCTAAATAATACCAGATCCTGGCCAGGCCCAAGGCCCTTCCTGTGACCAAGCTGGCACAATCCTGGTATAGTGAGGTTTTTTGGTATCTTATCCCACAGCAGCCTGGGGTGGCTTCTAGCTTGTGGGGAATAAGTAGAAAAGAAGGAAAATAAGGATGGACAGGGAAACCAATTTTTATTTTCTGGAAGTCAAGGTATAAGAAGGGGGCTTTGTGGGTTGCTTGGAGCTAGGTTCCTCTTTAAATGGATGCAGGGATGACCTGAGCATGGAAATGCTTGGAATCTCCAAGTTTCTTTTCCTTGTTCATTTTTTTTAAGCAATTGTGATTAAGTGATTTGCCCAGTAAACTAGTAAACTCTAAGGTTGGATTTGACTCCAAAGTCAAAGGTCTGGCAACTGAGCCACCTTGCTCCTACCACCCCACTCTTCTTCATTCTAATGACTTTAGAATAGAAAGAGAATCATGGATTCCTTGGGCAGTGTCTGGTGAAGCCAGGGGACCCCTTCTCAAAATCATGTTTTTAATTGAATAAAATATAAAAATGAAATCAATTATTTTGAAATAATTAAAATTTTTTAAAAGAAATGGGCCCAAGTCAAAAGCTCTATTAAATTAATAGATAAGGAACCTCAAAACCCAGAAGATGGAGTAACTTCTCTAAAGTTTCATTGTCAGTAATGGATCTGGGATTTGAACCTTAGCTCTTAGAAACAGGTAGCACAGTCAGAAGTGGAGTCAGGAAGACAAAAGTTTAAATCTGACCTCAGATGATGTTTTTTGTCCTTCATTTTCTTTCTTTCTTCCTTTCTTCCTTCCTTCCTTTCTTTCTTTCTTTCTTTCTTTCTTTCTTTCTTTCTTTCTTTCTTTCTTTCTTTCTTTCTTTCTTTCTTTCTTCTTTCTTTCTTTCTTTTTTTGTAAGGTAAATGGGGTTAAGTGGCTTGCCCAAGGCCACACAGCTAGGTAATTATTAAGTGCCTAAGGTTGGATTTGAACTCAGGTACTCCTGACTCCAGGGCAGGTGTTTTATCCATATCCACTGTGCACCTAGCTGCCCCTGTCCTTCATTTTCAAAGATCACCACATCAGGGAGGTGATGCCATGACAAGCACATGATTTGAATTTGGTTGAGATGAAGGCTGTGCTAAGTCACCAGCCTCACTTTGTCCTCCAGAGCCATTTGGGTCCAATGACCAGATATGAATCAGGATGACTGGAGATGGCCCTGGATGCGAGGCAGTCAGGGTCAAGTGACTTGCCCAAGGTCACACAGCTAGGAAATGGCAAGTGTCTGAGACTGAATTTGAACACCCATCCTCCTGACTCCAAGGCAACTTCTGACTGAGTTTCCTCAAGAGTAAAATGAGGATAAAAAATAGTACCTACATCCCAGAGTTATTGTGAGGACAAAATAAGAAAGAATAAGGTGATGAGCATAGTGCCTGCTATGTGGTAGGCTTGTTTTCTTTTCTTCTTTCCTTCTGGCCCTACAATTAATTTCCTCTTTTTTCTCCCAACTCCTTTTTTTTGAGTAACTAGGAACAGCAGGTAAGAAAAACTTAGTGGGTAGAATTCCATTGGCAATGATCAGAGTCCTAGAAACTTTAGAGTCAAATGGAGAAACTGAGGCCCAGAGGCCACACAAGTCAGAGGGTGATGCAGAATTTGGGTGTCCTAACTCCCAGTACAGGGTTCTTTCCACTAGGCCAAGCTGCATCTCCAGTACTTCTTCAGCTGGTAGAAATTTGGATGGGAGCCTGGCACTGAGGTCCAGAGGGTAGGGGTGGGAGGTTGAACATGTGGGGTTGGTTCAGGAATGAGAGGTCAGGGCAGAGTGTGCCTGGGGGCTGGGGGTGGCACAAGCCCCATTACAGACTTCATTGTTTCTCTTCTCCCACTGGAAATGGAGGTTGACACTTCCCAACTGGGTCCTAGAAGTGCATCTCCCTTCCAAATTATAGTTTTGGTGTGCTGTTCAGGAGTGGGCAAAGGGGGTGTGAATGAAAATGTCCCAGGATCACAGTAATGTGTTGTGTTGGAAAAAGTACTGGAGTTTCCAAATCCTCTGTCCCTGGTCACTGCCCAAAAGGGGATGGGGTGAGAAGATTATCTGGAATTTTTGCTCTCGGTGAATCCTGAGGTTTTGTGTCCAGACCAAGGCAGTCATTCATTCCCCTGGTTTTAACCAGAGAAGACTTCCTGGAGGAGGTGAGGTTTTTGAGCTTCTGCCTAGAAGAGATGGGATTAGACTTTTGAGTAGTGTGGAAGTATCTGGCCAAGGGACAAGTGAAACTAGAAGAGGGGGAGTCTGTCTCTGCCCTTCTAACCACATCTCCTTCTCCCTTGCTACCCTAATATGTCATCTTCTCTTTCGAGGCTGAATGTTCCCCCACAGGAGTCTGGGGATGAAACTGGTGCTGATCCCCTGGGCTTGCCTGGTCAGCTGGCACCCTGTGAATAGAGACTGGGAAGGGCCCAGGGCCACCTCCCACAGCAGAGCTAATAATACCAGTGGCCACCCGCGCTGCAGGACGCTGTGTTCCACTCAGGCCTAAAAAAAGGTCCATAACAGGGTTTTTGGCAGGACATCTCCCCATGCTTCCCTCCTCCCCCTGCCTAACTCCCCCAGCAAGGCTCCCTTGGCCCTTCCTTTTTCCTTCAGAACCTCACAGTCAGAACGGGGCAGCAGCACAGGCAGGAGCCAGAAGGACCAGCATCTTGAGATGGATGAGATAAAGAGATCAGAGTCCTGGCCCCGTATTTTACATGGGAAAAAACTAGGGGAAAGGTTCTATCTAGCTCTAGCATCCTGTGTTCTATGTTCTAAGGTCTCTTCCATATCTGATAGGTTGTGTTCTATTTTCTAAGGCCCCCTTCTAATTGACAGCCTGGTTCTATGTTCTAAGGTCTCTTCCAGATCTGATAGGTTGTGTTCTATTTTCTAAGGCCCCCTTCTAATTGACAACTTGGTTCTATGTTCTAAGGTCTCTTCTAGTTCTGAACAGTCTGGTTCTATATTCTAAAGTCTCTTCCAGCCTGACAGCATGGATCTTTGTTCAAAAGGTTCCTTTCAGCTCAGTCTGGTTCTGTGTTCTAAGGTTCCTTCCAGTTCAATTTATATTCTATGTGCTAAGGTCCCATTTGGCTTTGACAGGTTGTGTTCTATGTTCCAAGGTCTCTTCCAGGTCTGAATAATTGTGTCCTATGTTCTAAGGTCCCCTTTCAGCTCTGACAGGTTGTGTTCTATGTTCTAAGGGCCCTTCTAGCTCTAACAACCTAGTTCTATGTTCTAAGGTTTCTTCCAGCTCTGACAGGTTGTGTTCTATGTTCAAAGGTCCCTTCTAGCTCTGACAACCTGGTTCTATGTTCTACATCTCTTTCAGCTCTGAACAGCCTAATTCTATTAAGATTCCTTTCAGCTCTGATAGTCTGGTTCTGTGTTTTAAGGTTCCTTCCAACTCAATTTATATGCTATGTTCTAAGGTCCCTCTCATCTCTGTCAGCCTGCGTTCTATGTTTGTTCTAGGGTTCCTCCCAGCTCTGTCAGCCTATGTTCTATGTCCCAAGTTCTCTTACAGTGTTGTTATCCTTTGTTTCTATGAGTCTCCCAGGAGGTAATGGCAAAAACCCAGTCTCTCCCTGCCAGGTGGTTCCGGATCCCCAGGGACACTGGCTGCAGGCTTAGTTTCCCATGGCGGTCTAGGTTTAGACAAGTAGATTGGGCCACAGCTCATTTTCACCACCTACTTAGAGAACAAAATCCCCAGATAGCAGGAGGATGAAATCTGGCCCTGGTCAGTTTGCCAATGGGATTGATTCATCATGGCCTTTGAAATCAACACCAACAGGCATCGGAAATCCTGGCGATGACCTGCTATACCCCATCTCCTAGGAATGCAGGGCTATGACCCAGGGGATGGTACAGCAGGAGCCTGGTGTTCCTCCGAGTCAAGAGAGGTGACTGCCCACACCTGAACCAGCAGCATGATTGAAGGGCAGTTCCTGCTGACAGGCTTGGTTAGTTTGTTTAAATGCTGTGCCTATTGTTCCTAGGGGATGGGGGTGGGGGTGGGAGAAGGGCCAGAAATAGGAAGAGTGGATAGAGGAATTCTAAGGGATCACTAATCTGAGGAAGGGACAGATGTGCTCTGTCCTTGGGAAGATAGATCATGACTTGAGGTAGATGATAGCTGCTATCTTTAGGGTGCCCTTGATGTAGATGGAGTGGGGGAGAAGGCAAGAATCCATTCTCAGGCACCAACCACTCTGGTCTGATGGTCTGGACATAACCACTCTAAAAGGGACTCCTAGTCTAAGGAGGGAGACACAGATGACCTCAATGAACCTCTGGTCTGAGGAGGTGACATAGCTATACCCCTAGGGGTTCCTCACCTGCAGGTTTATGCTATGAATAAATCTTGCTCACTTCCAGTTTCAAGGAGGTTGGACCTGGGAGGTTGGTAGTGGGGGAAATCTTCCCTTTTTGGTTCCATCAAATGACTCGTTTAGTTCTTTCTGTAGGAGGAAAGTATGAAGAATAATTCCAGTGTTCTTCCCTTCTAAGGGAACATGAGACTATACATCCTTCAGAAACAGTGACTTGGCTTCTATGAAAGTAATATGATCCCATTGATAGAAGCCTGATTTTCAAAGGGAGAAGTGAGTGCTCTGTAGGCACCTACTCTGGTCAGACCATGTCTGGGTACCACATTTTAGAAAGATTTTGACAATTCAGATGGTGGTTGTATGACCATATTGGTGAGGGGACTTAAGATCATATAGTATGAGAAACATTTGAAAGAAATGAAAATATAATCTTGGACAAGTCTCTTAGCTGCCCTGGCGCATATTTAAAAAAGGAGATTGAATTAATTGCTCTCTAAGTTTAGCGAGCAGATGATCCAGTGGCTACAGAGCTGGACCTGAAGGCAGGAAGACCTGAGTTCAAAGGCAGCCTTACACACTTACTAGCTGTCTGACCCTGGGCAAGTCACTTAAACTCTGTTTGCCTCAGTTTCCCAACTCTAAAATGGGGATCGTCAAAACACCAAGGATTAAATGAAATACTATTTGTGAGAAGTTAGTACAGAAGTTTTATTGGTGAAATAAACTCTGTCTTTAAATGGCTAAGGGCTGTCATGAGGAAGAAAGGATGGTACTTATTCTGTGTTGCTCCAGAGGTCAGAATTACAGTCACAGAATTTCAGAGTGGGGAAATACTTTAATGGCCATTTAATTCAACCCAAATTAGAAAGGAATTCCAGCTTTAAGAAAACCTCAACAAATGGTGGATATGTTGTCTGCTCAAAAATCTCTAGTAAGAGAGAACCCACTGTCTCCTGAGGTGGTCCACTCCACTTTTGAATAGCTTAGATAATTAGATAATTTTTCCTGACATCAAATTTAATTTGCTTTTTTGCAGCCTTCACCTATTGCTTCCAGTTCAATCAACCAACCAATCAATCAATCAGTTTTTATTAAGCACCTACTAGGTGTCATACATTGTGCTACCTTCTGGAAATACAAAAAGAAGAGGTAAAAGTCAGTGCCTGCTCTCAAGGAATTTACAATCTAATGGGTGAGACAATAAACTATATATATATATGAAGTAAGCTATAAACAGTATAAATAGGAGATAATTAACAAATTGAAAGATCCTGGAATTAAGAGGTATTGGGAAAGATGGGACATAAAAGAAACTGGGAAGCCTAGTAGAGATGAGGAGAGAGAGCATTCCAGGTGTGGGGAACAGTCAGAGAAAATCCCAGGAGCTAAGAGTCAGCTTCTGTCCTTGAAGGTCAGACAGAACAAACTTAATCCTTCTTTCACATGATAGGCTTTTTTTTTTAGGTTTTTTTTTTTTTTTTGCAAGGCAAATGGAGTTAAGTGGCTTGCCCAAGGCCACACAGCTAGGTAATTATTAAGTATCTGAGACCGGATTTGAACCCAGGTACTCCTGACTCCAAGGTGGGTGCTTTATCCACTACGCCACCTAGCCGCCCATGATAGGCTTTTAAATATATGAAGACAGAGATCATATTCATCCTGAGTCTTTTCTTCAACTGATACTCTTTATAGCTTCTCTTCAAGAACCTAATTCATGATCTTCATTGCCCTTTTCTGGATGGTCTCCTTACCAAGGTCTTTTTTCTTTTTTAATATGCTCTTTCTTTCTTTCTTTCTTTCTTTCTTTCTTTCTTTCTTTCTTTCTTTCTTCCTTCCTTCCTTCCTTCCTTCCTTCCTTCCTTCCTTCCTTCCTTTCTTTCTTTCTTTCTTTCTCTCTCTCTCTCTCTCTCTCTCTCTCTCTCTCTCTCCCTTCCTTCCTTCCTTCCTTCCTTCCTTCCTTCCTTCCTTCCTTCCTTCCTTCCTTCCTTCCTTCCTTCCTTCCTTCCTTCCTTCTTTCTCCTTTTTGGCAGTTGGGATTAAGTGACTTGCTTATAAGTATCTGAGGCTAGATTTGAACTCAGATCCTCCTGACTCCATAGCTGCCCCTATTGTATTTCTTAAATGACTGGTGGTCAGAAGTGAAAACAATACTCTAGGTGTGTATGGGAAGGGGCAGAGTGCCAGAAGAATTATCACCTAATTATTCCTAGAAGCTGTGCCTGTGGCCCAAGGCAGAATGAAGACCAAAAGAAAGGAGTTTTAAGAAAAAAGATGCTGGTTTCATAACTAGAATGAACTTTCTAACACCTGGAGAGAGCTGAGTCATTGTGGAAGGGCTTCCATTAGTGAAAGTGCTTAAAACAAGAATTCTTTCTTACCACAGTCTTAATGGAGAGCCAACCAGCTTCTGAAAAGTACACTTCCCGACCTGTTCTTTCCCTCTGAATCTCCTCCTAACCCCCACTTCCCCAAAATACTAATCCCTGAAATTTTGCTTTTAGATATCATAGTCCAATAGTTCTCAAACTTTTTGATCTCAAGACCCTTTTACTCTCTCTCTCTCTCTCTCTCTCTCTCTCTCTCTCTCTCTCTCTCTCTCTGCATTTGGAGTTAAGTGACTTGTCCAGGGTCACACAGCTAGTAAATATCTGAGGCTGGATTTGAACTCAGTTCTCTTGACTCCAGGGGTGGTGCTCTGTGCCACCTGGCTGTCACTACCCCATTATATCTTTTAAAAAATTGAAGGTCCTCCTCTTATTATGACAGATAACTTTTGTTTATATGGATGATATCCACTACTGATATTACTTACATTAGAAATAAAAACATCTTAGTATTATTATGAAGATAGATTCGACTTTGTGGATCTCCTGAAAGGGTCTCAGGGAGTCAGATTACACTTTAAGAGTTATTTATTCTATATGCCCAAAGGGCAATAAAAATGTGTATACCCTTTGATCCAGCAATACCACTACTGGGTCTATACCTTGAAGAGATCATGAAAAAGAGTAAAACATCACTTGTACAAAAATATTCATAGCAGCTCTGTGGTGGCAAAGAATTGGAAACTGAGTGAATATCTATCAATTGGGGAATGGCTGAACAAATTGTGGTCTATGTATGTGATAGAACACTATTGTTCTATTAGAAATCAGTAATGATGGGGATTCAGAGAAGCCTGGAAGGATTTGCATGAACTGATGCTGAGTGAGATGAGCAGAACCAGAAAAACACTGTACACCCTAACAGCAACATGGGGGTGATGATCAACCTTTAATGGACTTACTCGTTACATCAGTGCAACAATCAGGGAAAATTTTAGGGCATCTGTGATGGAGAATATCATCTGTATCCAAAGAAAGAATTGTGGAGTTTCAACAAAGACCAAAGACTATTACCTTTAATTAAAAAAAAAAGTTATCTTATGTAAAATTTTGTTATCTCTTATATTTATTTTTTTCCTTAAGGATATAGTTGCTCTCTCAACACATTCAATTTTGATCAATGTATAGCATGGAAACAATGTAAAGACTAACAGACTGCCTTCTGTGTGTGGGGGGGAAGCAAGATTAGGGGAAAAATTGTAAAATTCAAAAAGAAAAGTTATTTATTCTAGCTCAACTCATTCATTTTATTTTATTTTTATTTTTTTGCAAGACAAATGGGGTTAAGTGGCTTGCCCAAGGCCACACAGCTAGGTAATTATTAAGTGTCTGAGACCGGATTTGAACCCAGGTACTCCTGACTCCAGGGCTGGTGCTTTATCCAGTATGCTACCTAGCCGCCCCCATTCATTTTATAGAACAGAAAACTGGGGTCTTGTGACTTGCCCAGGTTCACAGTAGAAGAGACAGAATTTGAACCCAGGTTTTAAGACTCCAAATCCAGTACCCTTTTCATTACATCATGCCCAGTCACCCTACTCTTATAATTCTCTTTCTTTGCAGTTCTTTTTTTTTAAAATACATCTTGGGGCAGCTAGGTGGTGCAGTGGATACAGCACCAGCCCTGGAGTCAGGAATACCTGGGTTCAAATCCGGTCTCAGACACTTAATACTTACCTAGCTGTGTGGCCTTGGGCAAGCCACTTAACCCCATTTGCCTTGCAAAACCAAAACAAAACAAAACAAAATGCATCTTTCTCTTCCTCTTTCTATTTTTCATATCTTTTTTATTTTCTAATGTGCATTTCCCTAATTCATCTGTTTTAGTTTCTCATTCTAGCCACCCTTCTGTGTTTTCTCAATCAACAAGCATTTATTTAACACTGAATTCCAGGCAGTATGCTAAGCTGTGAGCATTAGGCAAAAATAACCCCTTACCCTCAGGGAGCTCCCAGTCTGACAAGAGAGGCAACATGTAAATAAGTAAGTTCATACAAGATATTTATGAGATAGATAGAAAGTGATCTTAGTGTAGAAGGCTCTAGCTGCTGCAAATACTAAGGGAAGCTTCTTGCCCAAACTGGCTCCCTGGAGATGGCTCCTGTTTGATAGTTCTTTAGTGGAACTACCATTTCAGAAAGCCGGTCCCTTCATTCCTGAGTCTACTCCTCACTTTGGGAATTTCTCCACATTCTTGCCAGCATTCTTGTGCCATATGGATGCCCTCCCCTTTTCCCTTCCTTTTTAGTGTTATTCCCCCCCCCCCCCCCATTAGAATGAGTCTCTGTGTCTCTGCTTCTGTGGATCTGTCTTTCTCTCCCTGTTTGTCTGTCTCTTTCTGTCTGACTCTCTGTTTCTGTCTTTCTTTGTCTCTGTCTCTGTCTCTGTCTCTGTCTCTGTCTCTGTCTCTGTCTCTGTCTCTCTCTCTCTCTCTGTCTCTCTCTCTGTCTCTCTGTCTCTGTCTATCTGTCTGTCTGTCTGTCTGTCTGTCTGTCTCTCCCCCTTTCCCCAATTATCCACCCAGTTGTAAGGCTTGGTCCACTCTGTGCCTGACCAGATAAGGTCAGTCTTTCATTTAAATGCTTTAGTACTGCACAATTTCAATCCTTCTCTGATTCAGGTAATAGGATCCTTGACTCTGTTTCATGAGTTGTTACAGCCAAAAAACCTCATCATTTGGATGATGGATCCCAAGTGACTATCCTCTATGAACTGAGTTCAGGCTGGATTTTTTGCTGGGTCATTTACTCAGACCTTTCTTTTTAGAAAGGGCTCTGGTGCTCCCCTGGCACACTCTTTGAGAAGGCTTGATATCCAATGAACCTGAGAAAGACTTCAGTAGAAGATTTTCCTTCCAGTCTTCTTCCTTCTCTTTCTCTTCTTGTGTGGCTCTCTTTTTCTGCCCCCAGGTCTGTGTCCTCTCTTTGTCTCTCTTCTTCTGCTTGGTCTGTATCGTGTCTATGCCCCACGTGGGGACCTTCTCTACAGCCCTACCATTAGCTGGGGGAGGATTGAGAGATCAGGAGACACTTTTAGGCCAGGCCTCTGGCGGGCTTCCCAGGTAATTGATGTGATTCCCAGAGGTCCCAAAGGAGGGAGGAGGGGGGAATAGAGAGAGAGAGAGGGGAGGGGGGAGGAAGACAGGGTTGAGTTACAGCCTCCGCTAAGGGTGGCACATAGACTGGTTTTCACCAAAGAGCATTGAATGTTGGGCATGACAAAGGATTTGGCAGACAATGCCCACTCTTCTACTTCCTTTCACCATCTGCAGCCAATGTATTCCTTCACAGCCCTGTCTTTCTGATCTCTGTCCAGGGTCCTTGCCTTTGCACTTTGGGAATGGTCTCTGGGGGCCCTGGCTCCAATAGCATCTGATTTCAGCTAATGATTCAAGAGAGGAGAGAATCAAGGCTGGAGTGTGGAGCTCAGACTGTAGTGGCCTGAGGTTCATAAATTCTCCCAAACTCCATACAAGAGAGAACGAGGGCCAGACAGATCTGAATAGGGATGGTCCTGGTCTGAGGACAAAAGCAGCTCAGAGTACAGGGGAGGTCTTGAGAATCAGAGGGAATGAATACACTGTAAAACCCTCTTGTTCAAGGATTAGAGACTGAAGAGACCTCAGAGGTCAGCTGTTCTCACCCTTTCATTGGTGTTCCGAAGAGAAGAGGATTGGAGGCTTCTCACCATCTCCTAGATTTCTGCTCCTCTTGTGGAACAAGGCGAGTCCCCTTTGACTCATTCTCAGGCTTAGCCCTGAGGTGCTTTTGGTCCAGCTGCTGGGTGGTTAAGGGTGTGAAGTCACCCAGAGAGTAAGTAGCTGCTGCAGAATTTGAATCCATAGCCTTTGACAATCGAGCCAGGATTCTTTCCTTACTACCAATCTACCTCGAGGGAGAAAGCCTTGGTCATCCAGTAAGAAGAGTTTGAGGTCATGGCTACTCTGTGCCATTGTAGAACAGGGCTCCCCCTCTCTGGGCCCTCTGCTAGAGGAGTCAGCCAGGGGACTTTCTGATGGTCTGACAACCCCCAGTCTTTAAAATCCTCCACGTAGACTCCTGGCTTGTGCTGCAACTGCCTGGGTGCTCTAGGGCCCACTGTCCCGGATGCTGAGGGTCCAGGAGGACAGGGGGCGGGGGGTAGGGTTTCACATCCCACCCCTTTCCCCAAGACCCACATCCACTTGAGCAGTCTGAAAGCCAGCGCGGCAGTTTTCAGCGAATTCATTCCCACAACCCAGGAAATTTTTGTTTAAAGGCAGAAATTTCGGGGTGGGGGGGAAGTGCCGAGGAGGATCTATAATTAGGCCCTTTCCCTTGGGGAGGGGAGGAGAGAGGAGAGAAGAACAAGGCAGCCAGGCAGGGAGTGAGTCACCCAGCTCTGGTGACAGACAATGGGAGCCTGCACGTGCGAGAGCTGAGGAAGTCTTGGGTGGGGGGGAAGGAGAGGGCAACTTTAGTCTCTCTCTCCTGGGAACAATACAACAGCTATGGGGGGTGGCTTGGGGGGAGAAGGGGGGTTCAGTCAGTTGGGGCAGGATCTGGGATCCTCCTCTCCCCTCTAGGTTATAGCAGATAGACAGAAGATGCTGACTTGATACTTGGGGAGGGGAGGGGACAAGGTGGGGGGGGGAGAGAGGGAGGTGAAGAAAGAATGGCTCATCAGAAGAACGTACATATAGGATCATCACGGTCTCCTTCAGGTGTGTGAGTTCTGCCTTTTCAGAGTCCAAAGCACCTTCAGCATCATTCCTTCCCCAACTCGCTCCCCTTCAGTAATGCCAAGGTTCTGCTGGGAAGGGTTTGGGGAGGGGGTGGGAGTAACAGTTTGTGCTCCTTGGTTTTTCCACTAACAGCACCCTCTCAGCACCCATGCTGAAAGCTGTGGATCCGTAGAAAGCTAGGTTATAGGGGCTGGTATAGGTATGGTATTGAAGGGACCTGGAGATGGAATAAATTATCATTAGATCTCATGAGTTAGATGAGTCTAAATTTCTGATGTGAGTGTTGAATAAAGCCTGCCTGTGATCAACAACGGAGAAACCATCAGAGAACAGTGATGTTGTCAGCTCTGCCTGACTGGAGGTCTCTTACTTGAGGTTGCAGGGATCTGAGTCCTTGGAGCCTCAGCCTCAGAGCTTGTCTTCTGAAGCGGGGGTGCTTACCGGGTTCTCCTGAAAAAAATTCTTGGCTTTGGATTGGGCAAATGGTCCTGGTCATTCCTCTTTTTCTTTGGCAGAAGTCATGGTCTCCATTAGGATCTGTTAATACATTTTGGAATGGACCCACCAAAGGGGAGGAAGACATGGGGCCAAGAGGGGCCTTCCCCTTAGTAGGGTTTCCTCTGTCCTTAAAAGGAGGGAATGATGTTCACATATTGGGTAAGCCCAGTGGTAAGTCACCAAGGGGCCTGATCTGGGACTCAGGAGGTTATTGAGTGTATTGTAGCCTGTGAAAGTAAAGGAGGAGGAGGAGGAGGGCTCAGGCCCTGGGGTGCTAGTGGTGGTGGTGGTAGAGAACACTTCCTGCCTGGGAAGCCTATTTGGACAGAGTACAGTGTGAAGGGTGTATGTGGCATTTAAATAGACTGTGCCCTTCAAAAACCAAAGACCAAATTAGCTTCCTAAATTACAGCCCTTGTTTCCTCTTGGCCTTGGATTTCTTGGTGAAAACACAGGGCCTCTTCTCCCTCTCTGCTTCCTGCCTGAAGCCCACTGACACTGCTCAGATTGTTCCAGTATACAATCAAAGGGCTGAAGAGATGCCCTGGTAGAGGCTGATTCCCTGAGGCCAGTAACCATCCTCAAGCTCAGGTCCTTACTGCCCCCATCCTGTCTCTGGCAGTGCCTGCTGGCCTCCAGTCTGGGAATGAAAGGGATCCTCTTTCCCCAAAGATGACAAGTGGGGGTGCTTATTCGTTAATTAAAGAAAACAAAATTAACCCTCTGCAGAGTGTATTGAGCCCTCTGCTAAATGTTAGAAGAGATATAAAATTTAAGGTTTAAATCAGAGGTTCTTAAGCTGGGATCCACAAACCCATAAGGAGTCCATGAATAAATTTCAAGGGACCCATGAACTTTGGAAAGAAAAAAATTTGATTTTCATTTAGGTTGAATTTACACTTCAAATTTCCTTCAATTATTTAAAAACAGGTTTCTTGGGGGCAGCTAGATGGCACAGTAGATAGAGTGCCATCCCCAGAGTCAGGAGGATCTGAGTTCAAATGTGACCAGAGACACAATACTTAATAGATCTGTGACCTTGGGCAAGTCATTTAACCCCATTGCCTCAGCCCCTCCAATAAATAAAAATAACAGCATTTTTCTGAGAAGGGATTCTATAGGTTTTATCACACTACCAAAGGGGTCCATAACTAAAAAACGGGGGGGGGTTAGGAAATATTCATTAAACACTCACTATGCTCTAAGTACTTGCTAAACTCTTTACAATTATGATTTCATTTGATCTTTAATACAATTCTGTGAAGTAGGCACTGTTATTTTCCCCATTTTCCCCTTATTTCCCAAGGTAAGGAGAAAACCAAGGTGGACAGAAATTAAGTGACTTGCCCAGGGTCACTCAGCTAGTAAATGTCTAAGGTTAGGTTTGAATTAAGATTTTCCTAACTCCAGAATCAGTTCTTCATCCTCTCATCCTTCAGATCTCTAGCTTAGTCAAAATACAGTTCCGATCCTCATGGCACTTGCAGTCCAGAAAGGTAATAAGCAGCTAAGACATAATTGTGCCTTAAAAAAATCAGGACCTGTGATTTTGTTGGTGTAGGAAACCTGCTGTGTGGGAACCAATTGTGCTGGCCAGCAACTGGTCTAGTGCTTCTGGTTGTCTTAGGATTTTCTGGGAACACTGAGAGGTCAAGTGACTTGACCTGGTGGGACATCAGAAAACTCTAATTCAGGTTTCCTAAACTCAAAGACTAGCCCAATAATCATGTAAAAAATGCAAAGTAATATCATTGTAAAGTGATGTGTAGGGAGCCCTGACTCAACCAGGAAACTAGAAAAGGGGGTCAAGATTCATAAAGAGAGTGGATGTCTGAGTAGAGATTTAAAGGATGGACTTTCAATGGATGAAGATGGGGAGGACCACGTTCCAGTCACAGGAAATAGTGTGAGCAAAGTTTTGGAGATGGTTAAAGTAGGATGTTCAGGGACAGAGACTAGTCAAGTTTAGATAGAGCCAGATGGAAACACATGAGAGAAGGCTGGACAGATTCTGTAGCATTAAACGGAGGAGGGTCTTTGAATAACAGGGAAAGAAATGTGAACTTTACACAATGGAGAGCCACTGAAGGGGTTTGAACAGAGGAGTTACATACCTGGATCATGCATAAGGCAGTGCTATGAATAGCCAGGGAGTTGTAGAAAGGAACCATCCTTCTTAGATAAGGTAGGACCTCTTGTCAAGGTTCTATCTCTAACCTAGGAGTCAGTTGGCTTAGCCTTTTGATCTGGCATTGACCTAAGTTCTTAGCTTTGTAGGAGTGATGAGTTGAAGCTCACACTCGAGCTAGCTCTTGGGCTTGACTTTAAAAGAAAATTATTTTATGAGTTTAGAGCCAAAAGAAAGAAAGAAAGAGAAACTATAGATAAACCTGGTTTTGGTATGTGAACACAGAGATTTAGACCCCAAATTACATGGAGAGAGAGAGAGAGAGAGACAGACTGGAGTTGGGAGGCCTATAAAGAGTCTATTGAAATTAAATAGAGATTGGGAGCAATGAGGATCTGTAGTAAGGTTGTGGTAGTGATAAGGAGAGAGGAGATATGAGAGATGAAGATCTTTCTTTAGAGTTTACTTTCAACTCCATCTGTTTGCACAGGAATCTGTGGGCATCTCCAATCATAGCTATCCTTAGAAAACTATTGTGCAATAAGAAATGATGAGCAGATACTCTCAGAAAAACCTGGGAAGACTTAGACAAACTGATACAAAATGAACCAGAAGTACATTGTACACAGTAATGTTTTTTGTCCTTCATTCTTGAAGAAGACAGTGACATCAGGGAGATGATGTCATGACATGCACATGAATTGGATCTGAGTAAGATGGGGGCTATGCTAAGTCACCAGCCTCACTTTCTCCTCCAGAGCCAACTGGATCCAGTGGCCAGATATGAATCAGGATGACTAGAGATGGCCCTGGATTCGGGGTAACCAGAGTTAAATGACTTGCCCAAAGTCACACAGCTATTAAGTGTCTGAGGCTGGATGTTCTCTTTTCTCCAAGGTCAGTGCTCTATCCACTGTATCACTTAGTTGCCCTACTGTACACAGTAACAGCAATATTGTAATAATGATCAATTGTGAATGATTTAGCTGTTCTTAGCAATACAATAATCCAAGACAATTCAGAAGGATTTATGATGAAAAATGCTATCTCTAAAAATTGATAAAGTCTGAATGCAGATCAAAGCTTGCATTTTAAAATTATCTTTATTTTTCTTGTTTTTTGGCCTGAGTTCTCTTTTGTAGTGTGACTCATATGGAAATATGTTTTCCATTACTGTACATATACAATCTATAGCAAAGTATTTGCCTTCTGAAAGAAGAGGGAGGGGAGCAGTGAGGTAGGGACTTAAGAACTCAAAAATGATTTTAAAAATGTTAAATTTGTTTTTACATATAATTGAGAAAAAATTAAATAATAAAATTCTTAAAAAATAACAGCTATCCATAGTATTTGTGAAGTGACATGGTACAGGGGAAAGAGATAGGAATTTGAATTCTATCTCATACATTTATTAGCTATATAACCTTGTCCAAATTATTTAAGTTCTCTGGGTCTCAATTTACCCATATGTAAAATAGAGATAAACAATAGCACCTGTGGCATAGGATGGTGAGGATCAAGCTAGATAACATATATTAAAGCATTATATGTATATATAAAGCAATATATGCATGAACATGCACATATACATATATAAAATTGTTATATAAATGTCAGCTGTAATCGTAGCACTTGAAGATTTACAAGACACTTTATTTGAAAAAATGATTCAGGGTCAAGTATGATGATGTTCATTTTATAGTTGAAGAAACCAAAGAACAGAAAGAGACAGGGACTTGGTCAAGGTCACAGATAGATCAAGTGTTAGAGCTAGGGTCTGAATTCCATGGCTCTTTCTAATTTGCCACATTTCTGTGGTCTGTTTGCTGTTTCCCCCTGGGGGTCTCTGTGACCACTCACCTCTTCTTTTTAGCCTCTTGACGTGACGGTCCAGGACAGTGGGGAGGGTGTGGGAAATGGGGGGAGGTCTTGGCCTTTTGCCATGGGAGGGTACTGCTCTCCTTCCTTGTCTACCGGATGTGAGCCTATGATCCCATCTCTGATTGTCAGAGTGGGCTCTCTTCACCCGACATTAGGCTCCTGAGTTCCGCAGTGTGCGTGAGGAGCCCCACAGGGCCTGTTTCCTGGATGGGCCACGTCCTGCTGTCTGACACGTCCTGTCCTGTCCTGTCCCATCCCATGCCATCGTGGTGGAGTCTGGAGTCAAGATGGAAGAGAGACAAGCAGGGGTGTGGCCATGACCCAGTCCCACTGGCACCTCATCTGCCTGGAGAGACAGCTTTGCCTTGGAAAGAGCTGTAGTGAAGGAACCAGAGAACTGGATTCTTTCTAGTCCTGACTCTGGGAGACCCATAGAAAGTTCTTTCTTCTTTCCCGGCTTCACTTCCCTTATCTGTAACTTGGAGACAATGAATTTGGAGTCAAAAGGCTTGGTTTAGCCATAGTATCTGTCATTAATCCTTCTAAGTCTCAGTTTCTTTATTTGTGCATTAAATGGGTTGGCCTAAATGATTTCTATGATTTATTCTTATTTTAGAACCTATGAATTAGATGAAAGTTTTTAAACTGAGGTCTGGGAGCTTGACTTATAAAAAATATTTGAATCACTATTTCAATTCAAATGGTTTTATTTGCAATCCTATGTATGTTATGCTTTAAAAATTATTATTCTCAGAATGGATTTACAGGTTTTACCAGAATAGCAAAGGGGTCCCTGATACAAAAAAATTGAATCTATATGATTCTTCTCCTTCTGATTGGATAAGGAGCAAGGATCTCTTTTTTGATGCTAGTCCCTTTTCCCCAAAGGACACAGGAATATTCCTCAACTTTCTTGTTCTTCCCTGATAGTCATTTGGGAGACTTCCTTGGGTCTAGAAGACAGGTGAGATCTTTGTTCAAAGACTGGCAAGTCTGCACCATGATCTTTCCCAGAAAGTGTTCTCTACTTTATCTCCTGATTTTTCCTTTTAGAGACTGAATTTGGAAACTTCCACATGCCAAAATCTACTGCCACATTGTGGAGGAACCCCCTACTTCATTAAGCCATTTAAAAAAAGCCATCATGGCTTAACCCACAATGACCATCAAGCTCCCTGGTACCAAAAGTTCACCCTGCCAGTATAGGACCAGGACTCAGGATTGAGGCTATACCAGAAGTCAAGTCTATGTTCCATATACACAGTATTTTCTGACTAAGTGTCATACTTGTCATCCTTGGATGGAACAAAGAAATTGTAATTGAGTATGAATGAGTACAGTCAGCTTACGGGTATCCCAATTACCAGCTATTTATTGATTCAGAAGTCAGAGACAATCTCCCTTTGGGTTTATTCTGTTCTTTCCTAGCATAGAGAGAGGATCACCTATTACTTCCTTCAGCATCTAATAAGAATTATGGAGGGAGAGATGCTCTGTCAATAAGGGGAGCCCTTGTCAGTTGGTACTTACTTCCCCTTCCTATGAATAGTAGTAAGGACCCTTCTGCTTGAATTTCTATGATTCAAGGTTGCCACCTGCTGAGGTAAATCCTCTCTTCTCCTGAGACCTCCTGAGATGGCTCATCCCTACTTCCTCAGCCTTCCTCTTCTTGGGTGCCCATTCTATTCTTCTCTTCTCTCACACTCTGGAACTCCTGTTCTATCATTAACAAATTTCCATTCATCATAGATTTCTCCTTCTTATGCTCTTCCTATCTTTTTTTTTTGGTAGAGCATTTTACTTTTATTTATTTTTTTCACATTACTACAATAATCATGTTGTACAAGAAAACATTACCCCCCCCCCCACAAAGAAAGAGAAACCTCTAGAAAAATAAAGTGAGAGGAAAAAACCAGATATCAGCTCTGACTTTGGGATAGATAGCTTTCTTTATCATAAGTCTATCATAGAAATTCCTTCAATATTTTTCCCACAGTTGTTATTGTTGGCTATATTTCCTTCCATCCTGTTCATCACCAACCCCATTTAATCTATTCTCTCTCTTCTTTCATCTTGTCCCTTCTCAAAATTGTGTTGTATCTGACTAACCTCTTCCACAATCTTTCCTCTCTTCTATCACCTCCCCTCCACCTCCCCTTTCCCTACCCCCTTTCTTCTATTCCTTTCCTCTCCTATTTTCCTCTAGGGAAAGATAGATTTTTATACTCAATTAAGTGTGTATATTATTTCCTCTTTGAGTCACTTCTGATTAGAATGAAAAATCACTCATTCCCCCCTCACTTCCCCCCTTCCACTCCATTACAAAAGCTTTTTCTAGCTTCTTTTATGTGAAATTAACTTAGCCCATTCTACCTTTCCTTTTCCTTTCTCCCTTTCTCACCCTTTCTCACTCCTTTCTCACCCATTAACTCCATCTTTATAATATATATTATACCTTCATATTCAGCTCTCTCCTATGTCTTGTCAATATATGCTCCTTTTAACTACCCTACTAAATGAGAAGGTTCATGTGAGTTATCAGTATTATCTTCCCACGCAGGAATACAAGCTAACATCATTAAGTTAACATCATTAAGTCCCTCATAATTTACCCTTCTTGTCCACCCTCTCTATGCTTCACCTGAGTCCTGTACTTGAAGATCAAACTTTCTGTTCAGTGCTGGTCATTTCAACAGGAAAGTTTAAATGTGCCCTTTGCATTGAATGTCCATCTTTCCCCTTGAAAGAGAATATTCAGTTTTTCTGGGTAGTTGATTCTCAGTTGTAATCCAAGCTCTTTTGCCTTCTGGAATATCATATTCCAAGACTAACAAGCCCTTAATGTAGAAGCTGCTTGTGTTATACTGTAGTTCCATGATATTGGAATTGTTTCTTTCTGGCTACTTCTAATATTTTCTCCTTGAATTGGGAGTTCTGGGATTTATCTATAATATTCCTATAATATTTTATTTTGGGATCTCTTTCAGGAGGTGATTGGGTGCATTCTCTCAATTTCTATTTTACCCTCTGCTCCTAGGATATCAGGGCAATTTTCCTGAATTATTTCTTGAAAAATGAAATCTAGGCTCTTTTCCTCATGACTTTCAGGCAGCCCAGTAATTTTTAAATTATCTCTTCTGGATCTGTTTTCTAGTTGTTTTTTCCAATGAAATATTTCACATTTACTTCTAGTTTTTCATTCTTTTGATTTTGTTTTATTGTTTTTGATTTCTCAAAAAGTCATAAACTTCCCTTAGTTCCATTCTGCATTTAAATTCAGAGAGTTTTTGTGTCACTTTTTCCATCTAGTCAATTCTGCTTTTTAAGGCATTCTTCTCCTTATTGGCCTTTTGGACTGCTTTCTTCCATCTGACCCAAACTGATTTTTAAAATGTTATTTTCCTCAGTTTTTTTGTAATTATTTCACCAAGCTGCTGTCTTGGTTTTCATGATCCCTTACTTGATTTTTAAAATCTTTTTTTAGCTCTTTCTTAGCCTGATATCAGTTCATATTTTTCTTGGAGGCTTTGGATACAGAAGCTTTGCCTTTGTTATCTTGTGTGTGTGCTTTGATCCTCCATAAGACCAAAGCAATTGTCTATGATCTGATTTTTTTTCTTCTGTTGTTTTCCCATTTCCCCAGCCTATGACTTGATTTTAACTTTTTTTTGTTAAGGTGAGGTTCAACTTCCAGGGTGGAAGGGAAGGTTTTTGCAGTTGTTTTGAGGGACAGCTCCAGGGGTCTCAATTCCTTCAAGGTCTTATGAGAGGCTATGACTGCTCTGCTGGCCTGGCCTCTGGTCTGTGGATGACCACAAGCACTTCCCTCTGCCCTGGAACTGTGAGGAGGGTCCCTGCTTTGCTGTGGCAGTAAATTTCTTTTTTCTGAGCCTGGGGGCCCAGACTGTGACCTGGATCTGATTATGGGTAAAGCAACAGAATTGTGCCTCAGGGATAGCAAAGACACCTCTGTAGAGTTTCTGACCCCTCTATCATCCATGGGCTGAGCAATCTGGAAGCAGCTGCTGGGTGACTGTAGTGGTCTGCTCCTGGTTCCTGGGTTGGGGCTGTGCCAAGCCTGTACTGGCCTGGGCTCTACTCACTCTTGTGTGACAGAATTTTCCTGCTGACCTGCCAAGTTTTCCTTGTCAAGCCCTAGGCAGAGAAGTCTGGAAACCGCCACCACTGCCTTGGACCCAAGTACCCTGTGGGCTGTTCCTAGATGGCTGGAACCTATAACTCTGGTTTGACCCAGGCTGTGCTGTGGCCTTTTCCAAGCCCAGTGTAACAGACCTTTCCCATGGATCTTCCAAGTTGTCTTGGGTTGGAAAATTGTTTCATTCAGTCTTTCTGTGACTTCTGTCACTCTAGAATTTGGTTAGAGTTGTTATTTAGAGGTATTTGGAGTAGTCTGAGGGAGAGTTGCTGGGATTTCCTGCCTTCTTTCCTCTGTTCCCCCCCCCGCCCCATGGAAACCCCTGCCTCTGCTCTCCCAACCTAATCTTATCCTCTCCTGGATTTAGATTCACTCTATTTCTCCCTGGCCCTTCAACTTCTTCCCTTTACCCTCTTACAATCTTGATCCTTTAGTTAATAAGTTTAGCTATAAGTTTAGCCAGGTCTGATGAGTATTAGTTCAAATGAATCCCATATGCATATATATATATATATATATATATATTTACATTAATTGAGCTTGTAATTATATAAAATATGGTAATTGATTCCAACCATGGATGCATGCAGTATGAATCTAAATAATGTGACCACTTCATGGGATTTATTATGTACACTAATGAGGGACTAACTGTATACTGTCCTGTAACCTTGAGGTTCATGGCTGGGTTATCCCTACCATCCTACTTTCTCACCTTCTATGTGTAGACTACTGAAGGCTGCTGTAGTAATTCATACAACCCTGCTATCTGTAGCCCACTGCAGACTAATGTTATTTAATCTCCTCTATAACATACATGGCAAGTCATCCAGCCTTTGCTTGAAGATTTCCAGTGTGGTGAAACCCATTGCCTCCTGAAACTGGATCATTCTAATATTAAGAAGTTTCTTCTACTTTCCTTTTTCTTCCTTCTCCTTCTTTTCCTTCTTCTTCCACCTCTACCACATCCTTCTCTTTTCCCTTTTCCTATAGATTCTATCTTGTAATATTTCTCTTATATACCACCTCCCTTCTCCTCCCTTCTCTTCTCAAATACTGCTACCCAGGTGCCCCTCACCTCTTACTTATATAATTGTACTAATCTGGGGGGTCTTTTTGCCCTGGGTCTCTCTCTATTATAGTTCATTTTCTTTTCAGTTGTCAAAGTTATCTGAAAGCACAGATCAGATCATATTACCTCCTATTTAGTCAACTTTGGTGACTTCCTATCACCTTCAGGATCAAATATAAAATGCTCTCTTTGATTTCCCACCTTTTCAGTCTTCTCATACTTTATTCTTTACCATTGAGTGACAATGGCCTTCTGGTTCCAGGCATTTCTAGGGCTTCCCCCTCCCCCCTACTCCCCTCCCCCCAGCCTGGAATTCTCTTCCCACCTTCATCTTTGTCTCCTCATCATCAAAATTTCCTTCAAGTCCTAGCTAATAATCCCACTTTCCACAGGAATTCTTTCCAGTCTTCTTTTATTTTAATGCCTTCCCTTTGAGATAATCTACAATTTATCCTGTAACTTGTTTGCATTTACTCGTCTTCATTAGACTGTGAGCCCAGATTTTTGTTTGCTTGTTTTAAATCTCCAGGATTTAGCACAGTGATACTTGCTGAATGCTTACTGATGAACTTCTTCCTCTTTTCTTCCACTTCTGCCTTTTCCTCCTCTTCTGATTTCTCTGGATCCATGGGAAAGAACTCCTTCTATCAATTCAGACTGAAAAAAAAAGAATTATAATCAATTCAGACTGACCAGGACAACTCATATTAATTCATTCACTTTCCTAGGAATCCCACATCCATGATGTGTCAGAGGATTCCCTTGAATTCAGATGTTCAGCCACTTGTATGCTTTCTTTTTCTCTTTACAACTTCTACAAACTGGATATTCTTTATCTTCTGGGGCCAAATAGAACAAATAAAATCCCCATTCTCTGTAACACCCTTTCAAATAATGGAAGGCAGCTTATCAGGTTCCAATTAAATTATCTTCTTCAGGTCAAATACTCTCAACTTCTAGTACCTTCATGAGATCCTCTTATGGTATGAGCTAAAGGCCTTTGATCTCCCTCCTCTAGATTCACCCCAATTTATCATGTCCTTCCTTAACTGAACACAGATTGCACTCCAGGAGTGGACTGAGTAGGACAGAAGAGACAGAAAAACCACCATTTCTTTAATCCTGGATACTAAGTGTCTCAATACTACTTAAACTCGGTTGCCAGCTCACTCTGGAATCATATTGATCTCTATCAATTGATGAACTTCTTCCTCTTCTCTTCCCTTCTGTCTTTTCCTCCTTCTCTGATTTCTGATATTAAAGCCCCCAGGTCTTTTTTAGACAAATTGTTAACCATGTATCCCCTCATCTTGAACTTATGAAGTTGATTTTCTAATCCAAGTAAAAGATTTTACATTTATACCTATTCATTTTCATCTTCTTTGATGTTCTAACACTATCAAGTCCTTTTGGGGTCCAAAATCTAGCATCCATTATGTTAATTTCCCTCCCAGCTTTGTTATTAACTGAAAAATTGGAAAATAGCTATGCTTTATTAAATCATTGATAAAATATTACCATTTGAAACTCCTGCTGTATTCTTTTGAGACTTCCATTGTCAAGTTGACATTGAATCATTAATGTCTCCTCTTAGGGTTTGATCATTTGAGCAGTTTTGAATCTCTCTAAATATATTATCACCTAGCCTACATCTTTCCATCTTACCCATAAAAATGGTATAAATGACATTATGCAATTACACCCCCCCCAGAAAAAAAACCAGGGTGAACTCTATCTAGTGTAATCCCTTGACCTAACAGTCTGGTAATCTTATCAAAAAAAGGGAAATGAGCTAAGTCTGACAAAGCTTCTGGTTGATGAAATCATACTAGCTCTTTGTGATCACAGCTTCCCTTTCTCTGTGTTCACTATCCATCCTTTTAATAATACAACCTAGAATTTTGCCGAGAATTGAAGTCAAGTTCACCAATCGATAGTTTTTGAATCTGTTCTCTTTCCCTTCTTGAAAAGTTAATACAACATTTATATTAGCTCTCCTGTAGTTTATGAGATTTCAGAGAAAACAGACTGATTTATCAAGAGCATCTAATAATTTCTTAGATACTCTAGGATATGGGACAACTAGGTCTAGTGTCTTGGACTCCTCTGGAGCAGTAAGCTGCTCTCCAATTATCTCCTTACTTATCTGAAGTATCAACTCCTTATTGGCCTGTTTTGTTCTGCCCTTTAGAATCCAAAGAAACTTATCCTTAGAAGATAAAACAGAAATCAAATAAGACCAGGCATACCTCCTTTTCAGCATCCATTAGAATCTCATCTTCCCCGAGCAATGCTCCTATCATTATTTTAATGTTTTTCTTTCTTCTAGTACCTGTCTAACCACCTTTTCTTTTCTGGATTATCTATCGCCTATTCCAAAACCCAAAGCTCTATCTTCATCTACTCACAGCTTAGGGGGATTTAACTGGCATCCAGATGAGGGCAAGCACTATGGGGAAAGAACCTATTAACTGGGTATCTGGTTTTAGTTTGGGTGGAGGTTATGGTTTCTAGGAGAAAAGAGTTGAGAAGAGGAAAGTGCACAGAGGCCCTCCCAGAACAAACATAACCAACCTCATAGCTTATCTGGCTTCCTGACAGAGCCTGTTGCCTTGCTGATCAGCTCTGATTATTAGAAACTTCTTCCTTGTATTAGACTGAACTGGACCTCCCAGTAATTCCCCTTCAGCTCTCCCTTTAGCTCCCCTTTAGTTCTGCATGAGGTGCCAAACATTTTCTTCATGACTTTTGGGAATGGAAGATAAATAGTTTAAGAGTGACTCAGGGGACACTGTGGATAGAGCCCTTGGTCTGATGTCTCATCTTCCTGAATTCAAATCTGGGCTCAAATACTTACTAGCTGAGTGACCCTAGGGAAGTAACTTAACCCTGTTTACCTCAATCTCCTCATCTGTAAAATGATCTGGAGAAAAAAAGGCAAACCACAGAAATATCTTGTCAAGAAAACCCCAAATGAGGTCACAAAGAATCAAACCTGACTGAAAAAAAAAATGGCTGAACAGCAAGCATTTCAATCCCCTGTATTTTTCCAATTATTTTGTTTCATTGACTGATTTGAATCCAGTGATCATTTGGTGTGTTCTGGTAAAGGAAGTGTTGGTTGGGGTCTGTCATCTATGGAGTTAAATAGAGAATGATCTCCGTTGTAGTAGCTGTTGTTTGTCCTTCGTTTTTGAAGAGGCCCATGACATTGAGGAAGTGTTGCCATGACAAGCAAGTGACTTGGATTTAAGTAGTGTCATCAGTAAAATCATCATTTGGATATAGATAAGAAGGGAGTCATTAGAAGAAGCCTTGAGTGTTAAGATTTACTTAAGGGATACAGTTAAATAATAATTCCAGTGGAAAAAATCCTAGGGTTTTAGAGCTTTCAAATTCAAGGTGAGTCAATCCTATGATATGATTACATGTTATTCAAGGTTTTGTTGAAAGACCTAGGAAGTTCCATTATGCTCTTGCCTGGTCAGACCACATCCGGAGTATCATGTTCACTTTTGGGCACTGTATTTTAAGAAATGGAAAGATGAACTGGAACTGTTCCAGACCAGGGTGAACAGGATGCCCAAAGGCCTGAAGAACATATTTTAAAAGGATTCATTAGAAGAACTGGGAACTTTTAACCTAAGGATGAGAAAACATAGAAGGACAAGATAATTATCTGCTTCTTATTACCTGCATGCCTCAATTTCTTTAATTGTTTAAAAAAAGACACTATAGGAGTAGATGACTTCTTAGTTTTCCTCCTCCACCCCAAGGCTTTCTTTGGTTTCATTCCTTTTTTCACTCCTAAGGTAAGGGCCCCACAGGAATCAAGATAAAGTGTGACTACCTAGAACATGGTTATACAACCTTTTGGATCTTCTGGGCCTTGTTCAACAAAAACTTGTCAAGGGCTGCATATAGAATTATTTATGTATATCTACAATGTAACCCATCACCTGTTCCTTTGATTTCTCAACTTGGGCTGCATGAATGGGCTTTGAGGGTCAAATTCAGCCTACTGAGAGTCAGAAACACCTAGTCTAGAATGAAGTGGTTAAAGTGCCTTCTCCTGAGTTCTTAATAAGTATTACTGTCTAAGTATTTTAGGTATATGTTGCATTTAGTTGAATGTAAGCTCCCTGAGGGTAAAGACTATTTTTTTATCTTTTTTGTCTTTTGGTCTTAATCTGCGGTTAAGATGCTCATTGAATTGAATTTTGAAGTGTCAGTCCTCAGTAGATATATACACTGATTCTACAACTGTATTCTTCAATAAGATCCATGAAGGTCAGTAGGTCAACTCTTCAATGACTTGGCTTAGGTACTAATAATCTAGAATGTTTCCCCATTTATCCTTTGCTGTCAGACAGGGAAGACTCTGCTGGCCACTACAGGGACCTCCCTGAGCTCAGAGTCATTTATTAGGATGACCACTATCAGGAAGATAAAGCGCTGGCTCAGGGCATAGCCCCAGGAACAGGAAGGAGCTGTCAGCTGCCTGCAGAGATAACCAGTCTGGGCAGGCTGGTCCCCTGCCTAAGGGCAAGGATCCCTGGAGGAGCTCACGTCTTCTCATCACCCAGTCTGGACAGGCCTTGCTCAGAACCACCTTTGAGCTTCCAGTAGGAAGGAAGACGCCCTGTAGATGGTGATGGCTATCAGTATGTCCGTCTGCCTGGGTGTGGTGGGAGGGAGATGGTCTCACCCCACGTTCCTCACGAACTCATAGAGGCTATCCATAATCTTTGGACTGGCATTCTGAGTTTAATATTATGGTCTCAAATCTAGGAAGCAGGGTGAAACAGGATCATAGATTATGAACTTGCAGACCAAACTTCTCATTTTATAAATGAGGAACTCAGGATCAGAAAGGGCCACCCAGGTAATCAGTAGAAAGATTAGGATTTGAACCTAAATCCTATGAATGGAGCAGATCCCAAACTTTGAATCTCCTCAGCACAAAGGTCAGTGCCCTTCTAGGACAGGTGCTTAATTGACATCAAATACATGATGTTTTAATGAGGGATGATGCGAAATTAGACATCTTTTGAATTAGTTTATTAACAATAATAATTTAAGTTTATATCACACTCTATTATCTGTAAGGCAAATTTTTTTTCACAAAGCCTCATAGTGTAAGTCAGGTCAAATCAAGTCCACCCACATTTATATAAATCCACAGCTTGATAGACTAGGCACTGTGTGAAACATTTGATTTAGGGTATTATTATCCTCATTGAATAGATGAGGAAACTGAGCCTGAAAAAGGGGAGAATTTATTCAAAGTTCCGTCAGAGATGTGAATCAAACCCAGGTCTCCTGAGTACTGGTCCAGAGGACTTTCCATGATTACACACTGGCTTTCAAGTCACACATGGTGGATATCAACAACCTACTGTCAAAGTCCTCCACTCTTACCTTCTCTTCCCATGGTTTTCCAAAGATATTTGAACTATGATAATCTGTATTTCATGGAACTATAGAACACCCAGTTTGAAATGGATCATAAGGATTATTTCACAGAATTAGCATCATTTTATTTTTGTTGTTTGAGGCTTTATTATTACTTTTTGGTATTATCCAATAGTAATTTCTGCTAATTCTTACAAGAAATCCTCCCTTAAAGCAAGGAAAATAACATTTAATTGAATTTAACATTATAATCCCTTCATTTTAGAAGATGTGATCTAGGTCAAGAGATGTTCTGAGCTACTGGGAGTAAGGACTAGCACTCAGGGATCATGATTCTTTCTCTGTTGCTGGTTTCCTCCTTATTCCCAAATAGTCAGCAATAAGCAGTCATGACCTACATTTTAGCAAAGTGTTTGACAAAAAGTATCTCACATTATTCTTATGGAGAAGATAGAGAGATAATAGAGAATAATAGAGAATCATACAATAGTACCATTAGATGCATTCAGAACTGGTTGGAGAGAGGTCTTCAGAGTAACATCCTGGAAATCTTGACTTGGGCCTACGCTGTTTAGCATTTTTATCAATGATTTGGATCAAGATGTAGAATGTGTGCTCATAGAAGAAGATATAGCTCCCCTCCCCTTTTTTTAGGTTTTTGCAAGGCAAACGGGGTTAAGTGGCTTGCCCAAGGCCACACAGCTAGGTCATTATTGAGTGTCTGAGACCAGATTTGAGATATAGCCCCTTTAACAAATTTGTAGATGATAGAAATTTGGAAAGGATACTTTGAATGATAGAATTGAGGTCTAAAAAGTTCTTGACTTGTTGATTAGAGCTTTGGGTCAATCTAATGACATTTCATAGGGATAAATGTAAAATCTAGTTATTGAGTTTAAAAAAAAAGTGTCCTAAGTACAAGATAAGGTAAGTGGGTTTAGGTCTGAGTTCGTCTAAAAAAAGATCTGGACATTTAAATGAATGATAATTTCTCCAGAAATCAACAGATATGGCAGCGAAAAAATACTTTTATGATCTTGGACTACTTTGATGGGGGGAAAAAAGTTTTCAGAAGTAAGGCAGTAGGAGTTCTGCATTCTGTGCTATAGCTATACCAGAGCTAGAGTATTGTGCTCATTTGCAGGTGCCATGGTAAAGAAAAAACATTATTTTATTTTATTTTTCTGCTTTTTTGAAAGGCAATGAGATTAAATGACTTGCCCAAGGTCACATTGCTAGGTAACTATTAAGAGTCTGAGCTGGATTTGAGCTGAGGACCTCCTGACTCCAGGACCAGTGCTTATCCACTGTGCTACCTAGCTGCCCCAAGTAAGAACATTGTTAAGGCAGGAGATAGTCCAGAAAGGAAACATTCCAAGGTCATGAGTCTAGGCTAGGAGGGTCAGTTGAAGAAATCAGATAAGAAAAGTCTCAGGAGAATAAGAGGACTGCTGTCATCTATTTGAAGAGAGGTTATATGGAAGAGGGAGTAGATTTTTTCTTTTTGTCCCTTGAGGACAGACTGAGGAGACCTGGGTGGAAGCTGCAAAGGAGCTTGATATTAGAAAAGCTTGTCCATCCATGGAATGGATTGCCTAGAAAGGTAGGGTGTTCTTTCTCACTAGAGTTCTTCAAACAGAGTCTTTATGATGGCCTGTAGGGTATAATATAGAAGGTACTATATTTACGATATTAGTTGGTCCATGGGAGTTCCTTTCACCTCTGAAATTCCATGAAACCCTCCCTAGTAATGCAGATGCTAAATCATACATTCCCTCTTCACTGAAAGGGGACTTTTGATTTCCCTGCTTGCTAAGTCTTACCCTTGTCATTGGCTCTCTTTATCTGACTGCTTAGGGGGCACTCATTCAGATGATCTCATGGGTGGTCTTCAACCTGATATACACCTAGGGAGTTAGAAAGACAAAGAAGAGTTTTGCACTAAGTGAATGACAGCTGATCTGAGTCCTATACTTCTAATCCCCTCACAAAACATTTCTGAGTTGATGAAGAGAGGATATCCCATTCCATAACTGAGGGATTATTTGCTTATGAGGCCAACTCCCTGTAGTACTAGCTATGATAATAAATATGAATGTGCTACCTGAAGAAGAGAGCTTAGTTTCCTTGCTTGGTTGGGTGAAGGTTTTCGTGGTTACTGCAAGGGCAGTTCTTTCTCTTAATGAGTGTTTCAGATGGCCCTAACAGCAATTTGAACTGTCTCCAAATCTAAATGAAACAGACTTTTTCATACAGTAGTGAGCTCCCTGTCACTGGCAGTATTCAAGCAGAAACTGGATGTCTACCTGTCAACAATGCCTCTTGTATGGGCAGAGGAGGCTGGTCTAACCTAACTCTGAGAGATTTTACTTGCTATAAGATGGATCATTGTCCTCTACCTTTCCCAGGACAATTGATCCCAACTCTTATCTTGTTTGGTTTGAGATCAGTTCTTTTTTTCCAATTTAATTTATCAAGCATTAAATGACTACTGTGAACAGAGCACAGTGTTCAGCAGTAGTGGGAAAGTAGAAGGGGAAGAAAAATGGAATAATCTATAATAATAAATATTAAGCACCCACCTATGACATTCCGGGTCCGCATTAAGAGATTTTAGAGAGATTTTCTCCCCTGATCTTCACAACATTAAGAAAGATTAATGATACTATTGTCCCCATTTTACATTTGAAGTTAAGTGACTTGTTCAGTGTCAGTACAGCTTCTGTCTGAGGTCAAATTTGAACTCAGGTCTTCCTGAGACAAGGCCTGATGGTTCTATCCACTGTGCTAACAGCTGCTTGTAGCAGAGGCAAAATTTAAATAACAAGCTCATGGAACTTACTGTCTGGCGTAAGACAACACAGTAACATTTCAATGGATTGTAATCTCATTGGTGTCAGTCAGTCAACAATCATTTATCAAATACTTACTTTGTGTCAGTCACTCTGATATGCACTGGAGATATAAAGAAAGACAAGACAGATCTCGGCCTTGAGGAACTCAAAAACTTTTTTTAAAAATTTAATATTTTATTTGTTTTCCAATTATATACAATAGTAGTTTCTACCCATCATTTTCTGGAGAGGTTTTGAATCTTACAATCTCTCCTCCTCCCCCCCCCCCCCCCCAGAAGGCAGTCTGATAGTTTTTACATAGTTTCCATGCTATACATTGATCAAAATTGAATGTTATGGGAGAGAAATCATATCCTTGAGGAGAAAATAAAACATTATAGATAGCAAAATTATGTAGTACATAAGACATTTTTTTAAATAAAAAATTGAAGGTAATAGACTTTGGTCTTTGTTTAAACTCCACAGTTTTTTCTCTGGATACAGATGGCTCTGTTGCAGATACTCTAAAATTGTCCCTGATTATTGCTTTGATGGAATGAGCAAGTCCAATAAGATTGATCATCAACCCCATGTTACTGTTAGGGGTGTACAATATTATTCTCGGTTCTGCTCATAGTCGCTCATCATCAGGAACTCAAAATCTAATCAATGAGGTGAGGATTTTCCCCTTTGCTGTGGAAGAGCACAATCCTGCCATGCTTTCTCATCCTGGGAGACTCTTGCCCCAGTCTACCTGAAAGTTCTCCAATGGGTTGGGTTCATTCCTTAAATCTCTAGTCAATAGATACAAATGGAGTATCTATCCATCTATCCATCTGTCCATCCATTCATCCATCCATCCATCCATCCATCCATCCATCCATCTATCTTTTATCTATCTACTTATCTCTCTATATATCTATTTATCTATCCATTAATCCATTCATCTATCAATCCATCCATCTATCCATTAATCATCCATTTAACCATCTATCCATTTATTTATCTATCTACCTATTCATCTATCTCTCCCTTTATCTATCTATTCACTCATCTGTCCTCTATCTCTCTAGTCATCCATTCATCTATCTCCCCTCTCTACTATTACTGCAAAGGCAGTTCTTTCTCTTAATGAATGGCCTAACAGATGGCCCTAAGCAGCATCTGTCATCTATCTATC